>NC_061494.1:502654-869789 GCF_022539355.2 Hippoglossus stenolepis | reverse complement strand
CTAGCGCCCTCTAGAGGCTGCAATGTTCTTTTGACCAGACACTAAACAGTGAGGTGTTGGGCTGACACCAGCAGTTCATGATGCAGCTGTTCTTTGAGTCATTTCTTTTCCTGAGGCTGATTCTAAAAGAAACACGATGGATTTAATACAGCGGCCTGACACTGAAGTAATGGTGTTATGCTCCATCTGCTCCACTGGCAGATTCTACCCATGTTCTTTTAGGCACATGATACTGCAGATCACTGTCTTTTTCTGCTGTGGGCCACTTTAAAAAGGACATGTCATCTGTGACCCCCTGGTATCTCCATTGCCATACTAACACACAAGTTTGGTGTCTTGATTTGTCACTGATGTTCAACTCATACATGACAATTGAAAGCAGAGAGATGCCACTGCCTAATTTGCCCAAGGCTTTACTTGCTATTCTATCTATCTACAGCCAATACTTTAGCTCTTGCTCAGCAACCAGAAACATCTCATTTGTGATGGTTGCTAACACGAGGGTATAAACACCAGATTTTACACTGTATCTCAGGGGAAAGGGATACCTGGCAAAATCATTGATTCATCATTCATCAACAGATGAAAGAAAACAGAACTTCAATGTGACTTCAATATTAACATTGTAGACTGAGTGACAAGCAATCTGATACAGTTATTTGTCAAAATAATCTGATTATGTTGTGTTTGACCTCAGATTTATATGACAACCAAATCCACAACCCTCAGCAACAATATCGATCAGGCAAAATTGAATACTGACACTCCAATGAAACATCCTCAATGTAATGACACCTGTTTGAGATTGTAGAGTGGAACATATAGATACACCATTGACTGTTGACACATTTAACTGTAGCTTTCACATAGTTCCAGTTGTTTTCTAGAATTGGAAGCTATCTACATTACTACAGGGTTGAAGCACTGTTAAATTTGATCTTTCAACATTTTGATGTACAAAGCAACAATTCTCCAAATTAACCCACTATTATATATAAGATTTAATGTTAACACTTTAAAACATCTGTATCATATGTTCTTTTTACGTGTGTTTATTAGCTTTCCCATATCAGAATCTACATCAGGTCTAACTCACTGAACACAGCCACCTGCAATTAGTTTATCTCTTACTGTTGGACAGAAACTGCAACCAAAGTATGTATCATTTTCAAAGAGGTTGATCCTTACATTTTTCGAATGTACTTGATCTTTTAAATCATCTTTTAAAAACCTCAATTAATCTAGAGGGAAATTAAATTGTTTTCTTTTTGTTTAGATTTTTTTGAGAATTTTAAAGACTTTTTGGCTTGAGTACATTTTAACACATTAATTAACTTCACTTGAAAAAGTTAAACACAAATCAAATACCAGCACATCCAATATTACCACCACCACAGCTAATCCCATCATTTCTTTAGGGTTATAAAACCACAAAAAATAAAGAAACAATGCAGTATGGGACTTCAACGTCTACTGGAGTAGGCGACGTAGCTGATGTTAATTTCTTTTGATACAATAATGTTTGTACACAAGAATCCAGACATTTGCCTTTTACACATGAACAACACAGCAGGAGATTCTCCAGTCAGATGTGTTCATAACAAAAGGAAAATCTTCGGAGCATTCAGGTGAGGGGTAGTGCAGGAGGCAGGACATAACATATACTGTATACTCTGCTGCTGAGATCACTTGCTTTTGTTTACTGCACATCGTCTTATTGATATGCTCGTCAGCATCTTGCACCTGTATGGATCCTCTTTTTCATCCAGAGATATTTGTATTCTTTTTGGTTTTCCCAGTTTTGCGTCTGTCACATGTCAGAAATGTCATCATCACACACAGTCCCTTGCTGTGAATTCTCCAGACATCCTGCTGTTTTCTCACATGGGCTCACTCATACACATCTGAGTTAGTTGGACATTCTCCAGAGTTTTTCCTGCCAGCACCCGGGTCTAAACTCTGGAAGAATGTCCGGAGCAACTAACTTGGATTTGTGTTCTCACATACAGCCCCTCCGAATAATTTCAGGAGATTATCTGGGGTTCTGTGCAGGTCAAATTCAGTGTATGTCAACTCTATGCTTCTGTTCCACTTCCGTACACTCGCAAATGAAAATTCACTCGACTCATTGTTATGGAAGTTTTCTGGAAGCTGGTGAAAGGAGAACTCAGGCAGCAGCTGATGTCTTATGCAGAAGGTTTTAATGTAGACTTGATGCATCAAGGAGACCAGAAGGTGAAACAATATACAAACGCTAACAGAGTAACATGAGCAATTGTCACCCCCAAGTCTGAAGATGTCTCCCACAGCATCACCATATATCTCCCTCTACTTGCTTCACCCATTCTAACAGCACATCCATGAATGGCTAGAATTGCCGTCACTCTCTATGTTATATATAGGTGTTCGCATCCTATTGGATAGTTCAGCCTAAAGTATGCATTCCTAAATCCCATTGTGTCCTCACGTCTTGCCACTGGTGAAATACGCAAAGAAAAGTTGGAAATTATTTCTGATAAAACGTGCGATAAACACAGCGTGCCTGGTCGCTCTCATGACCTCATAAATCCGTGAATGTCCATACCAGCATGATGTGTTAACGTCGGCACTGAAAACTGCGTGGTCGTTGTGGAAGTTTTTCATACTTCCTGAGGATTGCAATTTGCAACAAATGTGCAAACGTTCAAAGTGGGAGAACAATTTTAACACTACCAATCTCATAAGTGACCTTAGAGTCCGTCATCGCAACAACGATCTATGGCGAGAATACGAGGCGCTTGCAGCCAGCATTACTGGAAAAAAAAAAGACCAAAGCGAACCTACAAACTCTTACACTTAAAGTGGCTGGCAACTAGCTATGCAGCTCAGTATTTTATCTGAATTTCTATTTTAATACATTGATATTTAATTTAAATTCTTTTGAAGGAGAAATTTTCCTCCTCAACCTAAAGTTGTTTGACGTTTTCTGATGTACCTCACTAAACTCTCAGAACTGAGTCAGAACGGCTTTTGTTGTGTTAATGGAATATTAATTCATCCATATTTGCTTAATATATTTAGAAATTTTACCCTGAGGTGTGCATAAACTAAAGGCTATGAACTTCTTTTTAAGAAACGGGAAATTATGATCGGTATTGCCCATGTGAAGCATGTAATTATTGGTTATCGGTTTCGGCCAGAAAAATCCATATCGTGCATCCCTAGTGATCGATTCTTCAGACATAAAAAAACATAAAATGCCTCCATACTGCTCCTGTGTTGTAATCCAAGTGTCCATAAGCCCCGACATTCAAATTCCACTCGAAATAGGGTCATTTATACCAAGTTTTTAGCCTTACATTTCCTCTGATATCCCCCTCTGGAGCCGCGTTCGCACGTGGATCACAGCGGACATTTAGGCTGAAAACATGGTGTAAATGACAAAGTTTCGAGTCGTATTTGAGTTGAATTTTCCTTTTTGGGTGAACTATCCCTTTAAGTCTTGTAAAGTGGGACGGCTATCAGAAGTCTTTAGTATCCCTGTCAGTTTCTTTGCCGCCCCTCTCTGTGTGCCTGTCATTCAAGGTGCTGCATGTGAGTTCCAGTGGAAAATTCCAGGTCGTGAAACTGTGACCTAGAATGTCTCTCATCTGCAGACTCAATTATTCCCATTCAAAACTCAACCCATTCTGGTGGTGATAGAAAGGTACACTGGGAATGCCATCCAGGGCTGAATTTCTTTCTCAGTCTGAGCATCACGTTAACACGCAACACGTGAGAGCGCGAGCAGTATGTGATTGTTTTGTTTTGATTGATTGTTTTCTGAATGTTACACATAAAACCTTTTAAATGTTCCAGTGTTGTTAGGCTTTCTGTGTTGTATATTTGAAAAAAACCAATAGTTTTAGATTGATGATGCCCCTGTATGCTCATACAGAAGAGAAGAAAATACTGTCTCTTTTCACATCCAAAACAAAAACTGATAATGAAAATCATTGCATTGCTGTACCAAGCCTAGAGAGTTTAAATCATGCTTGTGAAATACAATCATATGTAAGTACTTAAATGTGTTCATCATTTACTCAATAAGTCATCATGTTTCCATGTTCTGACTACTCAGATTCATTTATCCCTTACTTTTACTTTTTTACTTTTCTTTTGTTATTATTTTCTTTGTCTGTGCTTGTAATGTTTTTGTTGTTGTGTAAGAGAGGAGCTCATTTGTTTGTGAGGTTGTAGACTGGGCTATGAGGGATTAGTCTGAGGTTAAGCTAAGAAATTGTCAATGGCTCCTCTTGCCAGGTGTCTACTGATGTGTCACTGCCTGTCACTCAAGAACCAAACCACCATGGGGAGCCCCAGTCAGCAGGGGGAGGTATACCGAAACCTATATCCTGAATTGTATCACTGTAAAACATATTATTTCCCAACCCATATATTGCTAATGATAATTGTCGTGTTTAATGCAGGACTGTTGTATCAGATTGCTTTGCACTGTACAGGTGTTTTTTCAGGTACCAATCCCCTGGAGGTAATTGATCATATAGACCCACTTGCAAGGAGAGACCCTCTGAAAACACTGGTAGTGCACATCTGCAAAAATCAAAACAAGTGACGGTTCATTGGCGTATCATTAGTTCCCTTTTCAGAACCTTGTCTTCTGATTTCAGTGACTAAAATAATAATAAAATTACCAGACACCATTAAATGTGGACCTGCATCAGTGACCTTGTATGATCTTGTATGCAGATCCATCTTCCATACACCTTCAGATCAGATGAGTGACATTTGAGGCTGAGGCTATGAGTAGCCATACAGGCCACTAAACACAGTGTTCAGGTACCGTCCCATCCGTCACTAAGCTAGTTAGTCAGTCGATAGCTGTAGTGGTGCTAGTAAAGCAGGTTCGAATGGAGCCTATCATTCTGCTCCTCTTTCTCTGACAGCCGGTGGTCCCACTCTGCCGGGAGGTGTTAGTATTCTGGCGTGACAGCTTGGCAGCCCGACTCGCTGTCTCCTTGATCTGCAGCTCCAGGTGTTTCTGGATGGCTAGACCCAGCTCCTCAGGGTCCACGGAGGCTCCATACACCTCCCATGTCATCCCTTCTGCATCCCACTTCACCTCCTTCACTGGGGACTTAGGAGCACCATCTGTTTTCTTGCCTGCATCACTGTCAGTGTTTGTCAATGATGGAGTGTTGCTGCAGGAGGTCTCACTTCTGCTCTCCTCTGCCAAACAGATTTGGGGGAACACATGAGGTGTGACAGGCTGTCCTGTCTGCACCCCAACATCCCTCAGCTCTCTAGGGGTTGTCAGTGTCCCAATGTCCCGGGTCATGCTTCTCACATAGCCAATGGGACTGCTGCAGCAATCCTCTCCCCTGAAGTGTTTTTGGCATGGTGGCCCAGCACCAGGAGGCAATGAGCTGATCCAAGAACAGTTGAGGTCGCAGCATCGCAGCAGATGTTTGGCATCCAGGCCTGTCTCACTGACAGAGGAGATGAGGCGAGGCAGGGCGAGGTGGTTTGTCACTGAAGGAGGTGCTGTGGCTCGCTGCATGTCACTGCTTGGTTCCATGCCTGTCAAGTGTGGCAGCAGCTGGGAGGGGGCTGGGATGGGCTTGGGACGGCAGTAGGCAGCAAATGTGTCTTCAAAATTGGCATGATGGATGTAGGAGCCATAACAGAGTTCCTTGTCACATTTGGGAAGAAGGTGGCACTTGTCTTCATTGCCCCCCATGTTGACTTCTGTCTTAGTGGATAAGACACAGACACACTTGCTCTGAGGCTGCTGAACACCACTCTCTCCACTACTGGTCCCTCGGCAAACAGTGGTGACAATGTTGCACTGTTGCAGCTGCATGGGTTGCTTGCAGGCTAATGTGCGTTGACTCTCAACCTCTTGGATACTCTTATCTGCTCCATGGTAAACAAGTTCAAAAATGCCACTGTCTGGTACCTGGGGAGGTACTGCCACTTTAACCAGAGGGAAAGTATCCGAGTGACTCCTGTGAACAGGCAAAGAGGCTGGCTTTATACTCTGTAGAGTCCTGTTGGCCGGAGGGGGGTCACCAGTTGTAGTCCCTGTTATCTTGTGGTGATATGAGGGTGTATATTTGTTAGCCACATTAGGAGGAGATGCTGAATCCCAGGGGGGCACACAGTGTTTAGAGGGGTTTCGTTCCTGTTCACCAGGCTCTCTGCTGACCTTCACACTGCTGCAGGTAGTTTCTCTGATCGCAGGAGTTGCTGGACAGATCTTACTGAAAGACTCCTGTGGCTCCTCCTGGCAGACATGGCCTGGCTGCCCAGCTAGTTTGGAGGGTTTTATTGACTGTGAGGAGGCATCAAAGAGGGTCTGACCAGAGAGAGATGATTCCATGGAAACACTTCCCCCTTGTTGGTACTGCTCCATCACAGGATGCCCGGCCTCTGCCATCAAAGACCTTTAAGAAGAAATAAAACTAAATTTGTGAATGATTTACAGTTGATCCGCTCAGACACAACACACACAGAACACAGATATTCCCACGACAATGTTTAATGACAGCTTGAGCCCCAAATTCGAAATAACTAAAGCTTTACACACCTCTACACTGAACATAATTTAAATATATTTCATTCTGTCTACTCATGCTGCTCGTCTACAAACTGTGCTCCTGTGGAACATGGTTCAATAAACAAATGGGGGCCCCAGGGCTAAAATGAGTGACTGGCCCCCATTCTTCCCTTTCCCTGTGTGCCATTTATAACTGTCCTCTGCTGGTTTATTCTTCAGGCCCAGGCTTGTTGAGTGGTAGGTTGATTAAACACAGATGAATACTGATGTGTGTCTGATGATGTCCCATTATTCACCAAAGCTAAACAAAGAATATAATCAACACAAACTGGCAGGACAGGCCCGATTATTAGACTGGCTGAAGTTACTCTTTTAATTCATGTGACGATAAACAAACAAATCTGTGTTTGATGCTCGGAATTATATTAGTATTTATCTTTTTGTCACAATCCCACAGTTATATTAAGATACTTGCATCCATCAGTTATAACACTTGTGCTTATTGAGGGTCGCAAGGGAACTGGAGCCGATCTCAGTTGACATTGGTCTAAAGATTTCCTCAACTTTATTAATTAACACATAAATTAAACATGCTTTCCCTTTTGTGACACGTGGCCTGATTTAAGTGAGCAAACTAATCCAATACCACTGAGTTCATGATGAAAGATCAGTAAATTAATGAAAGGCTACATTTGTGGTGGCATGCATGTGCACCTCAGAGTCCTTTTCCAACTAAGATGAAGAGTGAAGTCTGAAACAGTGAGGCTGGTTTGTCTCTGTATGTCAGCCCTGTGTTAAGTGTGACAGACTGGTGACCTGACCAGGGTGCACCACGCCTCTTCCAATAATTTCAGCTTGGCTCCAGCCCCCGCATGGCAAGAAAGGAATAAGCAGTATGGAATGGAAGGATGGATGGACTGAAGCCTACATGGATATCCTGCTATTTGCTGGGTTTACTGCCCAAATCACTTATATTTGATGAGAAATGTAAAACAATTGAAGCGTATGTGCTTGTATGATTATGTAATGCTGAGGACTGCCATATGCACTCAAACTAAAGCTGCCTTCTCCAAACCACATTAAAGTTGCTGCAGCTGTTAACAGGTCATCCGTTGGGCCGAACACAAAACAAGTGGCTTGATCCCATCTGAATCCTCTGAATCAACATACACACACCTCAAAACCATTTCAACAACTGAAAGTATCTTCACATGCAGCATTGACCTCAGACAAGCTGTAGAACCTTTGGGATATATCAAGACCAGAAAGAGGAAAAGGGTACAGTATTCTGATTGGGGCTGCAGAGCTTTCTCCATGTCATTGTGTATCAAGTTTCACTTATGGTGGGTGACATAGTCCAAACACAACAGGTTAGACTCATCCAAGCATCTTTCAGTTGTCGCCAACACATCACATGTCAATCTCAGCTTCACTGGCTCATATCCTCCAACACACCGACTGTATCTGCTGGGTTTCAATCCAATTTGAAGGAAGAGTTCACGGTTTTTGGAATTGATTTGATTCATTGTTCTATCAGTCTTGATGTAGTTAACCTAGCATAGCAGAGACTGGAAACAATGGCTCCGTCAGTGCATACACACACTTATCAAAACCTCTCAACACCTCTAAGGCTGATTACTGAACATACTGTGTTTCAACACAAACATAAAACTGGCACTGTGTGGTCCATTCTGCGCTGAAGACGTAACACTGCTCAGAGGATGAGTTCTAACCTCTTGTCTTGTAAACACAATGATGGACAAAGCTCTCAGCGAGAGACATTCAGCAACAGCTGCTTGTTTGGAGGCAAAGGAAACTTACACAGCACTTGTGCTGTCATCATTTCAACCTGAATATTCCAAGTTTTAGTCACATTCTGTGTCAGATGCCACCTTGATTGGATTAACCTCTAAATTTTGGTGTACAAGTTTAGAATAAAAATTTGGATTTACCTAATTCTAGAACCAGAGCTGTGGGAATTTATCAGGTTCTGGCTCATTAAAGAAAACTGTGTCTGTTGCTGCTAAAATAACCCCATGAGGTGGGCTGAAGCCCCTTGAACCAGGCTACATCACACCCCTCTGCACACTATTGTCACAATCAGATTCTACCTATGGACATAAACCAGACACACACTCACCAGGCGACAACAAGCAGATGCAATAAGGATTGCATACATGCACGCATATACAGGACAAGATCAGTGTATTCGTCAGGAGAAAAGAGGATATGAATATTTTTGATTTACTAGCTTACCTTTCACAGTGATCTACTTGCTGCTGACGCGCAGTCCTCCCCTCTTTCATCTCCCTTGCAGATGAGTGGAGTGATGGATGCAGTTCCTTAGAAAGCCTTCATCAACCTCCCCCTCCTCTCTTCCACAGGTGACCTCTCCCTCCCGCTCTGTCTTTAACTCCACAGCATTCAGCTCGCTGCCTGAGATCCTTCTTTTTTCTCCTCCACAGCCTCCTCTACTTTCCCTCCTTTGTCTCAGCAGCCCCCGGCTGTGCACAAGATGGAGGAGACCTTGAGATAATCCTCTTCTACATCAGATTAAAAATGTGAGGATGCAATCTTCAAATCCCTGTTCTGTAAGAGAGAGACAAGCTGGTTATTGGTTGGCTTATCCAGCTGTAGTGGGAGACGGATGAAGGGGGAGGGGGAATGATGATGAAAGGAGATAGTCAGGCAGCAAGCGTCATTGTCCCTCCACCTGGTGAGAGGAGGGCAGGGCTGATGCATGAATGAATGAGTGGAGTAGAAATAAAATAAAGAAAACATCTCTGTTTCGGTGTCTTTGGCTCTGTTCTCCATTCCTTATGTTTTTCCATCACTCACACACACACACTCAGCTCCACTCTGACCCCAGTTACTGCTTTACTTTCACACTCTCTGTCGTTCTCTCGCTCAACCTCCCTGCCACCCTCCC
Source organism: Hippoglossus stenolepis (assembly GCF_022539355.2). Lineage (NCBI taxonomy): Eukaryota > Metazoa > Chordata > Actinopteri > Pleuronectiformes > Pleuronectidae > Hippoglossus > Hippoglossus stenolepis. Next base: position 860,322 of record NC_061494.1, on the reverse strand, counting down.
ACAACACTAACCCACTCTCTATCACTATTACTGTTGCTATGGAAACCACAATACTCAGTGGGCCAGTGTGTTTTTCAGGAGGCAATGAGACAACAGACAACCAAAACAGCTGGGACGTGCTCATGTTTGTGGTTGACTCAGCCGCACACAGCGACTCGCTGCTTCTCCTTTCCACTTCCACGGTGTGTCAGGAAACATGGAGGACATGATGATGACATGTTAACAGATGCCTGGCATGAACGCACAGTGTGGAGCTGCTGTGATGTCACCCACAGCTTTGTGACAGAGCACGATGACGCCTGAACATTAGGTTTAACAGCAGCTGCTTCACTGGAGCAGTGGAAATCTCAGACTGGTCCAATTGGAGGAAGGCTGAAAACCTGCGGGTGTCCTCGGATCAATTCTTTGGAACAGCCTGACAAGGATTTGCTGATTGTCTTACAGCTCTGTGCCACAGTCCAAATGAAATCCATGCATACACTTCATGTCAGTATAGAGCAGGTCGCAAACTGACACAGAGCTCTCCACTGTCCATCAGTGCTGAGGGAGGAGCTCATTCAGGAAACGTATCGATTTTTACAACAGCAGGAGAAGGAGACGCAGCATTTGGCTGTGCTGAGTGTCAGGACAGAGACAGATTTGATGACATTTGAAAGTTTCATTAACATATTTGTGGACAGCTGTCACCCTAATCACCATGTTAGCTCCTGCAGTTTTATCCACAGCTGTCAGTACAGTACCGTTCTGACCTTTAATCAACTGATAGGACTCTCAGCATCATAACCCTTTTTTTCATACACTCAGATCATGTTGACTGTTCAGAACTTTGGTAACACCACATTTTCCTTGCAAGAATCTTGGTGGGGGTTTGGATCTTTGGACTTACAGTTTGATGAAAACCAACATGGCTCTGAAGTGACTGGTGGACTGTGTGGTTGAGGAGATAATGCAGAAATTGTGTAAAAAATGTATTTTAGGATTTCCATTGAACATGTACACATTGCTATTCCAGCTTTGACTTACCCTGGTTTTAATCATATTCAGCATATAACATGCATGAGATGTGAAACCTGGTTATTTAGCTACTTGTATCATCTGAAGCAATGAAGCGCCAGCAGAAGGACGCAAAACTACTGAACCGATTTCTTGGTGGAGGGATGGGGTTTGAGTCGGGGAAGAACACATTTAATTTTGGTGCAAATGTGGATCAATGGGATTTTTAGACTATGTTTAATGATAAATGTATCATTTAAATGATCAGACCGGCCCCGTTTTCTTCTATATCTCAACTACAAGATCTAAACAATCAGTAGTATTGTTCAGCCTTGATCTCAGAGGTATGTGCTCTACTGAGTTCTACTCTACTTCTCTAATGAAAATCAATAAAACCCTAGATTAATGTCTGTCACTGATTACTGGTTATATTAACCAACCCTTGCTCTGCCAAACTATTGTTGAATATTTAAACTAATTAGTAAAAGCAACCTCCTCCAAAACAGAGCTGCAAGTCAGGAGCTCCACCAGTGGCCCCTTTAGACCTGAGCCTAAACACAAGCTCAACTTTGGGATGAGACATTTTCAGAGTGCAGATGTGGACATATCCGCCTCTTTTTTCTGGAATGTTGTTGGAATGTGTCCACTTGTGTCGGATGTTTGCAAAGAGAGCAGTGGAACCAAGAAGGAACATCACCAGCATCCACTCATAAACAGTAAAAAGCCAGAGTGGGACTGTATCTTCCATTTATTAGGATTTTAGGATGTTACTATGGAGATTATTGACCACTAATGTCTGCAGGGGTTTGTACACTATTACGTTTAAGACACTCCTCACTGGGTTCTGTCAGCAAAACACTATTCAAGACCCAAGTGACACCAGTGGAGATTGTGTGGTATTAAAATGTGCGTTTGTGAAGGGATATAATGAATTCATCTTACCGTTTCTGTGAATTTGTGTGTGTATGTGTGTGTGTGTGTGTGTGTGTGTGTGTGTTGGGTAGGGTTGGCTGACAGCTGCACACAGATTAAGGCCAAGATTTTCTTGGACCATCTCTGTACAATTTTAGAACAAACATGAATTGCAAACTACTAAGTATGTAAGAATTGAAACAGTGCAGTGATCAGTGCTGTGTTTTAGATGCACTGCAGCAGGCTCTGCTGTTGTGTGGGCTGTTCACAGCCACAGCATGATGCACCAACCACTCAGCCCACACTATGACCAACATTGTGCTCCCTGCGAAACCCAGAGTCCAGCCACCCATTATAGGGATGAGGTTCACAGGGGGTTGGAGTCAATTCCAGCTGACAGTGGGCAAGAGCAAGAGAGTTATCCTTACAATCCTCAGACCCACACAGTGACAATTTAGGAGGCTGTCCACAAGGTGGAGCCATTTAGTTGTCATTTGATCTGACCAGTCTTACACTTTAGGAGGGAAAGTAACAGCAGCAGTTTAAACCTGCAGATGAAAACATGATTTCATTTAATAGATGTATGAGCAACTAGTGAGAATGTTACCATATTCTTGAGCCCAACATACAGAGCACACAATTATGCCTCCTCTTTTAATCATCAGTGAACTGACCTCAGCTTTAATCGTTCCCATGCACTTGAACTGTGAAACCACATTTTCTGTAGCAGCTTATCCCGTTCACTGGGTCTTTGCCAGTACCCACACTTGGAGACTGGAACACTAAAACATGCATTCACACACCACCACCACCACACAGTCGGTAGAGATTCCCTTATATGAACAATGTCAGATATGTTGATACTGAGTGGTGTTCAATTGTTAGTGTGCAGTCTCCACAATGGACTGTGTGATGACACATCGTGTCAAATAGGAGATGTGAAGATTTTCTTCAAAACACCATGTGTGTGGTATAGATGAGACAGCAGAGGCAGAATATTTCTACATTCACATATATGAGGATAAAAAACTGCTGCAGCCATCATTTCCAACCTCTCAGTGTTTATTAGAGATGATACTGTGTTGGTATTTTTGACATTCATATAAAACAAACAGGAAACAACATGACAGCAGCTTCTGATTAGTCTCTATTCCAGCTCTGATGCATGTTCTCTTGTCCTGTGAGATTTGTGACATCCTGTCCTCGGATGGATGGGCTGTGAGAGCGTGGGATGACGTGTGTTTAGAATTGTTTTGGTTTATTAGATGATATCTCACGGTGTAGCTCTTCCTGACTGAGGGGCTTCTTTCCCACTCACAAACAACCCACATTAGGTTTTAGAGCTCTGGTCCTGGGCTGTGCCTCATGATCACATCATGATACAATCAATGTCAACCGCCCCAACTGTTTATTAGGACATCATTGTCCATGCATGTCATCCATGATTTGACATGTACAAGCAACTGCACTGATTGTGGTTAGTCCTGTGTTAGTTAAATTATGCAGTAACTTTGTCAAGTCTAAGAAAATAACCGTCATGGTGTAATAACAAAGTCATCTCAGCTTGAAGACTATATACAGAACATTTTACCTGGACACATTATTTAAGAGTCTACTTAAGTCTAGTAAAATGTCCAGTAACAAGATACATTATGGGCAATGTAGTACATAGTGTTTTTGAGCTTTTTGCGTTAACTGCCTTTGCTGCTTCAATTTTGACCAATTTAAAATCAGTTTGCCTCTTGTGAGTCCCCCAACTTTAATAGACAACCAGAATAGCACTTTAGGTTAACCTTAGTCTCTAAAAGTTTAATTTCCATGAAATGGATCATTTCTATTTATTAATAATGGTCCTCATCACTAAAAAGCCCCCGGGAAAATCCATCCACAGTTGTGAGCTGACAGTTGTAAATACTTAATCTTTGTGTCTGATTAATCTTGTCCCCTTAGCTTGGTGTGTGTAATGACTCATAACATTGCAGTCCCCATGAGCATCAGCATCCATTGCAAGGGAGAAGTCTCCAGTCAGAGCCATGAAATTACAGAACAGAGCACTGCTGACTAAAACATCTTTTTCACAGCAGCCATTTTGACATGAAGTGGTCGATGTTACTAATCACATTAAATAAGACTATCTATCTAAAACAGTCTTCATTATTATGATGAATAACATTGGGTTTATTTGCTCCATCAAGTCAAAATGGCTACTGTAAAAAAAGGTCTATACCTCTCACTAAATAATAAAGAGCTGAGGTCAAACCTGAACTTTCACTCTCTGGTCCCTGAAGCATGAAAACTTCAACCATAATCACACTGACAACTCAAGTAACTGACCAGTTATTTAAAAGTTCTACAACAACCAATACTCAGCACAGTATGTGGTGTACTTTACTCCTTTTATTAAAACATGGAGGGTATTTAGATTAAAAGCAAGAACGTAAGCAATCTTAAATTAAACCTGGAGAATGGATGCAGACGTTGCTATGGTGAAGTAGAGTGTAGAAGCTGCTCTCTGACAGTCACAGCATGATAGTGAGGGCACAGCCTGGACCAAATCTGGGCATCAGTTATGTACCGAATCAAAAATTGGTATTTACATTGCCCTGTCATCATAGTAACTAAATCCATTTTAAAATGTCTCACACTGAAACGGTGAGGATAGAAGGACACAGCACCCTGCCTAAGTTAGGTGTGTCAGAGAAGTCTGTACCAGGATACGGACTGTCTGTTTCCCACCTTTCCCCCAAACCAAACGTATACAATTGATATTGAAAATGAACTGCTTCACAATCATTCTCGTGGAGACGTGCGCGTGTCTGTGTGTTTGTTCATGTTAGTCCTGCGTCCTCTCATACACTCCACATTTGCATGGTCTCACTCTGTGAGTTTCTCTCCTCACATTAAGGCGATCTGATCTGTTCATTATGCCTCAAACCTTCTGGCCACCCAGTCCTCTGGATCAACAGAAAACTGATGTGTGCAATGTCAGCCCTCACCCTTTCTCGTCCCACACACATGAGGTTGACAGCTGCCTAGTGCTCGCACAAGGTTGGCAACAAATCAGGAGTTGGGGGGTGGGAGTCCAATGGGATCCTTCTCCAACAGGGACCAACACTTTCATGGTGCACACAGGAGCATCAGAAACATCAGCTAAAACCCTGCAGCTCTTTTAGTGTGTGCGGCTGTAGATTCCAGATTAGGTAGTCCAGTCTAATCCAGAGCCAAATGTTGGCTCATCCACAGACTCTAGTCCCGGTTTCTGTACGATGTGTCTGTCTGCAAGCTTGTGGCCTCAGCTCCAGCTGGTGCTCTGGAGTTCTTGGCGGAGCCAGGACGGCAGCGGTTGGCCCAGTCGATTCAGCAGACGAAGCAGCTCCATGTTGTGCTCACGATAGTAATCTGCCAAAAAGGTACGCGACTGTGCACATACACACACACACACACACACACACACACACACACACACACACACGTAGACATAAAGGTCAGACGAGGAGAACAAAAGGTAAAGTAATCTTCTAATTACTCAGCTGAGCTTTTAAAGGAACTTCAGCTCCAAATCCAGCAGTTCCCGATTGAGGATGTAAACATTTAAAAAGGCCTTACAGATGTATACTGTTGTTTCATTCAAAACAAAGACTTTTGTTAAAAAAGAGCTGGATGATATAATTTTAACTTAACAAATTGTTAACACAAAGAAATAGTGCATTTGTAGAGGACTATCATCTGCAGCAGACTAGTAGACATACAGTGCCCCCATTTAAAGTGTATTTGAACGCCATTTTATACGATAAACTATTCTATGAAAAACTCTACTCATAATTAATGTTTTGCTGACACCATTGAAGTCACTGTATTCCTATATCTCAGCTATTTAATTGGCAACTATGATTTTATTATTACTGATAGAGCAGATGGCAAACGCCACCTGTAAAGAGAGAGTGAGGCACTGTGATGAGAGTGTGAAGTGTAGACGCACCTCAGAACTCATCTCTGGGTATTTCCTGCCTTTACTCTTCCCCAGACATTTGGCTCGACCTCCTTCCACCCGCTGACACCAGAAACCTTTGCTGTCATCATACCTGCAGACACAAAGTATGTTACAGGACAACACTTCTTGCACACGGTACAGGGAAAAATAGCTGGGTTGCTTTCTCTGTTATGCTGTTAAAACATTCTCTACATAAGTGCATGTGTGTGATACAAACATTAGAGCCTGGGTGTAGTTGAAGATGGGAGTGACACCAAGGAATCTCTGGATTCCCTCCATCACTAGTGCTGGGTTGGACCGCAGCAGGGCCCCATCCACGATGTGCACCTAAAACACAAACAGACAAACACAGTCATCCATGAATCGAGACTGATCATTTCAGTCAGCCTCTTCTCTGTGGCAACAGAGGAACAGGAAGTGATTCCATTATAGGTTCCTCTGACTCATTGAACTGATGCACATTCTGCAGGTCCCTGTACTTTATGACACAATAACAAACATGAGCTAGTTCTAGTACAAAGACCTTTAGTGTGAAAGCAGCATTACTGTGTTGAATGGTGTCTACCAGAGGTAATGAATCTAAAACAATATAACCCATCTGGTTCATCAGAAAAGCCAGTATATCACGTGATCTCTGCATTGTTTCCCCTACATGCATTCAGCGGTCCGCCGCTGCAGAATTGTGACCATCACTGCTGAGCTGACTTTTTTTTTCTCATAACAACGATCATAACAACAAGCACCGAGTAGGCCTGTCGCAATAATTATTATATCAACTTATTGTATGATATATAAATATGAAATCGATAATTTTGCTGACCTCGATAGATTGCGCATTGTGTTTGCATGCATGTTTATTTACATAAGAATGTCACCGACATTTAGAAAGTTGTGCTGCTTCTCTCTGTGTCGGAGAGGCAGAATTTACACTCACACAGAATGCAACACAGTGAAGGAGGTGAAAGTGAAAATATTTTGGGTTGAAAGCTGGATGAGAGAGAAGAATCCACACAATAATAGCAGTTTCCGTACTACTGACAGTATAATTACAAATATCACATCCCTACTGACACGTGTATAGATCTCAGAGGAGGTTTGACCACCTGCTGTTTTGCCTCCTAGGTAAAAGTCCACTTTTCATCTCGGTTGCCATCCTATATTATTGCACAAGTTTCAATGAGGTCAATTAGACAGATCAAAATCCCTTCGCGATGCAGCCAACTATTTCTAAAACCAAATATCTATATTTTCAAGCAGCTGAATTGTGTATTAGAAGCCGTGGTGTGTGTTACCTGGTTGGGCTGATAGTGTTGCAGCCAGCGCTCCAGGTGAGTAGCATAGGCCCCGGGGCTAAGGCAGCGTCTCTGAAGGGCCAGCAGATCCTTAGGGGCTGAGGGGCCTGCTGTCACCACTAAATGGAAAGTGTTGTTGAGGGCTGCAGGGTCCTGGTGGGCCCTCTGGTGCTGTGGTCATTAAAACACAAGGACATACACAATCTTGATAGTTAAGAGGGTTTTAACTGCCACCAGGAACTCACACAGTGTGACACAGTGTGTCCTGTATGTGTGCACAGTTTTGCGATAGTGATAGTTTCTCACCTGATACCAGGAATAAGCCCTGTCTGATGGGTTGATGAGCACTGACAGAATTTTGGCTCTGGGTAGCAGGGCAGCAGCTCTCTTAGGAGCCACCTCTGTGTCGAAGTAATTAGCACTCTTCTCAAACATGAAATCTGTGCTGACATTAGAAGGGAATGGGAAGAAGTCCATGTACCTGAGAAGAAGGGAAATGAAAAAGTGAGTATTTAAGCTCATTTCTAAAAAGTCTTCACATCCCTGAACTATTTTATTTTATGTGTTATGCTCCCATTATAATCATAGCAATTTGTGAAATAGAGAATACTCATTGATGAAAGAGATGACATCTCCGAACTGGTAAAACCAGGCACAAGTATATGGATGCATACTGTATGTAAAGTCAGCATGTGGTAAAGACCTTGGGCAGCAGCAATAGCTCAGCTCAGGCTGTGAAATACAAGTTGACACAGATTCTGAACTAAAGTCCTGAATCCTCCCTTCAGCTTTATGATTGGGGTTGTTTTTTTAAATCATTCAGTCTTTAGTGGTTATCTTTGTCCTGTCAGTCACATGCAACAATATTTCTGGTGTTGAGTCCCTACACACCTAACACCCCTGCACTTCACACTTCTAGAGGGACTGAATGTTGAGGCCTTCCTGAAAGCAGTGCACAGAATTTGTTTGTGTTGTCTTTACCAGTCAATCCCGTTGTCATAATTTGCTCCACTGAAGAACTGGATTTCCTCGAAGGTGGTGGGGCTGGGGAAGGAACTAGTGATAGCTGGGTGGAGGCTCAGGAATGAATGAAGCGCTGTAGTGCCTTTAAATAAAGAGAACAAATGTATACTGGAGAGAGACATGTACAGACAAAGATTAAGAGGAAAACTGAGAAAGAGAGAGAGTGGTACCTGTTTTTTGTGGTCCAATGACGAGGAACTTGGGGAGTCGGTCACAGGTCTTCTCTTTAGACCAGATATCTTTGTGTCTCTTGTCATGACAAGGGTTCTAAAAATAGGAGATCAAAATTGTCAACACTTAAAGAGCTTTCTATAAACCGGCAGTGGGCAAATAACTGAGTACACATTGAAGTCTAACTTTAATATCAAATTTCCTCAAATAATGGGCAGACGTAAAAATGAAATAAAAAGAAAAAAGAAAGTGTGCCACACATTGAAGACATAGACGAAGATGTCAAGAAAATTTGTGGTGATAAGGGCATCCAGTGTCGATGTGTGGTAGATGAAAACATGTGATCTTGTAATTAATACATTATGTCCTGCCTCTGATTGCTGCACCATCCCTCACCTAAATCCTGCTGAGGATTTGCTGCTGTTGTGAACACGTCTGCGCAGAGAAGCTCATCTTTGAGTCCAAGTGAAAGTTTGTGACAATTTGGAAGAAATTCTCACAATGTAATCCTAAAATATTGCGATCGATCAGTGTGAGGGTTGAATAGACAACCTGAAAACATAATGCCTCTGGCCACAGTTGTCGCACGCATAACAACTGTACATATGCAACTGTCTGAAAAATATGATCAGTAAATCGGTATACCAACCTGCCAGAGTGGATCTCTCTCCTCAGGAAAGATCTGAAAGTATTTTTCAGCGAGCTGGACGGGGGGCAGTGTCTGCAGCTTGAGGTTAGTCCAACACTGGACAAACTTCACTAAAGACTCAAAGGTGTAGAGACCCAGTCGGTCATTGCCATAATTAGACAGGTGGGTCATGAAGATACTTATCTGGAATGAGAGGACACAATGTTCTTACAAAGTAAGTTTCAACTTAAAACAATTAAATAATAACAATTAAAACAAAGTGTTATGATAGGATAGGGACCATTAGATTCACAAGCTGGAGTGTGAGAGGGCTTGGTGGGCCTATCAAAAGATTAAGAGTATTCTCACCCCTTCAGAAGATAAAGACAGAAATAGCATTTCTTCAGGAAGCACACCTGCGTCTTTGTGACCACACCAGACTGTGAAGGCCATGGTTGGACAGGTTATTCATTCAAGCTTCAATAGCCGATCAAGGGGCACTGCGTTTTTGCTGCACAAACGGCTACAGTTCTCACCAGAGCAAATAATATAGGTCCCAATTGGCTGTTATATTATAGTTATGGGCTGATTTTTCCAACCCCCTGTAAGTTTTGCTTGTGTCTATGCCCCAACTGGGACTGTCCTAATTTTATGGTTAGCCCCATTCTTGAAAAACAAATCCCCAAAATACAACCCCATCTAATATGGCTAGAACGTATGGTGGCGTGAACGTATATAGCGGTTTAGTCACCCATCAACATACAAGTTTTCATTCTTTTACCATGTTGACCACACACATTTTCTGCATCGCTTATTTCTTTTTAGACAAAGTCTAACTTCAGTGAAGTCATGCGAATACTCAGCAACAGTTATTGCAAATCACGCCCCACTTCTGTTAGATTATATTTCTCAGAAGATTTCTCAATTCATACAAAACAACAAATCAGATTCAATCTCTCCGTCCCTTCTGTGGGAAACTTTTAAAGCAGTAATACGAGGTGAGAATTTTTTAGAATGCCAGGGTTCATAAACTGGAAAAAAAAGACAGAAGGAGCTGGTAGAGGCTATTTTGCAAATTGACAGACAACACTCCTCTTCTCCTAATCCCACTCTTCTGACAGAGAGGCTTCAGCTCCCAACTGAATTTGATCTTATCTCAACAAACAAAGCAGAGTTTCTTTTAAGAAGGACAATACTACGAGAATGGCAACAAGGCCAGCCGACTGCTAGCATTGCAGCTTAAACATCAGTTTGCCTCTTGATTCATCACTAAAATTCGCAATACTCCTCACACTATAGTGTCAGACTCAACCGATATAAATAACGGTACAAATATTTTTCTCTGTATTACTCTAATCTCTACAAACCGTTACATTATAAGACATATTTTGAGCAACAAGCTGCTGGAATGGGACTTTAATAAAAAACTGCCTGAAAATATCTAACAGGAATTATGATTTATGTTGTTGCCATTTTCCTGCCAAGCCACATAATCTTAATTAAATATCAACAAGCTTTATATAATTTCTAATAAGCTTGATCTAATGATGATTACTGAATATTTGGTTTAATTCATTTCAAAGATCGCAGAATGTCCAACATTGTGAACATTTGTGGTCCAGAGCACACAAAGCTGGACTGGTGTGTCAAATTTCATAATGGGTGTTGCATTTACAAAATTTAATTTATATTTTTGATTTTTCCAATTGGGGGTCTTACAAAGTGACAATTAAAATCAAACCAGTGGATATCGAACTGTAAACCACCTGCAAACAGATCAGTTCAGCATGTTGATAGCAGGTGATTTTTAATGTGTATGAATAGGGAGTGGTGTTCTTACAGGGTTCAGGAGGACAGTGAGGAAGAGTTCCCCTCCTCTGATGCTCTTGTCCAGCTCCTTCGAACCACCTGGATATTCATTATAGAAAATCGTATGGGTGAACAGACCACAGGTCTGCCTGGGCAATACCTAAAACACACAAAATGAGCCGTCAGTTTTCCATCAGTTTTTGGCATATATTTTTAAGTGTGTGTACATGCTCATCAGTCTCCGTCTTCTTGACATTTTTAATAACTCTGCACATTTTAGCTACATTCTAAAATCAAGGCTTAGGCAGCAGTGAGGCATGAGTCAATAGTTAGCCGGACTTAGTGGAGCTGTGCATGGCTCCGTGGATGTCTACTTGGGCTGTAGCCGGGCTCTGCGCACTCTGGCCCGGGCAGTGGATCTGTCCGGGGTCCCTGGGTCCGTGCCCCAGCCCCATGCTGACGGCTAAGTACCACCACCGCCTAATTTTCGGCCAGGAAAACCCCTAAATACAGCCCCACTAGAGAATGTCCAGAATGAATTAATTTCTGTTTTCATTTATCATATTACATGTGTTAATAATGCCTTTGAGAAAAGTTAACCCGTGGGAACATTACTGAAATGCAAGTATTGAACAAGGACAGCAAACTGACCTTGATTCCATTATGGATAAAGCCACGGCGGTATCGAGCTGGCCTTAGATGGGGGTATTCCTCTGTACTCGTCACCTTAATGCCCCACACAGACTTCCAAGCCTCGTAGAGCTGACTGTGAACTGGGTAAACCCCAGAATGGTGTGGAGCCACGGCATAGCCCATATCTGTTGGGATACCATGCTCCTGCAGAGGGAGGTGAGGAGTGAGAACAGAATGTGGAACAATGAGAGGGTAGAAAGAGGAACAGGCAAGAAGATAAAACATAACACATTGCCAGGAGGAAAAGAGTAGAGAGGTACTCCTTGTATAAATATTGAACATGTCCAAATCTTTTTAACAGTGTCGTCTATGACCTGGGAGTATATGAAGAAATGGAAAAGACCTAAATACACTTTGAAACTGACATAACTGTCACTCCAGTACATAGCATTGCAGATAGACAAGCCTTCAACCATTTCTATCAACCACACACACAAATCCTCCGGCTACAAGCTAATTAACTTAATAATGCAGCAAGAACAATTCAATTCTCTCTCTCCTTCACACTGTGACAGTGGCCATGTTTGTGTATCAGTGCAGCTAACCTGAGCGAAGATCTTATTGAGCCTCATCTGCTCAGCCAAGACACTGACATTGTGAAAGAGGTGAGGCTGCATGTGGCTCCACATGTGAGGAAACCACCAGAAGTCCATCCTGTGCTGCAGCAACATGTCATCTCCCCGATCCTCCTCATCAGTACCTGAATGCACATGCAAACACACAGTTTAAACATAATCAAGTGAAAGGCTCCCTTATTGACACTATATCTAACTAACCGACTGATAATTATTGTATTTTTTTAATGGGTAAAATCTTAAATGTGTCCTTGATGCATTCACACTTGCACTTAGAGGGGTCCCTTTGTGCACGGACCATTAAGGACTGATGTTAATAACATGTCCGAACAGGGTCTGTCAGTGTCAGTATAGAACCGACTGTAACTTCTATTATCAGTTACATTCACCCCATTTTTACCTCCAAAGCAACCTCAGGTCTCATGTTGAGTTACATTGAAATTATTCCAGTGACTCCACATATTGTGGGATGGATTTTGAGGAGGGAAAACAGCACTGCTGCTAGGGCTGGCAGATACCCGGAGCTGACAAATTAAAATCACTCTTAGTAACAATCATACCAAAGCTTTGATACATGTATGTTGTCAGTTCCGCTGTTAAAATGTTTTATTAAAGAAAGGTTTTATTGAAGGAGTAAATATGAGGTAATAGTGAATAATTCTGTATTAGCCAAAAGTCCTGTTAATGCTATGAGCCAACTCCACACACAATAATATTTAGATCACTCCGGAGCACATTACATTGACTTTCATTTGTGTGACACCCAGACAAACACGAAAATTAAGTTGTGTAAAAATGCAGGAATCTATTAATTACCCCCCTACACACACACACACACACACACACGCATCCTTTCAATTTTGCTTCCCCATTTCAAACCGTTTTTTCATAACTTCTCGTGCAGTTTTCCACAACTTCTAATTAATATGTCCGTATTGTATTTAACTTTTAAATCCCATTTACCCCCATTATAACCCACTCCTCTTCAGTGTACGGTCGTTGCTGTATTGATTGATTTGTCTCCTTTCTCACACTATATAAAACAGGCTATAGGGATTTTTAAGAGATAAGCCAAGATTTTAAAGAGATGTCTCTCACTCTAATCCCTGTTTGAACCTACTGTAAGTAAGATCTCACACACACACACACACACACACACACACACACACACACACACACACACACACACACACACACACACACACACACACACACACACACACACACACACACACACACACACACACACACACACACACACACTATAAATAAACACATGCACTCTCAAATACATATACTTTACAATTACATGCAGATACATATACAGAGACACACAAAGACAACCGCTCACACGAATGTTAAAAAAACCTGGTACTACCATAATAACAGCCCAGGGCACCAGTATCCATTAATCATTGCAGTTCAGCTCCAACTATACATGAAACAATGCAGTGTCAACATATTCTTCTAGAGGTTTTTGTTCTCGAATAAGTTTAATTTAAACATTTTAACAGCGTCCGCTTTCTAATGTTGAAAAAAAATCACGTCTATAGAAATTACACCCGATTCTGCAGGGGTGCCTATATTTTTTCTTTTAGTTGTAGATTTGTGGCAGTCCCGGCCTTCTCCTCGTACTTAAGCTCAGTGGCCCAGTACATTTAACCTTCTTTCACTGCTTACGATACAGCCAGGCATTCTTCCTCCTGTTTCTTAACTTTCAAACTCCTAATACCCCTTCAACTGCTTCTTCATAAACATTCAAGGCAGCATTGCAGGTTTGCTTAAGCTTTTCCAGAAGCCAACAATCCCAAGAGCTTCTAGCTAGCAAGCTTCTACAGGTTATGTCTACAACCCTACCCACGCTATTTCCTGTCAGCCTCTTGCTTTTGGCCAGACCAAATGAGCACATTTCTCCCAGCAGCTTTTGGTTTTCGTGACAGTGTACAATACAAGGATGTAGGTGAATGGCGAAGGAATAGGGAGAGAGGAGGGATTGGAGGAGTGGGTGATTCGATATAAATTGTCATGTTAGAGCTGTCTTGATTTGAAGAACTTGCTTTAAAATAAATGTTTTACACTCTTTACAGATACAAAGATACACAGTGGTATTATAAGATGATGTTTCAAACAGAAAGCTTTGTTTATACAGTAACATCAGATATTGCATACCTGTGTGATAAAACTTTCCAGAAAATCCCAAGTTGAAAGTGAAATTAGGGACCAATGCTCTCAGTTTGTTTTGAGTGTTGAGTAACGCCTGTGAAAGGAACACAAAGACAACATGAGGTATTTGCTTAGTTATCTAAAAAGGCTTAATAAATGATATTGTTATAAAAAAATTAGTGGAACTTGTAAATATGAGGAGCTCCAACAAGAAATAGATTACACTCTCTACTTACTCGTAAAAAAAACGTTTGAACTACTTAACTATAACGTTCTTTTTATGAATGTGTGTTAGTTAATATCTCACAACCAACCACTATGCAGTGTGAGAAGCCATTAAATATAATTTTCATCTATTCTATCTAAATATTATTTAGCCTTGTGTGTGTTGACAAGGCTCACCTACCTCCACATCTGACACCTTCATACGGGTTCCCTCCTTGCCAACAAAGATATCATCCACATCCACCAAGATGTGGCGGTCCAAGGACAAACACAGTCTCTTCCCTGTCAGGTAGGCGATGGCATCTACAAACACGAGCTTGTGGAGCCAATAGTTGAGATTGTTCCCGAAGAGAACCCTTTGAATGCCATCATGTAGCCCCAAGTCCTGGACCACTGTCGCATGGAGGGCCCGCAGGTGGCTAGGTCCAAAATGTGCCAGTGCCTCAGAGGACTTGGTGCTGGCCAGAAGTACTGGTTCATAAGTAGAGTGGTTGGACTGGAAAATGGTCCAGTCATCTCCTGGTAAAGAGCCCTGCTCCATTTGGTTTGGCTTGGTAATGTAGAGTAGAGGAGCACTGGGATTGATGCGGTAGTCCCTGAGTCCAAGATGTGAGTGTAGAAAGAGGGGAAACCCTTTAAGCTGTGCACTGAGAAGAGAGTTTTCATTAGCTTTGAAGAAGCCAATGACACCTACTCCATACTCAGCACAGTACTTGTCCAGTAAGTCACGGTTCCATGCATCCAGATTGACATATTTCAACACATTTTCATAGATGATAAGTGTGTAACGTCCACGGTTATGCTCTGTCAATGTGGGCATGTCACCTTTACCAGGAGCAATCTCTGTCCGGTAGTGGAAGCGGCTGGACTCTAATATGGCTACAATCTCCTGGCCAAGCTGAGAGTAGATGCTCTCTACAAACACCAGAACAACAGGCTCTGTCCTGGAATTGTCCACTGCTTTCACTTGTCGCAGTCGGCTCTGACGCACGGGAATGAAAAGTGGTGCCCTCTGCACACCTGGCCCTCCTTCATCAGCCCCAGTACTAGTTCCTGGTGACATCCCTCCTTCTCCACCACAATCACTAAAGGGTAAAGGGGGAGCCTCCTTGATTTTGGGGCTGTTTGAGACGTAGTAAGCTAGGAAGGCCATGGACAGCAAGCAGAAGATGATTAGTGCCAGGATAAGGCGGTGAAGCTCCAGCTGGCGGACTCCTCGCATTAATTTCCACACACCCAAGCCTGCACCTACCATGATGTTGGAAAGAGGAGGCAGAACAGGGCAGCAAGCAGCAGCGGAGAACAGGCAAAGAGGGCAGAGAGGTGGAGTAGGGATGAGAGGAAGGGGGAGTGGAGGAGGAAGATCGAGCTGTAGATACTGGCACCAAGCTGTGCTGGGGAATAGCCATTTACACTAGGTCACCATGGCCAGCATAATCCATTACCTTCTCTACACTTCAAGCTCTGCAGGACTAAAACAATCACGGATGACTTAAAGGAAGAAGGGAGGGACAGATGATTATATGATGGATGGAATGACAAATATTGGGCGATCCAAGAGGGAGAAATTGAATTGGTTCAATAGTGAACACCAACACAGGTGATCTCTGTCTGAAATATCTGGCCCAAGTTTAGCCTGAGGTTTTTGTTCCTGGGTCAGTCCCCCGTTTCAAACAGTTGAGCAGATGACTCTACATGTGGGCATATCTCTCTGTAGAGTAGTTTGTAGCTTGTGTAGTGTCTCAGCAGAGGATGTGTCTGTGCTGGTGGTCTGTGCATCGGGGTGGAACCCCCTTATGCCACCTTGCCTGAACATCCCAGAGAAACTCCTAGAGGAAGAGAGAGGAGTGGAGAGGGGCAAGGTGAAGGGGATACAGAGAGACAAGAGGGAAAAAATAAGTTTTCCATCGACATACATTTCTTATAGCTTCTGTACACTTCTGACCTGTTCAGTCAAAGGAATATTCCACAAAAACAAAAGACAAACAAACAAAACAAAAAAAGTCAGGCTTCTGCCTTTGGAAGGGAACTAATTGATTTAGGTACTGGACGACATTTTGTTGTAGATCATACACTTGTTAAAGATATACTTGTTTATACAGTTTGAGCAAAACAAACTGTATAAACAAGTACGTCTGTCCTGAAGCAGCAGTGTTATAATTATTCAATGGTAGGACATCGCTAAAACAATGAACGTATCGGAAAACAGGAATCGATTATGTTCGGTCATTGCATCTATGCAGAGTCGTCCACGTCTGCATCGCGATGCATCTAAGAATCTAGAAATTTCCACAACTCTAGTCCTGGCTGTGTGCGTCTCATGCTGTGTGTTTAAATGCGGTGTATGTGTGAACTCAAATGTCTGAGTGAAAGCAAATAAAATTGAATTTCACAATGAAGGATAACAGAACTGCTGCCACCACTGCAGGTGCAGCCTGCTGAGCGGTCATTACTTTACTTATGTAACAAAACTCGTGTTTCATTTGACAGTTATCACTATAACACGTGAATCAAATTATGCCCCCTCCCTTCCCGGCAAATTCACATTCAGTCAGCTGCGTGGAGAAAAAAAAACCAAGGTATATGGACTTAACCATGGATTGGAGAATTATTACTCCCCTACTAACTCAGCCACTGTCTGTCAAGTATTATAATAGACAAACTGCTTTGGAAAAACGTCATGACAGTCTACAGCCTCAAAATGACCAGTCAACAATCTAACTTTCCCAAAAACTGATTTTTCACTTATTTTTGCAGGGCTGTAATAGACTGTTTTTTTCAATATGCACATGCTCTGTGCATGAGAAGATTCTCTGACAAACAATACCAAGAGTACCAAGTAGAACATTTTAATATACACCCAGCCACTCCCTGTCTGAGGATTACTAGTGCTGCATAATGAAATTCCATACAGAAACAGTCAGATGGGTTGAAGGTGAGGTAGATGAGGGGGAGGAACAGATAATACATTTATTGTGGAAAGCTGAAAGAGCAGTGTGGGGAGACTGTGGTCATAATGAGCAGTTGCTGTTTAATGGATTGCTGAGTCGAGCTGAATACTCCGTTGGGATCCCCAAAGACCATTCAGCAGCATAAACACTGGGAACCAGCACAGAGCAGGCAGTTCAGAGGTCTTGAATATCCATATATTTTTATGGAAACCTGGACATTAGTTATAGTGGATACCAAGGGGAGCAAAATGGGTAGATCCTATAGGGACCATTCATTGTTAAATCAATTATCATGGTAAACTCTTCATTAGCATACACATACACTGTTTGATGTAATAATGAAAACAGAGATCTGAGGGTTGACAGGTTAAAGAAGCACCACAGTCACACCGCATAGCTTATCTCTGCCTGTAGTCAAAGTTTCAGTAGAGCCTGAAGGTGCAGCTTCACAAGACAAATGGAGGAGAATGAGTCTAGTAACACCTTTGTTGCATTAGCTTATTAGACACTGTGTTCAGGTAGGCAGGTGGGCTGGTATCACTGGTGTTAAAGGCTTTTTAAGAAACAATACAAGTGTGCCTTTGTCTGTCACTCCAACATTCTGTGGGCATTTAGACATTTTCAGACTGTCACGATTCTTTAACCGTAGACATAAATAAATGAAAGTGTAAAATGTAAGAGAAACAGACACTTTTCTTGTTATCTAGTACATGCATTGGCAGCCCACCTTCCCACAGAACAGAGTTAAGTATGAAAGGGGGAGATAGAGGACATGTAGCAAAGGGCCAGGTCTGAACCAAAACTGCAGCCACTACTGGAGGACTCAAGCATATTTCATTAAAAAAATAATTAATTTAACAAAATATTGTCCCCATTATCTCAAACAACACCGCTACTTTATCCACATTGCAATGGTTTCACTGATATTTCTGCAACACAGAAAAAGTGAGACACTGGAGGAGGGAAGGGTAATTGTCCGCTTGTCTGGCCACTGAGAGACATGGACAAAGCATGCTACCAACTGGACCAATCAAAATGTTGCCATCGGCACGGCCTAAGTTACATGTCTACAGAGATGCACGTCTGGCTACAGTATAAGTCTACGCCAAACCTACACCATACATACTGTGTTGATTTAACACAGACTCAGGTTAAATTGACAAATATGTCTATTACCTCTTTAATTAATAAACTGAAAACTGTCCTTGTCTTCAATAATCAGCATACATACACACTAGCCAAGTGACAGTCAGCTTTCTGCAGCTGTGCAATTTTTTAAGTATATAAGAAACTTGGTTTCTCTGATTTGGATAGGGGATAAGAAGCCTCAGCTGGGTTTCTTGTGTGTATATAATGAAAGCTAATATCACCCACTAATAAAAAAGGGACTAAAATATTTAACACAATCAAATGTATGATCTGACTTTAACACTACACCAGGACACTAATTTTACTTACCAATTATTTCCTCCATGTTGTGGTTAAAAGTAAACATTTCAGATTTCTGAGTGGAGTTAATTATGTCTAAAGTCAATGAAAGAGATTAATATGCAGACTCACCTGTTTGGGCTTTCACTGTACTGTCACTGCACCTTCAGCTCAACATTGCTGGTAACATCTGAGAAAGGAAAAGAACAGAAAGAAGCTGTGATTTAGCAAACTAAATAGATGGTTGCCTCTGCAACATCGAGTCTGGCTGAACAAGACCACTATCCCCTGGTTTGGCACTTCCATCACTGTAGAGCACCACTCACGGATTCTGCTCAATTGAAAACTTTGACCTCTTTTGGAACAGTTTTTAGACATGCCCTGTGAAGGATCTCTGGAGCATTGGGTCCAAACTTTCTCCACAGTTTGCCTTTCACACTTGCACAATGCAGCGGGAGGTTCTCTGATCAGAAGTTTTCACACCAGCAACAAATCCTCCGCAGGATTCAGGTAAGGGGGGGTGCAGACGGCAGAGGCAGGACATAACATATTAATTCCCCTGCAGAGATCAAATCATTTTGCTTGCACCACACTGTCTGCATTTATGACCACATGTGTGTACAGAGATATTTCTTCTTTTTGATATTTTCATTTTGTGTCTGTTGCATGTTAGAAGGGTCATCAACCCCCCCCACCCGCAGTGAACTAGGGGCTCTCACTCAGACATTTGCGTTCACATATACACCTCCTCAAGAGAAACTGCAGAGGATCTCCAGAGTTCAGTACATGTCTAAAGGGAGTTAGAGAGTCACAGAGATATATATACATAGGAATAGAGAATCATGAGAAAAATCAATGTGATGATCAGTGTTAATATTGCAGCCACAAATAAATAGATGCATGTTAAACACTGAGTCGATGATCCTTCAATGTAGTTAACACCAGGTGAGAACGGAGCCTCACATGCTGTCTAGTCGACATGTTCATTAGTGTGCGTGCTTGCATGAGAGAGAGAGAGAGAGAGAGAGAGAGAGAGAGAGAGAGAGAGAGAGAGAGAGAGAGGAATCAAGGTCATTTCTGAAAACAGCTTTGATGATTACCCTTTTGTGACTTTACACAATAAATATATGGGTGAATGCGTTCAGGCATTTCTGATAAAAACCTTAACTAGGTGAGATTTCTTTCAGCTACAGCAGATAAGATTTAGAAAACGCTTTGGGGTTAAGATCAGCTGTGAACAGACACGAAGCCGTGACTCCAGCCAGTGGCCACAACCCACAGCCTCTCATCGACACGGCTCCCATTCTGTGATACCAAAACATAACCTCAGGGTAACAATACCACTGGTCGATACGCCGATAATTCCACTGGTGAATACAGGCGGCACGGCTGCACACAGTAAACACAATTATCACACCAAGGTGTCATTACAAGAAGAAGGAAACTTCACAGCAGCCTAAACTAAATGGGGAAAACTTAAGTTTCTACACAACCAGCAATGTGCTGCAGTTAGTTTGCTAACGCTAGCTGTGGAGCAACATTCTCAGTAGACTGTCGCTAATATTAGCATAGCTAACAGCAGCTGGCAGAGGCTCATTGTGTAGCTCGAGTTCGTACATGTACCTGTGAACATACCTGCGGCCTCAGCCCTCTCTCCTGCTCTATTAGCCCTGTGGTGCTGGCACATCCGTATGATGAGGATTCCCAGTACAGCCGTCAGTCCACTAACCACTGGGATAGCGCTACAGCTAGCTGCTGGGGCTACCACAGCTACTCTCTGAGGAGAAGCTTGAGCTTCGGGACAGTGTCACAACATGAGGGCTCTGCCAGTGATTTCAGGCTCACTGGTGTTACTTCTCGGCGGGCATCTGTCCGAACAGAGGACGGGAGCACTTCAAGTCTAAATGTTTAGAGTTAAAAGTCAACTTCAGCGCGCCGCTGCTCCCTCCGCCATCTTGGTTCTGCTGAAACCCCGGACTCAACCAACTCTGGCAATATAGCGGGGGAGGGTTTAAAATGTAACCCCACGATCCACGTCTGTTTTCACAGGCCAAAGTCAATAAGGCGGTAGATTGTTGTCTGTTGTTACTGACGAGTCATCCCTAAAACCACACTGACCGCTGTGTGTGTGTGCGTGTGCGCGTGCGCGTGTTTACAGATGTGGAGTGCAGCACAAGTTCACTCATCTCTGGATGATCATTGTTGGGGATGGACTTTATTACTACTGTTGAACTGTACTGCTTCACTGTTATACAGCCTACATCAATTATTAACAATAACGTATCTGGCCACTAGAAATAATTATCATTGTAATATATTTACATTCATTCACACGAAAGTAAAGTGTCATCTGTTGGACACCAGTAACACCAGGTTGACACTGTGGTTATGTATAACTACAACTATGGGCCAATAACCTGGAAGCTCCTGTCAGGCATCACAGCAGCTAAAGTGAGTAGGCACATGGCTTGGGAGGGGCCCAGAAAGAAATTGGTAGCAACACCAGGGGAGCCAAGCACCAGCTACTGGCTGACAAAGCAGTCGCTCAAGACTGCAAAATCAGACCAACCAATTTGTGCTCTGCCTGGATTGACTACAAGAAAGCCTACAACTCGATGCCTCACACATGGAAACTGGAATGCTTGGAACTATACAACATCAACAGGACATTAAGAGCCGTCATCAAGAACTCAATGGGGCTGTGGAAAACAACTATAGAGGCCAATTCAAAGCCCATTGCACAAGTTATCATCAATTGCGGCATATACCAAGGAGATGCTCGGTCCCCACTGCTGTTCTGCATAGGCCTGAACTCCCTGAGCCAGATCATCACAAAGAGTGGCTACTGATTCCCGATTTCGAAGTGGAGCAAAGATCAGCCACCTCCTCTACATGGATGACATCAAGCTGTATGCTAGGAGTGAGTGAGACATCCACTGACTGATCCACACCACCAGAATCTACAGCAATGACATCAGAATGTCATTCAGACTAGACAACTCCCCAGGCCCATTTTCTAATAAGATAAAATAAGATAAGATAAAATAAGATGTACCTTTATGAGAGGAAATTCAAAATTGACACAGCAGCACAAGGAAGTAGCAGCACAGAACTACAATCAACTCCAAGACAATCATCATTATGTTTTTTTCGGGTTGTCCGTCTGTCCGCTCGTCCATCCCAGTCTTGTGAACCCAATAGCTACAAGAACGACAACATTTCTTCAAATTTAGTACAAATATTCACTTGGACACAAAGATGAACTGATTACATTTCGGTGGTCAAAGGTGAAAGGTTAAGGTCACAGTGACCTCTCAAACCAAGTTTTGGCCTTGTGAAGCCGATATCTCCAGAACACCATGAGAGAATCCTTTCATATTTGGCTCAAACATTCACTTGGACTTGATGATTATGTGATTAGATTTTGGCAGCCAAAGGTTAAGGTCACAGTGGCCTAACAAATGTTTCTATTTTTCTTGAACATGATATCTTAAGATCAGTTTTAGGGAATTTCTTCAAATTTACTTCAAACATTCAAATGGACTCAAAGATGAACTGATTCGATTTTGGTGGTTGATGGTCAAAAGTTCACAGGACCCCACGTTCTTATGAACACGATATATCAGGAATGCCCAAAGGGAATTTCATTACATCTGACAATTCGATTGGACTAATAGATGACCTGATTAGAATTTGGTGGACAAGGTCACTGTGACCTCTCATAACACAGGTTTTGCCTTGTGAAAGTGATATCTCAATTTCTTCAACTTTTGATCAGTTGTCACTTGGACTCAAAGATGAACTGATTAGATTTCAGCTCACAGTGACCTGTTATTAATCTGGTAAAAAAATATATGTAGAAAGACACTGCACTGGTTGACAGAGGCATACAATCGCAATGTGGTAATTCTAGTTTTTGATTATGTGTTGTGCTGATTGGTTTGTACTGACTCCTTGTGACTTGCCCTTCCGTCCATCCTGGGAAAAGAATCCCTGCCGTTGTGGCTCTCCCTAACGTTTCTGCATATTTCCCCTGTAAAAAACGAGGTGAGCTGTTGATACGGAGACTATTATCCAAATTGATCCCAGGAGGCAGACATTTAAGGTTAGACTCCTTTGATAAAGCCCATTGTTTGGATTGGCTCAGGTGAGACCTGAACCATCCCTTAGGCCAAGACTTCTTCCGTTTGTAAATAGATATTTTTTTTCTCTCCACTGTTACAGAATGTTTGCTGATTGTGGGAACTTTTGGGTTGCTTTATAACATACGGTCTCCACCTTACTATAAAAAGTGGCTTGAGATAATGTATGTTTTGGCGCTGTACAAATAAATCAATTTGAATTTGAATGATATAATGCAATACCATGTACAGTATATACATTTTACAGTTGGTCCTGGTTAACTGTACACGTCGAGCCAAATATGCTGATCAATCAATCAATCTAATTTTATTTCTATAGCCCATATTCACAAATCACAATTAGTATCATAGGGCTTAATGCAGCTGGTGCAGCTGGTGCAGCAGATTGTCATTGTTGATGCCAGGAACACAGGGGAAAGGACCCTGATGCAGACACTAGTGGCAGAGCTAATTAGTCCAGTGACTTCATTAACAAAAAAACAACAACGACTCATGGGATGATGAAGCAAGGCTCAAAAGTAAAGAATACAGTCCAACAGGGCAAACAAATCCAGAAACTCCCGGGCAGGAATCCAAAGTCCAGTAAACAAGCAAAAAGTACAGGCAGGCAGACAGGATACTGCAAAAACAGCAAGACATCTGGAAGATAGAAAGGAAGAGAAATGATTTATGTATAGTGCATCACGGAGGGGCAGTGGTTAGTACTGTCGCCTCACAGCAATAAGGTTCCGGTTTGAATTCTGGCTTAATATCACTGCTGTTCTTTCAAAACATTATACCAATGTTGCAGGAACCCTTCCACTCATCATGTATTATCTCCACAAAGGTTATATCCCTGTCTGTTGGTTGATTGGTTGGTTGGTTGGTTTGTCAGCATCTGCTGAGAGCCACTAGATGCAGCTAAATCATTTGGTTTACAGCAGTCGTGAATACTGATAAGGAAACAAAGCCATTTATTTTGTTCTCACATGCATATTGAAGGTAGACCTACTCTGCTGTACTAGCATAGCACAGATGTTGTGTTATACTTAGAAAATAACAGAGAGCAGACTTATGGTCTGATGAATGATCCTGCTGCTCCCTCTTGTGGTCACTGCTGATAATCTGCACGTAGTCTAAGGAGCAGAACGTGGCTTGACCTCTTTTGAGAAAATAATCACCCCCCAGAATGATACCCACACATCAGTCACACTAAAAGAGTTTTTAATTGTCTTTATTAAGTAAACTCTACACATTCAGTATTGCTTTAATATTTTTTATTTATTCTTTTCACACTAATTTAGAACCTTTTGCAATCAGTACATATAGAACTTTTCAATCAAGCTACACTTTTTTAGGAATACAAAAATATCACAGTACATTTTCTACTAAGTCACCTTCACCTGTGAGGCCCAAAGCTGATCAAAGAGGCACGTTCAGAACCACAGCAGGTGCCTGGACAAAGATGGAAAGTAACAGCACCATGGTCTACAAGCTAAGCACACAGATCCAGGTGAGTGGAATTGTGTGAAGCAGGACTTTCCATAGCCAGACCAGTGTCTCCTCTTAATACATGAACACATTGTTTAAGTGTGAACTTTGAAGGAGATGGCTGAAAATGAGACAAAGTCCCCGTCTATCCACTGTGGGACAACCCCACATGCTTCCCCGTGAGATGCCAAACCAAATGCTATCCCTTGTAAAACCTTGGGAAAACTTAGTTTTGCAAATCAAAGTCTGTTTAACTTCACAAAATCCACTAAGAATCAGTGCACTGCTGCTACCCCACATTTTGATGGGGAAGTATGTGGGACTGTCATCTTCACCAGCTACTCCTGTCTGTGTTTGAACCTGTCAATCACTTGAATGCTGAAAAGAAGGGTCAGGTATAGAATCCTATTACTTTAGGTATATTACTGATAATCAAAAACTTGTGGCATTGAATGCTTCTTATCTATGTCATGTAAACTCTTCCTTTCACTTCATGTGAATCCCAATTGAGTTATTTTTTCTTTTGATATAATTTTAATCAGTATTATGGACTGAATTGGACAAATTTGTTTCTGACAATTTCAAAAAAAATCTGTTAAGATTGATACTGAAAATATGTGGAGCCCTTAACAGGACAGGAGAAAAGAACTTTATATATTCCTAGATGTGTTGCCTTTAGGAGCTCCAAAAAATTGGATATATATATAAAAAAAAAAAAAAAAAAAGAGTCAAACGATACTCAGCCCAACTGATGATGTTCTAACACAGAGTAAGAGTGACCATGGAGAAGGCCCTCAGTGGCCCTGCGTGGCCCAGCAGCGTTTGCTGGCCTCAGGTTTTGGTCTGGAGCTGAGTTCACATTGCTCCTCAGGCGCACTGAAATGTAAATGTGGATCCCACACAACAAAACAACCTTTAATATTCTGTCTCTTCCCATTCCTCTCTCCATACATGTCAGATTCTATACAAAATATCAAAAAAGATTAAACAAATACAGAAAAATCCTCACCTGTACTGACAATATATTTTCTCATATTAAACCTTTTTTCCCTGTTAATCTTCCTTTTCTCCCAAACTGCAAAGATTCAGATCCATAGTGACAAACATTTAGTGAATGAGGCCTCACAGCATCTACCACTCTGGACAGGAATGTTGCAGCATGAAATTGACTCACACTCAGTGGTTTCATTCAAAACAAAACTAAACTCGACTACGAAACATAGGAAATTAAGTGAGGATGGAGGGTGACAGATCCCCTTCAAATGTCTTCAGTGTAGGGGAAATGGAAAAGATGAATTGAGCTGCAGAAAGGTAGGAGTACACTTTAATTCCACAGTTAAACAAACATAAACTATGATAAAACAAGAGTGAGGAGTCAGTCAAGACCAGAGGAGAGCAAGGTCGGTGGACACACCCATAAAAAAGGAAGTCCCTGTTGGTCAGGGTTACAGGAGCTGATTGTCCTGCCTGTGTGCTGTGTTTGCTGAGTCCACATCGCAGGGAACAGGATCCCTGACAGAACCAGACAGAATGTGGCCAGCTCAGTGCAGCGGCAGTAGCAGTGTTAGAGGCTGAGGGTGCGCTAGGTGGGACTTGTCAAGCTTGATTCAGGCCCAGGCCCAGCACACCCTTGCTCAGGGTGCTGCTTAAGGGGAGAAGGTTGCCATCTCCAGGGAAATGCGCTGCCACAGCTCCTTTGTCTGCTTGCCTCTCTTCAGGTTCTGCAGCACATCGTTAAACTGCATCATACCCACAGGCGTCAGGCAGAAAGCACCTCGAGCGCTGCGGATGATGTTGACAAAGTCATCATAGTCAGCAGGTGTCAGGTGGATGAGCCGGTGGTGGATGTACTGCGGGGAAAAAGGCAGAGGCAGAAAGAAGCAGGTGTGATTCTACAGGCAGCTGGGACAGACATGGACAATACCTTTATCAAAGATGTGCTAAAACAAGCTATAACTTTTTCTATTTTTAACAGCAGAACAGATTTTTTTCTGACGCCTGAACCTCTTCCCACATCCCTGAACTTTTCATGGCCTCCAACATGTCTGATGTGTTTCATCAAACACACCCACACACAACGCCTAGACAGGACCGGTGTTAAGCTATGGTCTGTCTGCCTGTTGAGAACCGTATGCTTGATGCCTAGCAAAATGGACATAAGGATGATGCATTTAAAAAAATGTTTTAAAATCCCACTCTGTCCCACCAATGTGGGTGGGATTTCTCTCAGATACCGGCAACTTTATTATGACTCATACTTTCGGTTTCAGATATCCAAAATGTATTCTGACTAGTCATAATTCAAGTTTAAGATATCTTTCATTTACCTCAGTTCAAGATATGTTTATTTAAATTTGAACTAGACAAAATGGTGTTGAAAATATGAACTTGAACTATGACTGGTCAGACTTCAATTGTAGATATCTTTAATGAGAAACTTGCAAAAGTAGTTTAAATATTACTAGTCAAATGTAATCACAAATGTTGAAAATGTTATTTTATTGTTTTGATTAGTCAGAATGATGATATAGAAATCTTACAAATCAAAAGTACAACTAGTCGAAATGACGTTCGATCAAACCTGGCTAACATATGTTAAAACGGCTTGGCCCGCTGAGTATGCCTCTGTGTGACCTGAGGAGTCTCTCAGCAGAATCTCTGTCACTCACAGCAGAGAAGCTGCACTGGGCTGAAGTCAACATCTTCCAGCAAGTTGTTTTTATGCTTATGAACACAAACGTTTTCGCTTCACTGCGTTCGCAACTGCAGCTTGCTCTCTACAATCAACCTATGGGTCTCTTGTCCACTGCTGCTTTCTCCCTCCTCGTTGAGTCAGGGAAGCAACAGTCAGTATATGAACACTTTACATTAAAGCCTCAAAGTCAACCCGCTTCAGAGCGGCATTAACCTTAAACTTGTTTACAACCCACCAGAAGAAGAAGATGAATGGCACCAACATGTTTTCTCTTCAAAAGCTCTGACAGTGATGTTGTGCTGCTGCACCATGTGAAATCTGCCTAGCACATTAGCAGCTAATGGTCACCTCTGAAGGCTTGAAAGTAAAGTGTTCCCACAATTTTGACGACTTGTCTCCATACTTAGAATAACAAATCATTTGTCATCAAAAGTCTAAATAAAGTGGCGTTATTACAATATAAATATATACATGATTGGACTATATACATGATATGTTATAAAAACGGGATGAAACATCCCGATTGACAGCTGAGACTGACTTGCGATTGGTTGAGTGTGTTTGTATCGGACTCTGTCTCCTAATGACGTCCTGGGTGCAATATGGCAGCATTCATATCATCTTTATTTAGAGTATGTGAGTATGATCAAGTTATGCATTGCAATGTGGACATACAAATGATCCTGTCTGCTCACAATAGCTCTGGAATGCCTTCATAATATGATGCTTTGAACCTGATTTAAAGACATCTCTGGTTTATTGACTTGTCAGACTGCACTGGAATGGCTGCAGTGTGGGCGTAGACGCATCGTACCTGCAGGTAGGCCTGTTGGCAGCGCTGGACGAGCTGATGGAAAGCAGGTGTTCGGAGATGAGCGTGGATATGGGCTGGGTTCAGTCTCTGCAGGGCCTCCATGATGATCTCCTGCAGAACAAATGGACTGAGGACACCTTTTGCTGCTCCGACACAGAACTGGTACACGTAGTTGACTCCTGACAGGATGGATAGGCAGAGAGAAGAAAGAGAAAGGAGATGAATGGATGTTCAGACAAAACAGCAAGTGACTGTTAAGTCGGAGGAAACAGTCCCTAAATTGTATTTTATGTGTGTCAACATTTGCAGCCAAACACACACAAAACACATTCTTTGTGCTGTGTGAACGCAAATTCGTCCGGGGCCATATATGAAGGACCACCTACTCAGCTGACGTCCTCTGACAGGCTACAATTTCACAATTAATCAAACGTATTTTTACGCTTCAGTGCCAAGATGCCTATCTTCTTTTTTTTTTTTAATTGGTAAATTCTTTCTTCATAGCAGAGTGGATTGATCATCGATTAATTTCACACATCTACACACTGTTAAACACATCCCGTACCTAGAATGGCTCTCTGTAGAGTGCATACGTCACATTTATATTCACTAGATCCAGATTTTTATTTGGATCTGCAACAAATTTCTCACCATTAAGATCAGCTCCCTAAATATGCCTGACTTTTTCATCAAGAGACATGAATTATTCTCTGAGAAATAAACGAAGATATCTCACAATGTTAGAAAATGATAAAAAGAAGTGTTGTGTTGTGGTAACCTCCCCCTTGGTGGAGGTTACTGTGAAGGCAGCATCTTCGTCAGACAGACCTCATCAGACATGAACCTCAGCTTTAGCTAAAGAAACAGACAATTATTTTTATGTTTTTCTGTGAATCAATATTCCAAAAAGATTGTTCATAATCCAAAACTAATGTTCTTTCCCCTGAACTAGCAGCTAAATCAGAAAACAGAACCAGAGTGAACAGAACCAGATAAGAAAGGTTTTCTAATATTAGGCTCCGTTAAGCCATGCGACACCAAGAGAGCCAGAGTTAGCTGAACTTGCTCCTGGTTGCCTTGTCCAAGATCACTGTCCAAAAATTGGTCATGTATCGTAAAAAAAGGGTTGCAAGCCCTGTGAACACCATTGAACACCCTGGTTGGATGGGGACTGTCAGTGGACAACCACTTTCAAGTCTCTCCAGAGATGTTTGATTGGGTTAATAAGCGGTACCTGGTTTCCTCCAGATTTGATATATAAGTATATACACACACACACATATACACGATGGGTTGGCTGTCCAGCTGTATGAAGAGTACTC
Organism: Hippoglossus stenolepis; assembly: GCF_022539355.2. NCBI lineage: Eukaryota > Metazoa > Chordata > Actinopteri > Pleuronectiformes > Pleuronectidae > Hippoglossus > Hippoglossus stenolepis. The sequence goes on along the minus strand of NC_061494.1, from coordinate 831,025 downwards.
AGTGTTCCCTCTTTGTCACTTCTTTAGAAGTGTTGATTTGTGCGCACAAGTATTACCTCTTCAATTAAACAATTCAGTGCTAAACAAACTGTCTCTTTGACCTACTGCTTATAGACTGAGGCAATGCTTGCCTTAGGGGCAAAGATTACAGCCATGTTGAAAGCAATTCATTAGTGCAGTACTAGGATAGGGACTTTATAAATGCACCCACAAAAATCATGTTTGTATCATTTTGTAAAGTCAGAGCGAGTTTCGACACTTTGCTTGTGTTAAACTCTCAACTGTGCCCAGGACCAGCACATTATCGTGCAGTGTGATCACAGTCCCATCTCTGAGCTCTACAGCCAGCTACTTCAGGATCATGTCTTGGTTTTTGCTCTGATTTACATCTTGGTGGACAACCATCAATAACTTTCAGTGAATATATTCGTTTTTGTTTTTCATTGTCAATAATTTTGCAGACTAACCTAGCCTTGCAGCCAGTCCCAGCAGCCATTTGACATCCTCAGTATAAGGTGGACTCCTGGAGAAGTTGTTGGGGTGATCATTGTGAGCCCTCCTGCCCAGCATTTCCAATGCTAGCATACCTTCACAAAGGAGAACAGTAGAGATCACATTGTTCAGTTAACCTTCTTTACTATATGCATTCTGCTTAGAGGAACATTTGTCACAGCTCACACACTCCTCACCAACTCTGTAGGCAGAGTGAAGGTAGTGCAGACCCTGCTGGCTGATTGGCTGGCTGTGCTGCTCGTCCTCTGCTGGGAAAGGAGTGCTGACCAATGAGCCTGGCTGAGAGGAGAGAGAGGGTAAAGATGCTCCCTGGATGGTCTGGATGGTGGGGCCGGCGTGGACGCTGCCTACTGTAAAACATGGCAGATCATACTGTTGATCACAGTTGAACAATTGCATCCTATGGTAACATAAACCAATGTACTTTATCTAAGATGGCCTACATTTTAAGAACATTGATCATTGCTTGGTTTAAAACAGACTAAACACCCAAATAGTGTGTCTTCCTGACCTGCTACAGTGGTGCCAAGGGGCAGGCCGGTCTCAGTGTGGTAGGGGTGGACGGCGATCTGAGTCATGGACGGTACGGGGACACCAGGGAAAGTCACAGCTGTGGCTGCCATAGGTGGCTGGGGGCCAGTGGCCACTGCGAAAGGGAACTGGGCCCCGATGAAGGCTGGGTGCATTCCCTGAAGATGTACACACACACACACACACACAGTACATGTACACACACAGACATATATATATTTATGCATGTGTCATGCAGTGCAGTGAACACTGCAAAGAACATATCAAGAACAGTTGTGAATACAAAGTCAACATTGATGTTAAGTTTCAAATGAATTATCAATGCTTATGCCATGTATTCCCTTAAATTAAATAAATAATAAATCCACAGAAAATAATTCAAATCACGAATCAATTATACAATCAGCAGATTAACTTATAATGAAAAAATAATGACTAGCCACTCTTGATATTGTATCAACGGGCACATGGCTTAGCGAATGTGTCAAATGTGTGTAGATCGACAGCCTGTCTTTGTAAGATATGAACACATCATCAAATCTGTACTTTCCATCTGTGGACACCTTTTCAGCTGTATGTTAATAATACAAAATTCCACAAAAGCCCAGTGATGGAATCAAGAGAACCTCTGACCTGTGGATATGCAGCCCCAGACACAGGGAAGACCGTGGGTCGGGCGACATGCTGCAGAGGATGTCCCAGGTACTGGGGAGTGCAGACGGTGGGGAGATGGGCCTGGATGGTGGTGTAGGGGTGGAGGCCTTGGCTGTGGGGGTGAGCTATGGCCTGCCCGGGCATGGCATGGGACTGGTAGATGGTGGAGCCCACGGAGATGACGGGTACAACGGCTGCTGCAGTGACTGAGGCTGTGACAGTTGCAACCCCCGAAGACTCCATGTTGGCCCCACTGTCATGGACACCACAGCTGGATTCCATGAGCCTTCTGCCCGAGCCCCCGTTTGCCCCACAGCGCCCAGAGGTCTCCCTCTGCTGACCTGAGCCCCCGCCCACTGACTGCTCATACAGCCAGTACCACTGGTGAGCGACCTCAAACAGAACCTCAGGATACACACCTCCCCCCTTGGCTGCTTCCTCTACTGCCATGCAGGCCTTCTCCAGCATCACATTGTCCTGGAGGGACACAGAGACAGGCGGGGACAGAGTGAAATATGTCTATCAATCATTCATTTTACCTTATGTACCACAATAAATCATGTTTTATGTGTCTTGATTTGTTTTTTCTATTCAGCATTCAGCAGCATCTAACATCTAACTTCACCCACCCCTCCATTGGCATAGTGGTGAGTAGATATTTAGTGAATTGTCATTTCTGGGTGACTAACCCTTTTACACTATAAACAGTATATACAGTTATTTAACCATTAACCCACTCCCACCGTACCTGCTCTTTGCATTGCACCAGGGCTCTCTGTATTTCATTAGGATTCAGGGCATGAGCATGTGGCAAGCAGCTTAGGGCCAGCTCCGCTGCTGCACGAACCATGTTGAGGTCCCTGGCCCGCGAGGCTCGGTCTGCTAGGGATGCCACCTCTGGAGGGGTAAGGTGACCATCCCAGCACTCCACCAAAATATTGAGAGCAGCACTGCCGATCTCCATGGCCTGGCCTGAGGGATGAAAACACACTGGATCAGAAAATCTTCGTGTTTCTGTCTAACGCCTATATATTTCACCCACCCACCCACCCACACACACACACCCACACACACTCCCCCTCACCAGTTATCCAGGACACATGTGAGGAGTAGGTCCTGGACAGCCAGTTGGGTGAGACAAAGTTGTGGAGGCCAAGCGCATACAGGCCAATCTCAAAGGCACACAGGTGCAGGTTTCTGTGGGGCCCCTGGTGGCCCCCACTGGCAGAGGGCTGGGTGAAAATGGAAGTTGAGGAGTTTCCTCCAGCTTTGATCAGAACCGTCTTGGCGAGTTCAAAGTAAAAATGGGCTGCTGCCTCTGACGGCTGGTTGGGCACATGGGGGGCATGGCACTCTGGACGTCGTCCTTTGTACCTGAACACAGGGAAAAGTAAAACATAGTTTTAAGAAAAACCTGGGAAAACGACAAAAGGTAGACCTGATAATTATTACTGACAGTTCTTATGAGTCCTAAAAAGTCAATAAAAAAGTGACCACAACTGAAATCTTTACTGTTTACAACTGATAAGGAATGAGTCACAACCACCTTTGACCGACATCATTGTGTAAACATTTTTTTTTACGGTGAATCTGTTATTGTTAAAGGTCGTCTCTGTGACCCTAGTAATGTGCTTTTACTTGTGACCTGATGAGGAAGAAGTGCGCGTTTACCTGCTGGTGTCATTGCTCTTGGCTCTGGCCCCACCACCAGCCCTACGAGAGCCACTGGAGGAGGAAGAGCCCAACGAATCAGATGATGAACTGCTGATGCTATCACTGTCCTGGCCACGCCCCCAAGATGTTGCTGCCCAGCCACCCCGGAGCGGTCGGCGGCTAAGGGTGGGGGAACTGTCGGAGGTCGTCTCTGGAGCACTGCTATCAATACTCGCCATGCCTGTGAAAAAATCATGCACATAACATCGTGTTTCCCATAATTGTTATGTGTGTTGATGAGGCTTTTTCAGTAAGTATGATATAATGTATAAAAACTGTATGTGGAGAAACTGTATGTGGAAGAATGCCACATATATGACCCAGGTTAAAACGGCACTGACAGTCTGATCATAGTGTAAATTCTATATTTTCTCTAATGCTCTACCAGTTAGATCGATAAAAAAATATAGATATTATTGTCAAAATGTGTACCAGTGTGTTTCTTCTTCTGACGGACTGGTGAGCCCCAGCAGCGTTGGCTGTAACCACAGCGCGCCCCCAGCGCCAGCCGACTAGGCACGGTGGCCTCCAGCTTAAACGGAGCTGTTTCACTCTGCTGGTCACTCGATGGAGGAGGCCCATCTGATACTGTAAGGACAGAAAACAAACAGAGGTCTATCTCTGTAAAAGACAACTGTGTTACCTTAGAGTGACTTCCAAAATATATGGAAGCACAAGAATCCTCGGTTTCAGACATGTGAACCATGTCAAGAGCCCCACACGAAAAGCATTTCAAAAATGTTTGTGTTGAAACGTATACTGTAGTACTACCTGTATGTTTACAACCAACAACAACATAAAGAGACCTATTACTGTATAACACAGATGTCTAATAACTATTTAGTATAATAAATAATAAAGTAATAATAAAGTTATAGATTGTGGCACCAAAAGTGGGGGTCATGGGGGTTCTCACCATGCTCCCTGGTCTCAGCAGTACTCTCCCCTGCGGCACTGCTCGGAACTGGGTTGAGTTCAGCCTGATGAGGCACCTCTTCTCCAGCCAGTGTCACAGCAGACGTAGAGCTGGAGGAAGAGGCTGCCACAGTGGTCGCAGAGGAAGATGAAGGAGCGTGTTTAGATACACCCCCTGTGGCTCCGCCCACTCCACTGTGGCCAGAAGCAGTGTGTTTGGATGGGCTGCGCTGGCTGCCAGCTGCTGGCTTGCTTGAATAGAATGAGCTTAAAGTCTGAGGCTTGTGGGTCTGACTCTCCCTGTCCAACAACTTATCCAGTATCTGCAGATGGGAGGAGGGAGAGAGAGAGAGAGAGAGAAACAGGAAAAAGAACAAAGGGAGTGAGAGAGGGCCCGTGTACAAGACCTGAAGATTGGTGAGATATTATTTCCTCAGTTACTGTTTTTACTCAGTGTTTTTTTTTATTCTTAGCACTGTATTAAGCCCCTGCTTTATTTATGTGCATAGGTATGTGTGTGTGTGTGTACTTGTTGGGGGATGGGTTATGCAAAGCACTTGGTGTTACATTTTGTTTGTATGAAAAGTGTTGTATAAAGTCTTACTGATTGATTGACTGATTGATTGACTGATTGCAGGATTACTTCAAAAACAACCATACTGATTTCCTTGATATTTGGTAGAGGGGTGGGGCATGACCCGAGGCTGAACCATTTACATTTTGGAGCATATCTGGATAAACGGGCAGATTTTTTAATACTTTCTTTAACATGGCGAGATAAGGTGGAGGTATGCACTCTCCTAGCACCCTTCTAGTTTATTGTTTGTGGTTGTTTTGTGTAAAATTCTAAAATGTGTAGGCCCATACAGAAACAGGTATGTATATGGGTTGAGAGTTGGACTATGTGCACATCTGCACTGTGGCCAAAGACCAAAACCATAATCATCATTATGTGTCAATACCAAATATACTGATTAATACACCTCCAATACACCACTACAATAATACAACTCTAAACATTCCCTTTCTTTCTCTCCCATTTCCACAGACAGTGAACACCCCTTCTAGAGGAAACCTTTTCTCTGTTTGGCTTACTGGCAGAACACATCTCAGTTATCAGTCACAGCAGTAACACTATTTGTTAAATTAAAAAAATTACTTTTTCCTAACAGATGTTCAGAATAATCACAGTAGTGATGGTTACCTTCTTAAGCTTGCTCTGGTCATCCTTGTAAGTGATCATGAGAGCCAGAGCCAGGTCACCCTTCACTCGTCTAGTTCCTTCACACAGTAGAGGATGCTCTGCTTCACTGACTGTGGTCTTCATACCTGCAAACAAACAAACAAACAAACAAACAAACAAACAAACAGGGACAAGAAGGATTACAGTATGAAGTGTTAGGGGAGACAGGATAAGGCCCAGTGCAGACAAAGACATCGACAAAGTACGGTACAGACAAAGATAGGGGATGTGAGAAAGGTGGGAACAGAGAAAACAAAGACACTGAGAAAGAAAAATCTAGTCCAGACAGAACTGAAAGAGAAATAAAATTGTATTTTTACCAAGTGCAGCAACAGCAGCCTCAAAGCCCAGCTCCTCATCACCTGGCATCTCATTGTTACGGTTGCGACTAGGTGGACGGGAACCTGTTGGGGACACGACTGCACAAACAATATGGAGAAGAGTGAAAGAGATGTTAATTCATTAAGCCTGCATTTAAAATGTCTTGATTTAGGCCTTAAGAATAAAATAAAATAATATATTATTTGTCACTGGCTCAAAATCACATGTGCAATATACTAGACTACTATCTAGTTAACCAACTGACTAGACTAACACACATCAGGTAATTAAGAAAGCCGCTATATTTGAATTTAGGATGTTTAAATCTTCCTCAACATAATCTGAAAAGATACAATTTTATGGCTTTGCATATTACAAGAATAAAATTATATATATTTGAATTAAACAAGGAAAACTAAATCAGGCAATAATTGGTGCTTACCTGGGGTACACAGTACATCAAAGATGAAGCTGGCCAACATGAGAGGCAGCACAGGTCTGTAATCACAGAAGTTTCCGTCTCTGAGCTGCTCCCCTCTCTCTCTGATCACCGACATCTCCACCAGGCCCAGAGGAATCTTCTTCAATAGAGCCACCACCTCCGACTCCTGGTAGGCCAGCTTCACCTGGTCAGCACACACACAAGCAGTCAGTGCGTGTGCTACAATTTCATGCTTCCACAATGAATACTAATTATTGGATATACTACGTATATATTGTACATGACATACTCATGGAGTTTATACAAAAAAATCTGACTTTCAAGATCAAACAACACTATCAGCTGAAGTTGTCACAGCAGAATCATGCTTTGGTGTTCTTAAATACTAACTCGCAAAAATTGCTGATAATAGATAAACTATATAAGTAGAATTACCGCCCTGTGGTTACATTTTTCCATCAACCAGTGCAGCTTCAGTCCCTCCAGGTGTTCCTGACATATTGCATTCACAAGAATATGAGGTCACCATGACCTTTACCTTTGACCACCAAAATCGGATTATTTAATATTTTAGTTGACCCGCAGTCTGCCTTTCACACATTAACAACAAAGCAGGAGGTTCTCTGCAATGACCAATGATCACAACAGCAACAAATCCTCCGCATTTTTCGGACAAGAGGGGGAGCAGCCGGGTGCAGCAGAAAGAGGCAGGAAGTGACGTATTTACTCGGTTGTTGAGATCATGTGATTTTCTTGGCAAAACACAGACAACGATGTCTGCTCTTATCACCACAAACTCTCTAGACATCTTCGTCGGTGTCTTCTATGTGTATGTCACTGCTTTTTCACCGGGAGATATTTGTTGTGGTTTTTTGCGTCTGTCGCATGTTAAAAGCCTCATCAACTCACTCGCGTGGAATCCAGCGGGTGATCCCTGCTGTGTTCTCCTGGATTTCTACGGACATTACACTGGGAGGCCAGGCAGACTAGAATCTCTGGAGCGTCTCACTCAGACATTTGCGTTCACAGATGCACATGCAGAGTTCAGTGCATGTCTGAAAGAAACATTTTTGACAAATTTGCATTCATGAGGAAAAAAAGGCTTTTGGGTGACCACAGTGACCTTGACCTTTGACCAAGGTTCAAGTGTTTGTGGCAGATGTAATTCCCCCTAAGGGTGGTCCAGATATATCATGTGCACAAGAACATGAGCTCACCATGACGTTTGACCACCAAAATTGAATCACATAATCTGAGTCCAATTGCTATTGCACCAAATTTAAAGAAATTCGCTCAAGGCATTCCTTATGAAACAACAACAAGAAAACAAAATGCCTTCGGCCACTAGCTGTGGGTTGTGCGGAGGTATAAAAACATGTCATTCTAAATTGGTGGGTGGATAAGAATGACTTTGACGTGGCTGAGATATTGGGGAGTGCAACTCCACAGCATTTCAATACAACAGAGCAAATGTGTTTGTGTGTGAGAATGAGAAACCTCCAGAGCTTTGGTAGACGCCGGTGGTCTCTGGAGCTCCAGGGAGAACATGCCGGTGCTGAAGGCCAGGTTGTGGAGCTCCAGACGCTCACAGAGAACAGTGAGGAGAAAGGAAGTTTTCGACAGTGTGTTGGTGGCTATCTGCGTCTGACGGCTGGTCGACACTTTGCTCTTCTTACCCTAGAGCCAACAAAAAATAAATAATAATGATGCAGAGAACAAAAATTGGATTAGTAGATTCAGACATTGAAATAACTTCCTTTCTGGCAAATATTTCTTGCTCAGTTACAAATTGACATATTCCAATAAAAACAGATATTAAAAGAATCTGGTGCCTTTCCTTCACGAAGAAGGACTCAATATATCACTACACAGTTCAAGATGCTGACTGAGGAGTTTAGAATATTGAGACTGTACAGTGGAAGGAGAAAAGTGAGTTCAAAGGTCATAGAGAATGTGCTCCACACTGCTGGGACATGTGGCTGTATCTACCTTAGTCTGTGGCTGCTCCACTTTCAGGTCTGGAGGGTTGGCTAACAGGTCTCTGGCCAGCTCCACTGCCAGCCGGCACGCCTCATTACTGTAACCATGAGCATAAAGGGCCTCTGCACATGCAAACAGCACCTGCAGGCACACGCACACACAGCAACAGTATTCAGGTCAGGAAGAAGAGCAGTATTTGTCTACACTTTGTTTGGAGATCTACAATAAATAGTCCATACTCATGTCTCGAGGAGACAGCCTCATCGCTTTGATTTAAAAAAAATTGTCCACTTGAGGAAAGCTTTTTCCCTTTTTACAACTTGCATCGTTATTCTGGAGTTTTGTTAATCTTTCCAAACATCTTAAATAATGCTCGACTCTCAAGCTTTGCTATAAAGAGAGATGCAAACTGACAGAACTAAAGGGAAGCAACAGGCAGTCAGACAGATTTTCAACTGGCAGAATTCAACTGCAATTAAAATCCTAACTCTAGTTGTGGCAAGTGACCAGACTCAAAAGTCGCAGCTCACTAACAGACCTGTGACCTCAGCACTATGTACTGTATTGTGTGATTTGTGCAGATTCATGGGGGAATGGTTGCATGACAAGTAATGTTGGCCTGTTTTGGTGGCTACCTACAGTACATCGATACTGGATTGCACCACTCAAACAGAACTGACATGTTGCCAAAAAATCATGCCCATTGGAGAACACTAATGTAGGTGGCAATGTAACAAATAAGTTCAAATGATTAATCTTCTTTAGGTAATTTCAGGTTTGATTATTGTTCTTAAAGCTGTGGAATCAATAGTTAATATAATCAGAAAACATATTTTATGTTCACATCTATAGCACTTTTCTAGTCTGAATGACCACTTAGTGCTAAGAGGAAAACCCTTTAAGTGCAATCTTAACTGGTTAAGAACCCATGTTTTGAAATATCTACATCCATATCTGTAATCCCCCCCCCCTGTTAACAATTTAACTAGTGCAGCACTTCAGGTCTTCCTTCCTTACCTCCATGCGTCCCTCCTGATCCAGCGGTTTGATTCCTGCAAAGATGTCCGGCTCCTCCTCCTGATGGTTGTCAGTCAACTGTCTGTCTGCTCCCTCCTCTGAGGCAGCACTCAGGTAGTATGCCTGATAGTCATCCTCACCCACAGCTTCTCCTCCAGCCGCTGCACCTGGTGCCTCTGCTTCTTGGTTAGCTGGTCCAGCTGCAGCTGCTGTCCCGCTCCCTGCTCCCGCTGCTCCAGCAGACGCTGCGTCTTCGTTGCCCCGCTGGGCCTTGGCTGATGTTTGAGTGGTGCCTGATCTTGTTGTAGTGGTGGAGGTAGAGGGTTGATTACTGCCAGCTGAGTCTACATCTTCATCTCTGTTCTGGACAGACTCCACCTCCAGCTCTGCTTCCTTTTCTGCAGCATTGGGCGTGTCCATAACAACCACCACTGTCTCTTTGGAAGGGAAGCCGGATGGAGCAGTCTCTGCAGCAGGAAGTGCAGCTGAGCTAAGGCTGACACGCTTTGTTTCAAACATCTTGTTCCCTCCGTTGGTGCTGCTGTACTTGCGCGAGTCTCTGAGCAGTGGGCTTGAAGATGGCAGCATTTCTGGTGGTGGGGGTAGAAACTCAAAAGTGTTGCTGGCCTCAGCCCCCAAAGCCAGACTACAGCCATCATCCAGGCTGAGCTCAGCCAAGTCTGGCTCCAGGGAGCTGTCCTCGCTGCTGGTTCTCCGCTTGGCACTGGCATGCTTTCCCCCTCCTAATGCTCCACTCCCTCCAGGTCCTCCTACCGATGCCCCTTTTCCACCTCCCTGTGTCAGTTTCAGCTTCCCTCCAGAGGAGGAGCCTGGACCTTTGTACATGCACTTCCCACCTCCGTCTTCCAGGGAAAGAGAGACACTCCCTCCCAAACGGACCAGCATCCCTCCCCCTCCACTCACTGACAGACCCTTCCTCTTGGTTAGAATGGTTTCCTTGGGTCGGACTGCCAATTCTTGTTGAGACAAGTGACCACTCCCTCTTCCTTTATAATCTCCTACAGCTCCACCTTCAGCTCTGCCCCCTCCCCCTGGTTCAGGAGGTTCTCCAACCCCTCCTGCAGCAGCTTTGACTCCTCTCTGGTGCTGCACTGCCCGAGACCAGCAAAATGTGGCACTCTTCTTATCTGCACTGCAGTAGGTTATTCCATCCAGTGGGTAGGCCACTTCCCAGTTAAAGTAGCAGGACTCTACAGCAGGTTTGAAGCCCTGGAACAGTTTATCCAGGGACTTGCGATGTTGCCCCCGCTTCACTATTTCAATCACCTTTAGATGCCACTGCTTCAGCTGGCCTGCCAGTTCGAGACGCCTACAGTAGAGCATAGACAGCCTTTATTATTGATTGGAGTCCCTACTTAATATTTACTACAATCATAAAAAAATTATGTGATGAATAAATGATAAATGTGCTGATATTACATCCCATGGGATCTTCAATATTTCTTGACCAAATTCTGTGACAGTATAAAAAGTACATAAGGAGTGTGTAGCCTGGTGTCGGTGGCCTAATGGTCTGACCTGCAAGGGCTCATCGTCGGGTCAAGCACAGCGAGTCTCCAGAGCACCACCATCTCATCGCACATGCTGGCACAGGCATGAGCCGCCACCTCTGACTGGCCATTGCTGCGCCCAGTGTGACCACTGGCACTGCTGTGCGACGCTGATGTTCGAACACTGTACCACCAGCTAATGATCTGAACACACAGTCAGAGAATTCAGTGAGGGGGTGTGTGTGTGTCTGTGTGTTCTGGGTATTAGCACGGTTGTGGGGACCTAAATCTATTTAGACGACAAAAAACAACTTCACATAAAGTACTATTTTTTTATTTTAAGGTGAAGAAATGTTTTAAGCTGAAGCTTTAGAAATCAATGTAAGTCAATGTACGACTGTGTGTGAGTGTGTGAGTGTGACAGTTCTGGCTGTATCTTTCTCCTCTTGTCTATGGCACCTCTCCTGTTTGTTGTCCTCTATCCTTCTACTCACTTATTTCATCTGCTTCATGTTATATTTCTGCTTAGCTAAGGGGAGTCCTGATTAGTAGATGACCTGCTCTACCAGCTGAGCCAGAGCTGAGCCTCCCCAATTCATGAGTGTATGGTACATGCACAGAAGAGGTGGATGATGGTGAGAGTAACGTGTGGCAGAAGAATAATAACTAAAATCTAAATCTGATTTTGACATCTCTGGATTACTCTGTATTGAATAACCTATTACAGCCTAGAGATTTGAAGCATTACCCTCAATAAAACGAATACAGCAAAATGTATAACAATTCTCAATCTGAGCATCATTCCAAGTGTGCTTGGTACTTTTCAGAGTGCTGTCAACTTCTACATTGAGAGCAACATGTATGTCTGCTGATGTTAAATCTTTTCAGTGGTTTACTTTCAGTAGCAAGAGCTCATGTCACGTTGAGGATGTACCTGTTCGTAGGTGAGGCACTGCTCAGTGAGGATCTCCAGCAGTGGAGCTGCATTGCTGTCTCGTCTCTTGAACATCTCCCTGACAATGGACAAAAGGTTCCAAATGCCTTCTGGCTCTCTGCCCCTCAGAGGACGCAGCAGACATGCCCACTCAGCAGCAGCTGGCGGCTCCGTGGACGATAAATACATGGAGTTTACATCACTGTGAATACAATACACAGAATAAAGAGAGAAATTAAACAATGCTCACTGTGCAGGTTAAAATGAAGGAAGAGTGTAAGGGTATTTTTGTATTTTTTGTAGTAACACTGGAGCTCTATGGCACACTAAACACACTATATTATACTTTGTATAAAGTTTATTAGAATTAAAAGTATTTTACAGACATTACAACCGGCAATATCATAATCTTTATTTCTGAAATTAAGCAACTGTTCCCTCCTCCCCATCATGACTCCTTTTTGCAGGTTTCGAGCAGTGTAGACAGATACATTTTACAACATTATTTTTGCAATATGCAGCTGTGAGAATTGAATGTTAACATCAAAAAAGTGACTCAATAAGCTTAGATGCATGATTCTGATGATTCAAACAATATGGAATCAGTTCTCAATTCCAATCCCTAATTAAAGACTATCAGTGTTACACCGTGTCAATACAGGAGCATGATAGTAGAGAAAGCAACAGTTTCAGTGCTGCATCTCCAGAAACATGCATTTTTACTCAGGGTGTGTCTTTTTTAAACTAAAGGCTGAAATGTAAAACAAGCACCATGTTCACAGAGTGAAGTGTATGACCGAAACAGGTTAGAGAAGTGTCTGAGTTAAGGTCTGACGTTTAGAATAGTTCTATGAGTGATGTGGTAGGAAGTATTATGTGAGACGAGTAGTGGGTACCTGAAGACAACAGGTGAAGGCCCGCAGAACTTGTGCAGAGTCTTTTTGATGTTGTCACTGAGAGTCGACTCATCCAAATACCATGTGCTCTGGTCAGACGCTGAGGGCCCTGCTGTCGGATCTATATGCACACAAACACACAAGTTGTTATCTTTGTTTTTATTTAAGGACTTTTCTATTCATAGTCCACAGTGCAGCAGGTGAACAACAGTAGTATAAACACAAACTCCTTACAGGGGGATGAGACCAGGGGGACACCATACAGGAAACATCACTGCCATCTAGCTGTAGCAATATCTAATAATATGGGCTGAGACTGATCCACTTGAATAAAATGATCAATAGTTCTCTGGTTGTAAAGACACAACTTGTTTATCATGTCAGTTCTCTCAGTTTGCTGGGATCAAACTGCTACTGTACCTGGAGCTCCACACACTGTGTTGATGGCAGTAGACTGAGAAGAGAGCAACTCATCAAGTAGCCGTTGGGCTGTGGGCAGGATCTGAAGATTCAAAAATTAATGAAAATCAAACGTGCTTTGTCAGATATATGACATTCAAAGATCATGTACGTGTTGAATTTTCATCAATAGCTTGATTCATAAAGAGGATTTCACCTGCTGAGGCAGCTCACTGATGAGGTACTGGGCAAACTTTTGCAGCTGGTCCCTCTGCAGCCTGGACAGAGACTCAGAGACCGGAGCCCTCAGACAAACTGCTGATGCCTACACACACACACACACACACACAAGGTACGTATGTAGCACTCCAACATATGACCCATATTTACATAATTTACATTTTATTTTCAGCTGGTTTATTTTCAGCATGTAATAATAGGACTTTTTGCTTTTTTATTCATATCATCTGACTGATAGTCACTCAGAAGAGCTGGGTATGAGACATGTGCCTCCCTGATCCTGATACAAACACATTCAGTGTAGAACAGAAGAAATGAATAGAACTGATTAAGAAGGACTTTCCAGGGACTATAAAGAGAAACACTTCTTATAATGTATGGATTAGTTAGGTGCTGCTAGTCATCAACATTAATATCAGTATGTTCAGTGTAACGTCTGAGTGGCCTAATTAACAAGACAGACACTGAAAAAAGAGCTTAGGATCATTTACTCTTTCTCCCTGACACGCTGGTCAATCAGTGCTTTGGTTTTGTGTTGACAAAGTGAGATCATTTGATTTGATTAATATAACAGACAGTTTAAGAGATTCCTTTGTGTAGACTCAAACTCACATTATGGATCCTGAACAGGCACAGTGCCACCACATGGGCACACCATTTGGCCCCCGCGCCGCAGGTGCAGCTACAGGAAGTGATGCGGCAGCGATCAAACATGACCGCCACATTGTATGCTCCCTTAGACTGACCAGCCTGACTGGACACGACTGTAGCACTGAGATGGAAGCCTGACAAAAGATAGACCATCACAGAAACATGAACAAACCCAGAATTGAAGAAGTGTAAAGGAACAGGCTGAACAAGGAAATAAAAACATTAGTATATTAGTTCTGCACTGTATTTAATAAGTGAAAGGTGCTGCTTTCGAATGAATCTATGATGTACAGATGGCTGATGTATAGACAGAGTGGAAGTGAGTGTTATTATAAGTTTGGGCCTAGTTGTGTTGTATTCCATAATAACGTTATATTAACTATTCACTGTAAAGTTACAGTTTGAAAAGTTACAGAAATGAAAGATCCTATGTATGGTAAGATTGAATACTCAACCTACCGATCTGCAGCGGGTCTTTGACTGCTCGGATCCTGTAGAGTTGCTCTCCACGTTGGAATTCATCTGGACTCCCATTAGCCAGACAGGAATATAACCTGAGGAAGGACAAGGACAGAAACTGAGATAGATTCACAAAACTGAGTGTTTTTACACTGGTGAGCCCGGTTTATCCATAATGTCTAATTTCTAAAGCCCGTACAGGGTTCTGGTGGGTTGGAGCATAATCCAGAACACACTGGAGGTAAGTTTTACCCAGGAAAGATTCAATCAGACCTACAGTATACACTCACCGGCCACTTTATTAGGCACACCTGTTCAATTGCTTGTTAACACAAATAGCTAATCAGCCAATCACATGGCAGCAACTCAATGCATTTAGGCATCTAGACGTGGGGAAGACGACTTGCTGAAGTTCAAACCGAGCATCAGAATGGGGAAGAAAGGGGATTTAAGTGACTTTGAACGTGGCATGGTTGTTGGTGCCAGACGGGCTGGTCTGAGTATTTCAAAAACTGCTGATCTACTGGGATTTTCACCCACTACCATCTCTAGGGTTTACAGAGAATGGTCTGAAAAAGAGAAAAAAATCCAGTGATCGGCAGTTGTGTGGATGAAAATGCCTTGTTGATATCAGAGGTCAGAGGAGAATGGGCAGAGTGGTTCGAGATGATAGAAAGGCAACAGTAACTCAAATAACCACTCGTTACAACCAAGGTATGCAGAATACCATCTCTGAACGCACAACACGTCGAACCTTGAAGCAGATGGGCTACAGCAGCAGAAGACCCCACCGGGTGCCACTCCTGTCAGCTAAGAACAGGAACCTGAGGCTACAATTCACACAGGCTCACCAAAATTGGACAATAGAAGATTGGAAAAACGTTGCCTGGTCTGATGAGTCTCGATTTCAGCTGCGACATTCAGATGGTAGGGTCTGAATTTGGCGTAAACAACATGAAAGCATGGATCCATCCTGCCTTGTATCAACGGTTCAGGCTGGTGGTGGTGGTGTAATGGTGTGGGGGATATTTTCTTGGCACACTTTGGGCCCCTTAGTACCAATTGAGCATGAAGTATCTCAGGGACAGGTCAACCAGAGGGGAAACTTTCATTGTTCATTAGTGCAGTCAATATTTCTTTTACAAAAGGGTGCCTATCATCAAGTTCCAGATTCCAGTGGGATTGGTTCAGCTTGTTTATTTTCAGCATGTAATAATAGGACTTTTTGCTTTTTTATTCATATCATCTGACTGATAGTCACTCAGAAGAGCTGGGTATGAGACATGTGCCTCCCTGATCCTGATACAAACACATTCAGTGTAGAACAGAAGAAATGAATAGAACTGATTAAGAAGGACTTTCCAGGGACTATAAAGAGAAACACTTCTTATAATGTATGGATTAGTTAGGTGCTGCTAGTCATCAACATTAATATCAGTATGTTCAATGTAATGTCTGAGTGGCCTAATTAACAAGACAGACACTGAAAAAAGAGCTTAGGATCATTTATATATTTTAAGCATTCAATACGTTAGGTGCAACTTTCAGAAATGTAGCTGTGAATTACTACACTGTAAGGTAATAACAAACACCTAACATACAGGTCAAAGCTATTGTGAAAACAGTAATGTTGTTAGGGCTGCACGATATTGGGAAATATGCGATAACGTTATTTCATATCGTGATGACGATATGACATGCGATAAATAATAATAAACAGTCCCTGGCTACGGACGCCAGGAGAGGGCTCACAGCCCGGCCGCATCGCTACCAACTCGCGAGTACACACCAGGGAGCCATGCACAGCTCCACTAAGTCCACCTACAGTGTTAATTTGGGTCTTTACATACATGTTTGGGCCGTGAAAAGTTTTTTTTTTTACAGTTTTTAGCGGCTCTGTCTCTAATTTACTGCTCCTCTGTGTCTCTATCGTTCACGCTGTGCGCTGCGCTGAACGCGTCAAACCAAACGGAGGCATCCAGAAGTTTTTAAAGTGCGTTGTTTTAACAGTTTACACATCTGTCCGATCACACCATGTGTGTGTGTGTGTGTGAGAGCGAGCGAGCGAGCGAGAGAGAGAGAGAGGAAAAGAGCGAGTGAGCGGCTGATGAATGCGCTGCTCTGAAAATAGATTTACCTCATTAATAAAAGAATCGATCATTATGTGATGATCAGTGTTGATATTGTGGCAACAAACAAATCAACATTTAAACTGTAGCGAGTCAGAGATGTCAGCTGAGAGAGAGAGAGAGAGAGAGAGAGAGAGAGAGAGAGAGAGAGAGAGAGAGAGAGAGATAGAGATAGAGATAGAGAGAGAGAGAGAGAGAGAGAGAGAGACAGACCCACACACACACGCTCCGTCAAATCTCTGTTTTCAAATTCTCTGTTTTCTTTCTTTTCTCTTCTTCCGACAATGATTCACTGACAGAAAACCCCGTCAACGATCTGAATGTCTTTCATTTATCATCTAGGGCAGCAGGGCTCCATCTGATCAGCCAAATATATTGTGTGGCGCATGGATCATCATTTATCGCAGTTTTTGCCATCTTTTGCGATACGTCTATCGCGCACGTTGATATCGCGCATGTTGATATCGCGATGACGATAGATTTCCGATATATTGTGCAGCCCTAATTGTTGTAGGACCACTATCATATCCATAATCAGAGGTTAGAAAGAAATATCCAGGTTATCAGTAATCTTACCTGATGTCTTCCTCATTTTCAGGGAAGCTCCAGTAGGCAATGCGAAGCTGGAGCTGTTCTGGGACAGGGGGGTAGACCTTCTCCACCACCTCAAACGGGATGTGGAATGCTACCTGCTTTGCTGACAGCTCTACCAGTGGAATCACCTGACCATCTGAGGAAGAGAGGAAGCTTAGCTCAGTCAGCTGGACAGGAGAGGAAATACTGAAGGTAGGGTGTTCATTTCTGTTCTTTCACAATCCCACATTAAAGAAAGCTGAAGGTTGAATAACCTTATCTACCTGAAAGGGCGGTAAGAGTGTGATCAGTACTGTACTCCCATCCACCTGTAATCATGAAAAATTAAGGACATCATAATGCACTGACTAGGGCTGTCAAACTTCCATTCAAACTTAATTTCTTATCATCTTTTTTGTTCTCAATTTTTTAATGAAATGTTATATAAAATGTACACGTGCCTGAGACAGGCTGCTCCTCTTGAGATTTTGGGACTTGTCTAGTGGCTCCAAAAGCCATGCTCAGTTCACAGTAAATTATCAACAGTACACCTTTCACTAGAGTTGGAATGTCTATATCTGTAGAAAATGTCACAGAGACATGAAATCATCAGTAGGGGAGTTTGATGGTTCAGTCTTTTTCCTCTGTGCGTGTGTGTTTGTGTGTGTGTGTGTGTGTGTGTGTGTGTGTGTGTGTGTGTTTTCTCTTTTGGAACATGGGTAAACAAAACGTGTTTTTACACATTAAAGGTCCGGTTGTCAGAGTCTCTGTCGGAGCTTCCTCTTCACTCCTCCTCTGACCTGCACTCACTTTACACTTTAACAATAAACACCATCACTGATCACAAGTCATTAGGACATGTACAGGACTGACGTTTACTTTGTGTTTGTTTGATTCGCTGTAGAGATCATGACACGTTTAAAAACACTGTGCACGCATAACTCTGCTTCACACGAGACGTAACGTGACGTGCACAGTCAAGACATCAGGGTTAAAGTGATGAAATGATCCGAAGTAATGATCCAACATGTGATTTTTAGTTCATGTATGAAGAGGGACAGAGACGAACACACACACACACACACACACACACACACACACACACACACACACACACACACACACACACACACACACACACACACACACACACACACACACACACACACACACACACACACACACACATGGAGACAGAAGTTCTTCCCGCAGATTACGACGTAACGCAGTGTATTAACTTCATTGTTGCAGAAGAAGCGACGCCCTGTTTATCCAGGAACATAAATATGAATTCAGCAGGATTTTATAAAGATCAGTTCTAAGTGTGATGATTAGAAAACATCAGAGGAGCAGTCACCTGTTGACCAGCGGAGTAATGCGCCTCAGTGCAGTGGGGCTTCTAAGGGGGGGCCAAGGGGGGCCAGGCGGTGTCACCTTGATACAGTAAAGACTATAATCAGTGTTTGTCTTTTTAAGCTTGAGGTGCAGCACACAAGTCTAAACTGAATAAATGTCAAATCAGTGTGGAGAGCACTGACCACTCTCATAGACTTACTGTTGTAGTCTGATTGTTGAATTGAAAACCTTATTTTGTAAATTAAGGCACGCTTGTAATGACAGTAACAGTCGATAATATTTTTTAAACACTTTCTAAATAAAAACAGACTTCATGCTTGTCTGACTGATTCTAATAATTGATAACAAAGCAGCTACGTACAGTAATACCGAAAATTGTGAAAGTGATACATTGAAATGAATCGAGATGAATCGCTATGAATCGAATCGTTGACTGCTGAATCATAATCGAATCGTGAGGCTAGTGAAGATGCACACCTCTACCTAACAACTGAGTGAATCGTTGTGAATCTATTAGCTTTGATCACATGAGGCATCCTCATCATTACCACCACCACTACAGGAGAATATTGAATTTTATAGGGCCAATTTGTGTGTCAAGGAGTGATTTCACCATGATCCATTTTTGTTGATAATAACAGAATGATGTCTGGGTATGTTGTCCCAAAGCTTCACAAATTTCTTTATATATACTATACAACACTAGTGCTGATACTGTGTGTGTGTGTGTGTGTGTGTTAAAAGAACTGCATAAGCACAATCACAGGACTGAGTGAGTTGTAGGATTTAGTGGTCTGCCACTGAGAGAAGAAAAAGTGAAGGGTCTCAGATTACAGACCCCATTTCCAAGCCACTACTTGTGCTGCTGTTTACCATATATGGAGGAAAGAGCTGTGTTCATGTAATGCCATCATTGGCAGAGAGGTTCAGGGGCTGATGGTTACAGGTCATGGGAAACCCATCAAGGCATCACTCCTGTGTTATGCGTGTACATCCAGTGAGCTAAGCTGTAATGTAACAAAAAGCAGGTGCTTCCTTTAAGTAACCTCATAAAAAGGCAAATTCATATGTTACAGAATACAAAAGGAGTTCATGCAGAAATGTGCTCCCTTCCTTTAGGCATCATCTCAGTGGTCTTGACAGAGCAGACTACTGTGAGCTACTTCTGCACTCAGATGCTGAACTCTTCCAATAACTTGTGATGGATTCAACTTTTAAGAGTTGCAATCAAAACTAACCTATCCTACATTTATCACTCACCACAATAGTTGCTTATATACACGTGTTGTTTTAGTTAATTTTCTGCTGACAATATGAACTCATTACAAAATAAAATAAATTATTTTGAATTGCTTTTTGCACACACATATTGAAATTACATACATTTTACTAGAACTGTAGTGATTTGTTGATTGACTTGATCCATTGAAATTAATGGAGTAATCAGTTACCAATCAAAACATAACCCATTCTGTGATTCCAGCTCCTTCAGCAAGATTTAGCTGCCTTTCTGCAATAGATTA
The DNA here is from genome assembly GCF_022539355.2 of Hippoglossus stenolepis. Classification (NCBI taxonomy): domain Eukaryota; kingdom Metazoa; phylum Chordata; class Actinopteri; order Pleuronectiformes; family Pleuronectidae; genus Hippoglossus; species Hippoglossus stenolepis. The sequence continues at coordinate 811,025 of NC_061494.1, read as the reverse complement.
TACAAAATACATCTTAACTTGCTCAGTGGATGGAGTTTGCTCAGAATTCTAAATTGAAGGTGATTTTCTGTTGATTTATGAATTAAACGATGAATTGACATTATAATTTGCCTTCTACAGATGAACTGATCATGACATAATTGGTTCCAGTTCTACATGTTACAGTAGGGTCTTTTACGCAGTTCTGTTATTGGTGTTTTACCTCAAAGCATTACAGTATCTTTACTTGTGTTGGAAACGTTACAGCCTCAAAATAATCGGTGCTACATCCCTCTATTGCCGAAGTAGTTACTATGCAAGTAATTCAAGAAATACATGTTACCAATAAAATCAACCTTAATGTAAAATATACCTTTTTTTAAATACTAAGCAACATATTTTCAAGCCTGCAACTACCACTAACTGTTACTACTTCTGCTTTCACTAGGCTACTACTGGGATGAAGGATCACCGACGCCTACTCAGCTGACATCCTCTGACATGTTTCATAATGAATCAAAAGGTATTTTTAAAATTCTGTGTCCATACATTGAATTATCTGTGGCCACTGCCATAATATCAACTATGTCCGGCACATGCTGATTTTCTATTTTTATCTTTTAAATGAGTTAAATCATATTATATTGTAAAGCTAATGATTGATTCACTCAGACCCCCCCTGGCCAGACAGACACACACACAGACAACAGGCACATCTGTATCATCAAACTGGCTAAAAACATTTTTCATAATACTACAACAGAAATTATGTTAATGTTCATTAGCATATTGAACAAAGAAGTGAGATCCAAAATAACAAATGAAGATTCATTGAGGACGCATTCTAAGGCCAGATGTGAACACACTTACTTAGAGCAGCTCACTCGTGATTGGATCTCTCGAAAGGATGTTAATACCAGGTCTGAACAGTGCACACACATCAGCCATTCACTGAACAGCTAAACACTAGGTATTGTTCTAACTTAAGCCCTGTAGACAAAATGTAATTTGTGAATATGGCCTATACAATCAAATTTGATCAATTGATACATTATTAAAAAATATTTATAACTGTCTAACAGTGCATAGCTAAACCCTGAAGAGAAGTGGTTGGGTAGTAACAGAGTTCATGTGACCAGTCTATGATTGGCTGTTGCAGATGAATGGCAGTTAGCCGTCAACAAATCAGCTCTCAGCACAGAGGGACATCATTAAAAAAGCTGATCCTTTGTAGCTGCCCCAGTGAAGAGCTAAGGACCCCTCACTCTTTTCACTGGATCACTAGCTCTATCACGGCCTTCCTCATTTCCTCCCCCATCCGTGTCTCTCCACAGGGTGTGCTCCATTAGAACACTGAAGTACACCTGTGGTGCGCTGCTTAGGGGAAATTCTGCCAACGTTATTACATGATCCTCTGCTCTGTCTTACTGGCATGCAAGTTAAGTTCGACCACTCAGCTGACACGAAAAAACATGTTTGTACTGATCTTCAAAACCATATAACCATCTACCTACTGATTCCACAAATGGCTGTCTGTCTTTCTGCCTTTGCAACTCATATCACAAACCGTTCGTCTAATCTGCTTCAAACTTGGCATGTTTATTGTAAATTGCCAGATGAAGTGCAGCGCCGAGTGGTGCCATTCAGACACAAGATACTTTCAATATTAATAGAAATTGAAAAAAACAGAAGACCGGTGCTCTGTAGCAGTCAGTGAGTGTGGGGCAGTGTGCCTTCAGTTTATGGGCACACTGCAGTTTATGGGCTATATTTGTAAAGCCCATATTCACAAATCACAATTTGTCTCATGGGGTTTAACAAGGTGCAACATCCTCTGCCCTTAACCCTCAACAAGAGTCAGGAAAAACAGGACGGACAGAAGTGCAATGGATGCCATGTGTAACTGAGAACATCAGAAAAATAACAGTATTTTCAACATTGATTAGAAGAAACAGTTTGTAAATGCTAACTTTAACACCCAGAGTGTGCACTGCGTCTCATTTTTGTTCCACACACAACTTTTATCAAATAGAAAAACAAAACAAATATATTCACTGGTGAACTAAGCCCTGGCGTAATCCTTCACATTTTTGGAACCCAGATTTATAGTGCTGGATTTGAACTGCATCCTCCAATACAAATCTGACAATGTAACAGTGTTCTTCTGCTTTCCAAAATGCTTGTTTGGTTGTGCTTTTGTAGACAACGCACTGTCAACGCAAAGTCACCCCCACAGTTGACTGAGCAGACTGAGATACTGTGGAGAGTCAATTCCTATAGGTCTTATTCATCGAACACAATCATTTTCTTTATTATCATTAATATTTCTTCTTCTTTCCTGTTAGACAGATCCCTATGGTTCATTGCTCTAGTAAAGCATCAGGGGACTCTAAAAAATAGCATGAATTTATTTCTTCTGTGATAGCAAAACGTGTTACACCAGCCTTCAGAGACTCCTTCAGAATAAACGGGGCAAACCATGATAAAATCTGAGAGACTCACTTAGGACACACTCCAAAACGATCACATTGCCTCATAAAGATACAAATTGCCTGGAATGCAATACTTTGTAAAAGACTGGTACTCTCTCCATTCAAAAATAATTTATGTTGCAATAAATGGACACCTCATTGCCCAGTCCTTGTGGCTAGCATAGTTTAACTACTAATTTCCAATGTCAGTCCATCAATGAAAAAAAGACATGTTAAAACAGATATTAACTATTTTTACAGTTTAAGAGTTAAATATATGTATATTGGACAATTTGGACTATTTTATTATCTACTTGCTTGGCCAGAGAGAGAGATAGTGTCACATGAAGCCAGTGACTGAAGCTGATTCTAAGATGTTAGCAGTATAGCTGTGAACAAGCAGTGAAATGTATCATTTATTTAGTGACAAACAGCTTAAACTGCACCACCCTGCACAAAAGACAGGTTCCAGTACTCTGACGGTTCTCATATACCTTGGCTGGCAGATTTCCTCTCACCTATTCTGTTCCCTAATCAACTAATTGAGAAATATAGCTACAACAGTTACATTACAAAGTAATTCACACCTTTACTTACAACTGCTACCTTTTAACCCACAGGATTAAAGAAGTACTGTACTGACCTCTGGTCTACCTCACTTCTGTGAGATGTTCCCAATCAAGACAAATTATTGTGTCTAGACTTGATTACACCAACTTGATGTGTCATATTTATTGAATCTGCAGCTGAATCATGCATTAGGATGCTGCTTTGTTGGGGTAAATGCTTTACCATCGCTACAACCAAGCTACATGGAGCAGTTGGAGTGCTGGACTTTTTAAAGTGAGCTGCAATATTTTTAGCCGGACGCTAAAAACACATTGCTTCCGACTAAACCTTGGCTAAGAAGGTGGTCTAAGTCAAGTTGTACTTATATGGCACTTACATGTAGCACTTTGTAGTTTGGCTTTTTTGAAGCTAATGTACTTACATGATTCTTGCTGTTTTTGGTTTGTACTCTCATGGTTGAATGCACCTATTGGAAGTCGCTTTGGATAAAAGCGTCAGCTAAATGAAATGAAATGTAATGTAATGCTATAATAGCAGCTACAGCCACAGAATTAACATGAACAAACTAGCAAAACCGCTACTAATAATTAATTATTAGTCATTATTATTGATCAAAGCTAAACACAAATTAGTTTCTCTGCTGTATCACTCCAATTGATCAATAACAAACAGTAGGTTTCACAATAAGATAAAACATATAATAGGTTTCCAAGTCCCAGTTAATACCGATAATGTCTTTTAAACTCTTTTGCAATTGATTTTAGCAAAGCCTTTCACACAATAGTCAAACATTAATGGAGTATTTCCAGGTATTCCGAATGAATGGAGGTGTATGTGTGAGTACTTGTGTCCTTCTCCAACCTTTAATTTTGACAGTAGGGGAGTTGGGTCCAGCAGACTGCTTCCTCCATCCTCTCCAGTTCTGACACAGGCTCTCGGCCTCTGAGATGAAGGAGCACAGAGAGTCTTCTTCGAACCGGTCCGAGTCTTCGAAGGAGAACCTCTCCCCGTCCTCCCACTCGGCGAACATCAGTTCCATTACATCCAATGTTTAACTGCCCCGGCGTCCAGAGGACTGCGACTCGAGACCACTGCTTTTCTTCAGTCTAAAAATCCAGCGTAAACCCTCCAACAGTCGGAGAGAATCCAGAGTCTCAAGACTGGGGGAGGGGAGGACAGAGGCTACCAAAACACAGCTGAGAGGAGGCTTCCCTCTGGGCCCACAGGCTATATGATCCAAACTCTGACAAGGCGCCGGACTTCTTTAAATAGTCGGGAGGAAGAGGCGAACACCTAAGCTGTAATTACAGACTGTTCAAACGCCACTTTTCTTAAGTTTTAGATGTTGTTCTATATTCAAATCAAACTAATAGATCGATTTAACGACCTCCTGCATGCTGCCGGGCTGAGTTGGGACTCTCTTTGCAGACCCTCCTCTCAGTTTGACTGCTAATGCTGAGAGGACAGACGAGCTAAGACGGCCGAATAAAAAGGAAATGTTCCTCTCAACGTGAAGCTACGAACACGAATACAGCACAGAGCTTTCAGAAGATCAGATCTTTAAGAAGTCATGAAGTTGTTTGCTTTCATCCCGACGTCCTCCTGTTTTCAGCCAATCAGCTGGACGACTCTGGGGCTACAGATGATCTATTGTAGCATTACACCAGTTCTACAAGTGTTTTATCTCTGCCACAGTTCAATGTAATTTACGAGGTGAAAAGCCCACGTAGCGCCGAAAATGTAGAATGTCTTCTTTGTTTGTACATTTGCTGTGCTATTTATAATGATATTATGCTGCACTGCTAGCGCAAATACCATTTAGCCGACGTTAGCCTACATGCTAATTGTGCTAATAACAACATACTGAGATTATAGAAAATGCTGTCATTCTCTAAAAACACTCCATTGAGATTTAATATGGGTTTCTACCCTAAACCAGGATGATTCGGTTCGGACTGTCTTAAATTTACTTTTGTCCTACAACCTGACGCTAGCTATATTCACTAGCAGTAGAAAGCTAACCCCTCAATCGGCTAACTTCAGCTAGCTTGTATAGCTGTTTGTTTACATTTAATGATGGTGCTCAACAGCTCTCATGCTGCAAGGACTCCGTGCTTATCTATATAACCTACCTTCTGGAATTTATTTTTAGGCTATATTCGGGTCAGATTCCGATATTAATCCCCGCTCCCAGCTCAATGTTGTCCGTTCTTTGTATTGGAGTCTGTGTCTGACGTTAAAAGCTGGTATATTCCTTCGTCAGCTGTGGTGGAAACATTCTGATGAGTCCTTCGGACATCTTCCTTTCAGACTTTCACCAGTTGCCCTGTCTCCTTCCACTCGTCGCTGCCTCCAAATGACACCCGGCTCCTCAGATTAATCCCTTATTCTTCTTGACCAGGCTCTCCCGAAGTGAATCAATCTGCCGGGGGAAGATGGCTCACCTCTCCTGCAGCTCCTCCTCCATCAGCTGATCACAGCTTCCGGCTCCCAGCTCCACACGGGCAGCTCATCAGACGCCTCACATCTCGACTGGAACCAGTACGGGGAGGTTTACACAAACAAAAGACATCATATTGAACATACTGTAGAGTGCAGTCATTCTTCAAACCTGACAGTGGGCATGATTTTATTTAATACTGTTACCCAACTCAATTAATGAGCCACAACCTTACATCAAAAGTCTCTCTTGTTTTGACAATTTCATGTTAATGGCTTGATGTCAGGTTGTTGGTGTTATGTCCTGTTTTCTGACACTGGTTGTTGGTTTTTAGCAGAGTAGGACTGCTGTTATGACCAAGGACAAGCTCTGAAAAATGCCCAAGTGCCAAAAACCACAGTTCCTCGAATGGCATCTACAAACTGTCTCTATAGCTAATTCCCCCATCAATGACAAGAGTGCAGGGTCAATATTTAAATAGCTCACCCATCTAATAGTAAATGCGTAAATTAAGGGGCTGGCCACTTTGAGTAACAGAATGAGTGGCAGCCAGTGGCAGCATGAACACAGAACTGAACCCTTATAAAGACATCTCACCTCTGCAGTGGGCCCGGGGGCAGTCACCACTTCAATCAAACACAAAATGGATACTTTGATAAAACCAAAACAAACAGGATTGTAGATGGGGGAGGTTTGATGATATTGAATATATTGAATATGCTGAATATGCTTGTTTGTCAACATTACTCCTAACTGTACAGTTTTGAAGGAGAAAATATCTATATTTGTGGATTTCTGCCTCAGCAAATCAGTCAATTATTTTTTGGAGCTCTGGATTGTGTCCCAGGCATAAAATAGGTGTTCTGTTTGGGTCTACATTTATGCGGGTCTGGGTAACTTCTGATGTTTCATGTTAAATGTTGTGCTACAAGGAATAATAGGACAACATTATCTCCTTTCTATTTTGTAAAGTATGGCCCAGTATATCCTATGCTAAAGGAGATAAGATGCATTGAAACTCCTTTAATAAGCATTCTGAGAATTCAACCAGCTGTTATCATGACGGCCACTTTGACTGTGGCCAATATCTACAGAGCACAAACTTCTTAAATAATAGCCAGTTCATCTGCAATAATATCATATTCTTATGGTTCTTGTAATTTTTACAAGGGAAGGATATGCCTTTGTTAAAATTGCGAGCCATTTTATTTTTTTCGCCATTTTATTTTGGTCCAAGGGCAAAGATAAAAAATGATCACACTGGGTTCTTGTTTATGGTTCTATCATTATAGTGTTGGAAACATTACATACATTTTGTGTTCTTAAATCATACGAAACAACTTTTAAATTTGTATCCTTTAATAGTGTTGTTTTCATGAATGGAAGATTCGACTTTAATTTGATAAACTGTTGCTTGTGTAATAATAATCAATCAGATTAAATATAATGTGATTAAATACACATTATTAAATGTTGCCGTTCATCAGTTTTATATAATTGGACATATTGGTGATCTTAACCTTAACAAAATATAATAGTAAATGGCTCACTTTACATATAAAAAGTGAGCTGATAGGTTATTCTTTGTTTTCCACTTCGAGTCCTTCTATCCATTGCCAAGCCCATTGATTTGTTTGGCCCTGCACACAATCTTCTGTCAACTTGTATCAGAACAGCAAACATAAGGCCTTCTCCAAAACCTCTTGAGGCTCTGCTGCTGAGTGTAAGGCTTATCCACAGGTTGAAAGGGAATATACTCCTGGACACAGAAATAGACTCATTTTGTGGAGTGGAGTATTTTCATTTTCTGCTCATACTTTACTTCTGCCCCTCTGCAAAATAGTTGAGCATCAATGCTTAATATGTATCTGTATTTGACGAGTTGCTTGTTCTTTCACTTGACATTCAGATTTAAATCTGAAATCTAACATTATCACTCAGTATAAATGAAAAAAGTAATGAATATTTAATAGATTCTTTTTTAAGTGTAAACCATAAGTTATGATAGATTTACTCCAAAATATTTTTTCAAATAAACAGGACACAAAGCACAAAAGGTAGTCCAAGGGCTGGCCTTTGTGACTTTTTGTGAGAAATGTGTGGCATGATTTGTACAGTTTAGATATATCTGTAAGGGATTGTAGAGAATTTGATACATTGTATGGATGGTTTCTGAAAAAAGAACAAAGGCTCAAGTTAGAAAAGAGACTAAGCAGCTTTTAAGAGTCCTGTGGCTACAACACATCATATTTTCATTATTAATAAATACCCCAGCAGCATAATCAATTACAGCAATGTTTAAATTTCTCTATAGTCTCATATTTGAATGTCAACATTGATGGTTTTTCCAAATAAATTAATATGATAAGAAAAATGAAAATTGCATTTGCGAATGCAGAACACAACACATAACTGAAGTATATTAAAGTTGTTCCTGTGCATTGCAAACAGTATTTCAAAATAAAGACAATTTAATTCAACATTATTGAAAGTAGGCACAATATGAGCTGAATGTTATAGGTTTTCCACAGGGTCTTTCTCTAGACATCCCTCAGGTCAGGTGATGAAGCAGGACCCAGCTGTAGGCCCTTACCATATCGCTCAATAATATACATATTCACATATCCCCAAACACAGTAACAGTTGACCCCAAACAAATGACCACAAACAAATTAACAGTCCAGGCTTTTGTGGGTTTGTGAGATCCAGGGCCCAAGGACTACTATACTATACTAAACACTTTTTACTGTTTAGTGGTTGACACCAAACTTATTCTATAGATTGTAATTAATGTTAGAATAACAGTGAAAAGATAAATAATGATTTGAAATGTGTAGGTTCAGGTACATACACATGGAATGTTAAGAATATTAAATAAATATAATCTGTTTGAACAAATTCATTCCAATACTATTCTAGATACTTTTCAAAGGCATTTGTTTTTTCTCCATTTCTGTCTTTCTTTCACTGGCTCTGGCCCTCCATTCAATTTTCATTCACAAGTAACCCAATGCTTCATAGTGCAAGGTTATTAAACAATTCCACATGGCAGGCTTAGTGGAGCACTATTAATCAGAGTCATATATACCCAGTAAAGGTATTCATGGGTCCAGTTGGCTCTTAGTTACCAGATTGGAATTGAATTGCCACATATCTGTATGATAATATGTCTTAGGGTTAGAACATACACATTTCCACTTGCCTTAACAATAGGAACTGCTGTTGAGAGCAAAGCGAAGCAGTATGACTAGCACTGTTAAGTGAGGAATTAACAATGAAGAGGAGCAAGAAACATATAGCAGTTTCTGATAATTGTCAAATCTATAACAACCTTTTACCACTTGCTGTATGCAGATCACTGGTTTACTGTCTATTAATATGGCACCAAGTCACACTGTGAGTACTATACATTGTTAATTACATGCTTTTTGAAGTAATGTTTCTTAGCATAGAAGTTCAGGAGGCACAACACAGGGGCAATTATCAGCAGGCTACATCCTGACCAATACAGACCATCTGCTTCAAGCCCTGAAGCCACTCGATTACACTGGATAACCAAGTGTAATTCTCCATCATTAATTCTTGAAGGGTTTGTTGATGACTTTATCAATCCATCTCAGGAACCTACTAACACGAGTGTACACCCCAGGGAAGGAGGGATTACCACAGCCTTGACCCCAGGAGATGACACCTGTTAGCACCCAACGGCCTCCCTGCCCCTGGCAAACCAGAGGACCCCCACTGTCACCCTGGCAACTGTCCACACGATGGCGCTCTGACAGGCTCCCGGCACACAGCATTCGGCTAGTAAAGCGATCACCGTATCGCTTCTTACACTTCCAAGCTGGAAGCAGGGGTACCCAGGCCTGGAGCAGGGTCCTGGAGTACTCTGAGTCTGACAGTAGGAAGCAGACAGAAGAAGTTAACTGTCAAGGCTGTTATTTATATGTACACCCTTTTATTTAATACATAGCAATAACAAAATTAAAAAACAAGACACTGTTTGTTAATGCAGTGACCACATGCAGACTTTTAAAAATAAGATAACTGATCTTATAACCTGCATGTTTATATATTGGCAATTTTTTGATTTAGTTATTGAAAGTTTAACTTTTCTTTTTATGTTTAATTATGACCAGCAATCTTTCCTGATCATGACCATTTTTTTCAAATTGTTTAAAATCTATTTGCTGTTGCAAATCAGTATATCAATAAACATCTCAGTGTGTACTGGATGGATATAATTAAGTGTTCATTAATCTGTTCATCTGACCCTGGGCTTGTTTGTATCGTGAGTAAGATAAATAAGTATTACTTCACATATTTTTGGTTACTCTGTGATGAAATCCTCTCGTAAGACAAACAGATGGAAAATCACTCAATGGATGCAGTTACCTGTTAGGCCCCACCCTGTGATCACACAGGCAGCAGGCCTCTTCTCCCACTTGTTACCTGGCTCTGGCAGACACACTGCACTAGTGTGAGGGTTGAATGCCACACAGTTGCCCTCTGTGCCTTTGAGCCTCAGCAGGGCAATGTCATACTCCCAGTCCTGACTGTGGTACTTTCTGTGGATGACAATGCGTTCAGGGGACAAGGTACGTTCAAAGTCATCCTGTTCCTCAGTGTGGTAGTCACCCAGGCGTAACACGTAGCGGGTTGGATCTATTCCAAATCTGAAGGAGCAAAGAAAAAGGTTAAATTATTGTCTTAATGAATATCCATCATTTAATGTACAATACTAGATTATAGGCATGAACCACAAACTGTTTTACTACCGACACAAGCTCCCTCCCCATCTTGACTGTGACTACTGGTCAGGTGAAGAGAGAGTGCAATGTACATTATATATATATATATATATATATTATATATATACTGGAAAACACCAGCTTTATGGATTATTTCTAATAAATGTTATGTTGAAATTCTAAATTCAAAACTTTACAGATTTAATTTTTTATGTATTGTTGGAAAAGGAGTGTTTACAGTTGTGTAATGTTTCAGTAGAGGGAGCTGTCTCTTACCTCTTGAAGCAGTGGGCAGCAGTCACCACCCAGCAGGCATTGATGAGTGATGCTCCACACAGGGGGTGATTACCTTTAGACTGAGACCGGAGCCACAGAGACGCCTGCCATGGCCATTCACCCCTTAAATCACATACACACAAAACAGTTCTGTTATAGGGATGATGCTGACCTGAAAAGCTGCACAATTCCTCGTCAGGCAGACAATACAAATACACGCCCCACACACTTGTACTTGACACTCATAATTACCTTAACCTCTACCATCATCATCATCATCATCATCATCATCATCATCATCATCATGATCATCAAGTGCCTCACACCATCCCAACCCTAACTTAAACCTGACTTTGACCAAAACCCTAAGAGGGTACATCAGAAGCTGAGGACTGACCAAAACTCTGATCCTGTCACGACTTTGTGTACCCCAACCCTAAACCAGTCATAAATCAAACTATTAGTTGTTGTCTTTTTCATGTTTCTAAGAGTTACTAATTACTGATGAGTGTTGTAAGTGTATGCTAACTAACCTCAGTGCCTTATCTCCTCCTATGATTCTGCGTCGACGACGCTGATTATTGAGTCTCAGGCCACAGGTCTGTATTGCCACAGCACCATCACCCACAGGATCCAGGGTGTAGTCACAAATGACGCCTGCATCTTCACTGTGGCGACAGTCATGGCTATCTTGACCCACAGCTGTACACTGCTCTAAGGAAGCCTCAGTGCCAGAACATCGAACATTATCCAGATGGATAGGACCTTTACCCTCACCAAAGTACGCCATGGATCGTGCCTTAGCTTTGCCCCTGACAACACACAAACAGTATCATTATTATTTGTTTCTTTTTGTTCGATTAATACATTTTAAAAAATGTTCTACTGTGATTGCACAAACCTCCACCATGTTTAATTCACAATTTAATTTACCTTTAATAAAGAATGCTTCCCCACTGTGAACTACAGTGTGTTCATCTGTTGATCCGGTCGAGGCAGATGGCTGCCAACATTGAGTCTGGATCTAGATATTTCTTCCAATTAAGAGGGTTTCTCTATAATATTGTAAGGTGGAGACCTTACTATGTAAAGAAAATGAACGTTACATTTGGTGAAATACAAATAAAATAAATTGAATTGATCTGGCTGGCAAGCTGATAAATAGCTGGTTGTACTGAACTGATACCTGGCTGGCTGCATGGTGGAGGCCTCATCATTTCAAGTTTGGACTGTGCACATGACCAATGTGAATTTCTCTTGTTTGATTTGTATTTTTGATAATTGTATTGACGTCTAAGTAATATTTTTTTCTTTAGTTGTAGATTTGACAACATTTAAGTTAGGCTGTCTTTATTTGTTAGGTCTCTTCATGAAGGAAGGATTGTATATTTTCAATAGTATTCTGTATGTTTTTCTACTTTTGTTAGAAACCATTCCAAATTCATCCCAATTAAAATAATGGAAAGGTCCATGGTCATCTGTCCTAACAGACACATCACTGAGTTAATAGTATATTAAAGGATTACAGTGCTTATCCTAAACTTTACACCAACCACAACAATAATAAGAACAAGAACAAGAATAGGTATAAGACGAATAAGCACCATATCAGTTTCCATTTCTATGATGAGTCACATATGTATTTCTCTTCTGATTCCAACAACATAAAAAATAAAGAAAAATACAATCCTGCAAATGTTTGAATTTTTGTAAACTTAAACTCAGAATCAGACACTTAGACTGATTGCATTTCTCAACACTTGGGTTCTCTTTCCTATTTCTGCAGAAATCTTAGTGGTATCTCTGACAACAAGCTTTTAACTGTTGTCTCACCTGTGATCAAATCTGGCTCCCTTCTCCCCCCAAAAATATAATTTTAATTTGCACACAATATGAAAACTTTAATCCATGCTTCAATTACATTCCAGTTAGATTACTCTAATTGTCTGTATTCCTGTCTTCAGCTGGTCCAGACACGAGCAGTAATATGTCTGACAGGAGCCGGGGGATTTCTGGACATTTTGATGTTTTTGTAGTGGGTGTTATTGATGAGACTAAAATAGTATAAATAGTGTTCATACTCACGTGAATCCCAGCTGTCTGCAAACAACAGCTGCACTGACATCATTCCAGCCATCATCACACACGCTTCCCCACTGGTTATTAATGAAGACCTCCACTCTACCCTCCTTCCTGCTCTCTCCATCAACCAAACGCACCAGTGGACCTGAAATCAAACATTACAGGAAAAATATAACAATAGTGCCATTCGATTTTCAGATGCTTGCAGGTCTTGTCCTAATGTGAATTGGCCGTCATCAGGGAATACACCAATATCATATGCGGAGTAGCTATGTGTGCACTTACCACCAGGAGGCAATGGGCCAGGTATCTCATTGGCATCACCCCCTCTTTCACAGCTGACTCCTACATCTTCACTGTGGGAGCAGTCATGCTGGCCCCACTCAGAGTGGGTACATGCCAGTAAAGTGGCCTCTGATCCCTGACACCGCACGTCGTCCAGCAGGATCAGCCCGCGACCTTCTTCATACACCTCATCAGGGGCCACTTCCCCGAGGCCCCTGCAGACATGACCACAGTTCAGTGTCTTTATATGGAAAGTTGCTTTAAGGTTGTAAAGAATAAGGTAACAAAACATTTTCAATGTAGGTTGCAGAAATTACTGATGCGTAACAATAGAAATTGTTTACTGTATTTTGCAGATGCAGTTTCAATAAATTTCTATCCTATGAACATGAACATATTAATATTCATATTGGTGGTGCAGAACCACTGACAACCAGTTTATGAACTTTGGTGGAAACCCTGCAGCATTACTGTCTTACAAGATTGGTGAATAAAGTATGTGGTTGTGTGACTTTTAAAGTCTGTTTTGTTTAGCTAAGCTTATGGGTCACAATCTAATCTATGCTCCTCATCATGGTGAGTAGCAATGATGAAGTGTAGCAGTTGTCAATGTTCAATCTTTTTCAGTCTTTTTAAATTAAGGCAAAAACATGTTGTGACTCAGACATATTGATGCACTGACCTGAAGCCCAGCTGTCTACACACTACCTGGGCGTTGAGCTCGCTCCAGTTGTCATCACATACAGAGCCCCATTCTCCCTGGTGGTAAATCTCCACACGACCCTTCCAGTGTTTGTCTCCTCCCACCAGTCGGACTGCACCCTCTACAACCACACACCCAAATTTGCTGAAGGAGTGAGGACTCCTGGACATAACATGTGTAGGTTTGGTAATTAACAAACAGCAAAAAGTGCATGCATGGCCCAACACAGACTGGTTGACTCCTCAGGTAATTTTTGAGGACAGAAGTATACAATTCAAGACAGATTATTTAAAAGAGTAATGGAGGTCTCAGGTCATCCCTGTCATAGTGTTGAAGTCGTGTCCAGAAAAACACAACTAGATCTACACACATGCCAGTGGCTGCACAATGCTAGATAGATACTGATGTAATGAATGCACAGCAAGTCAAACTGCCTTTGATTTAGCATGCCTAGATATCACAGTGATTCCGGTTCTTAAAGGATTTCTGCAAAAATAACTAAAGTAGAAATGTTGCTATTTTTATGCTTTTCTTCTCGTACTCTTCGTCATGTTGGTTTAAGTATAGGTCAGTTAATTCCCACAGTAATGACTACAGTGTTGTCTAATATGAATGTTTGAGTTTGTGTATTTTTTCATTGCTGGCTCTGACCTGTGTATGGGTTGCAGGTCACCCCTGCAACTTCCATGTGGTCACAGTTTTGTTGCTCCCAGTTGTAAGGACACTCCTCCAGAGAAAGCTCATTACCTGTACACTGGACTTCATTAAGCAAGATGGGCTCAAACCTCTGGTCAAAGTGGGGCCATGTCCGTGCTTTGGCCACACCCCTGTATGCCAGGACAAACAAACACCACCCAAGAGAATAATCTAAGTTTTCTTTATCAAAACATGAGAATTAATGTTATTTGTGCCAACATATATAACACACATTATAGTTTACAATATTATAATATCCTGGTGGACCTATAGTATGTATAGTGTGTATATTGAAAAAATCAATCAAAGAACATTTGGAAAAATAGCATGATAGGTATGAAATATAGTGGTTTGAATGACATAATGAATGACTTCAAAACAGCAGCAGTGTTACTGCTTGGTTTGGTAGTTAAAAAACACCACACCAAAATATTTCAGCGTCTTAGATTTGGCTGTTTGAAATAGAAAACAGGATTTAGGATTTAACAATTTTCTGGCAATACACCTCACAATTGTTTGAGGTTATGGTTCATGTCAGTCACATTCTTTTTTTTAATGCCAGACAATGTCAAAGAAAGTAATGATGTAAAACCACCTTCAAATCCACATGACCTCCACTGAATATCTGTACACTCATTTTTAAACATACTGTGTGCTATAAAAAGACTGAATATCAGAACTTTGTCTGATCTGCAGGAACAGTAGGGCATCCAAACTTTGTCACATCTCACATCACAACAATGCAGCCTGGTGAAACAGCTAAATGTTCTTTAGAACACAGCCGTGGTTTAAGAATTATGCACAATCCATTTTAGTGGGAGAGATTCTCTCTCTGAGTAATATGATAATTCCCCAGTAATTGCTCATATAGTTATTCTGTTTTACCTAAGTGAAATTTTGATTGGAATAATGCTTTGCTTATAATGGAGCTCAACAGTCTATATGTAGTATATTACTGTCGTAACTTGGTGGGCCAACAAGAACCCCTGCCAGGTAAAAAAAAATAACCAGTGCTTTCTTCAGGAGCTGGATGTCAGACAAATAGACTACTCTTTGAAATGCAGTCTTGCTGTGGCCTTTAATTCTAATTCCCTATCTGATTTGTATGGTCATATTTTAATACAAAGCCTTGTGTTTTTGAACGTAATTTTTGATCGTGTGTTGTTTATTATGTAGAATATAAGTTTTCCTATCGTCAAATGGATATACCAATATGTCTGTAATATGTCAGGCTCTTATTTAGATGAACACTGGCAACGATTTAGATTAAAGGAGATGCCAGTAGGGTGCATGCCACAGGAGTTTGATCTAATATTTTTTGTGTTGCAGTTGAACAGCAGTTATTTCTTACCCCAGGTTCAACTGCCTGCACACCACCTCAGCATCAGTGTCATCCCATTGGTGATCGCAAATAGTTCCCCAAATGCCATCATGGTACACCTCGACACGGCCCTCAAAGTCCTCCAGGTCTCCAACCAGCCTCAAAGGGAAGCCAGTTCCTGAGAAACAAAAGGTATAATATTAACTGAGCTAAACGAAACACATTTATATATGGTGTTGTTTCTGGAAGGATTTCAGTGCCTGAGTCCCTGGCATGTGTTTGTCTTTGTATTTTAGTCTGCTACAGCACTGTGGAATGGTTTGAAGCACTTGAGATGTTTTGCTTCTTGTCAATCACACAGTCCATCAGGGAACAACCTACATGCCAACAGGTGCAGCAAGGAGAACTAGTGTTGTAAAAAGGCAAAAGGTGGTCACAGCAAATACTGATCTGGTTGGAATTTATTATAAGAATAATCCTGGTTGTCTGTCCTCATGTCTGTTTAGTTGTGTGTGCATGATGTACGATGATGACAAAAGTAAGTTCTCAGCAGTGAACTGTGGAGATGTACTGCTGGAATGTTCATGTGCTAACTCTAATGAGTCTGGGACAGCACATAGTCTCACCCTCAGGTTTAGCACACACCACCCCTGCCTCACGGCCATGTGTGCAGTCACTGGTGACAAACTTCCTGCTCCGGCACTCCAGTAGGGAATTCTCATTACCACGGCAACCCAGACGCTCATAATGGAAGATGGATCCTGGACCAAAGTAGGAGTCCTGCAGGGCTGTACCAATCTCACTGCATGGACAGCAAGCACACAGAGACGCACGCTTCTTTTAAAAACACTTTCAGGCTTCTACCAAAGCAAACATCATACAAGGCCAATGAAAAATGACCACAAATTGCAATGAAAAATAGAAAATGCAGTGTCTAGTTTCATTTTGTAATCTGTGGCTATGTCACACAGTAGATATATATGACAGCAGTTCTATCCTGGTGCCCTCCTTGTGTCTTCCCTGAATCACAAGCAGCAGTAGAGATTGAAGAGATTTAGATGGTAGATGGTAGTGTGCAAATGAAAAGCAGCAGATACAGTGAGTAATAATAATAGACAGACAAATTGTGCTTAAGCTAATAACAAACAAACAATTATAATTGTTCATGTCTTTGTTAAACACCACCATCAAACATTCACAGTGCTGGTGTGAATGAACCCTTCGATTTAATAGCTGGTCGAACCTCAGTTGGCAGCAGCTACCACAAGCATTTGCTTGTGGTAGCTGCTGCCCAGACCTGCAGAACGTTTAGGAGGGACTTTTGACCATTCTTCCTTACGGTACTGCTTCAGTTTCCGGAATATTCTTAGGGTGTCTAGTGTGAACAGCTCTCCTGAGGTCATTCCACATTATCTTTATTGGGTAAAGGTCTGGGCTCTGACTGGGCCACTCAAAAAGGCAGATTTGAATTTTCAAGCAAGTCTGTAGTGGCTTTACTTCAACGTTTAGGGTCATTGTCCTGCTGAATCACCTAATTTCTACTGAGCTTGAGTTGGCGCACAGTCACTCTTTATCCTCGAGGATGCATTAATAAACTTGGGAATTAATTTTCTCCTCGATAATGGTGAACTGTCCAGGCCCAGAGGCAGCAAAGCAGCTCCATATCATGAAGCCTCCTTCCATGGACTGATGGATATGAAGTCTTTGACTTTGTAAACCTTTTCTCACTTATGCAAATCACCTATTGATTGTTGGTCTTCCGAATTCACCAGATACTTCTTGTGAATAGCAAGCTCAAAGTGTTTGATTGGTTCTTATAGGTCAAAGTGTTTTTAAACCACACCTCCAACCTTGTTTCATTGATGGGACTTTAGGTTTGTTAACTACTGACTCCTATTAGCGTTTGCTGAAGTCATTACAATCAGGGTTCACATACTTTTTCCAACCTACATTTTGAATATTTGAGTGATGCACTCAATGTGGACAAAAACAATTCAATAATTTGTGTGTTATTAGTTAAAAGAGATTGTGAGTTATTTATTTTGGTCACTTAGACGAAGATCAGTCGAATATTTTTAGACAAGCATATACATAAATGCTGGTAATTTCAAAGGGTTTACTTAGTTTTTCTTGTCACTGCAACTGAGACTTTCTTCTATTTGTCTCATATTGTTGTACTCTCAGTGATCTCTACCCCATCCCCACCACTTGGAGAGAGCACAAGCAGGTCAAGTTCTGTAGCCTCCGACACCATGATGTGAGAGGGATCAGGGAGCCTATGCTGTATCTACTGGCAATATGTTTACAACAGTATTTTCAACAAAAGCCTGCAAAACAACCCAATCTGCAAAGGAGAGACAGAAGCCTCTCTGGCTCAATGAGAACCTCACCCCAGTCCCAGCTGTCTGCATATGACACTGGCGTCACGGTTGGTCCAATGTGTGTCACATACTGCCCCCCACTGGCCATTCAGGTAGACCTCCAGACGCCCATTGTTGCTTGATGATCCACCCACCAATCTGGCTGCACCTGCAGATGACACAGGAAGAATCTCTGCATGTAAACCTGTTCCAATACAGAGATAAAATCATAGTAAAGATACAATTTTGTTTTGGTACTTTTTTAATGATGGTCATTGATGCTGGCAGAAAGGAGGGTTGTATATGGCAGCTCTGAGAGAGCCACAACACAATGTAGCCATGCTAAGAGGAAACTGTAGGCTAGAGTTCTCGAAGCTGTCACAACAAATAGGTGACTATAGAAGTGTAACGGTCCCAGAGCTCTGGTACTGTGTGTGCGTGTGTGTCCTGGTACAGTGTGTGTGTGTTAAGTCCAGCATTACAACTTGTAAATATGTAAGTATAATTATAAGTTGCCTGCTTTAACCTCCTCACCTCCCAGCTATCACTAACAGGGCAGTACACTGACATCATTAAAAGTAAACCTAAAAGTAAAAAGAACAAAACAAACAATAATAAAATTAAAATTCAAGTAAATAAAACTATTCTGCCCAAAAGGTAATAACCCATAACCTATTTCGTGCTACTAGATCACATGCCAGTACGGACAAGATAGAAAAAGAAAACCCAAAATACTGAACATCAATCTACTTTCCTACAGACAACCAGCCCCCTTCAACCCTTCAGGGTAAAAGGTCACTTGTTCCTGCCCTGTCTTCCCTGTACGCTAGAATGGATTGAGGTATGCATGAGCTTCACTCAACCACCCTGAACCAACATTATAACCTTCCCTCTACAGGTGCAGTAGCTCTGTATCTACAGCTCTCACTAACTGGTGCCACTTCCACACATAGTGTTTCAAATAGGAGTGAAAGTTACATTGGTCCAAATTACTGTCAGGCATAGTTGGGCAGGCTCTGTCGCTGTGTCTTAGCTGGGTCCTTGTCTGTGGTTGACACATTGTGGAAGCCTCATTCTGAGATGAGACATCAGCTGTGTCACGATAGTCATGTCTTTAGTTCTATATAGGATGGAGAGATACTGAAAAGGGCATTTTTTTAATGCATGACTTAATTTTTTTAAGTGGACGACCCACTCTTCCTCCTGAGCCACAGCCTCCAAATCATCATCATATGGGAAATCATTTTCTTTTCAATATTAGCTTGGAAACTGTGTTTTTCAGAGCATATTTTTGTTGACCTAGATCTCTAACCATTTTTGCTCCAATAGGTAATCATCTGGAGATAGACAACAGCATTAATCCATCCACAGATACCTGGAGCCCTCCTTCAGCTCACCCTGATGGCAGTCACAGTAAGCCCAGCCGATGGCACCAGAGCTCTGTCTGAAGAAACACCAGGCGTTGGCCTCTTGGTCTGGGTTTCGGCATAAGTTGTGGTCTCCAAGGCCTCGGTTCGGGTACTGGTGCATGTAGTCTGGGAAGTCTGTCCACTTCAGGCAGGGGTAGCCTGTGTCCGTGTGGGAAACTGAACCATTGTAGTATCCCAGTTCTTCAAAGCCTTGTGAACAGGAGAGTGGTGCTGCAGAAACAGACCATCACTGAGTCATAAAGTCTTTATTTACTAAATCAAATTACATAAGAGTAACTAAAGAATAAGCTTTAAGTTACAAAGACAGAATTATTAAAAACATAGACAAGACAAATATATACCTGATATCCAAAGGGAAATAAAACAGAATGATCACACAATTAGAATAGAGTAGATATAATACATTGTGTTTAAGTCTGGTTAAGGATATATTTATTATTATTATTATTATTATTTTCTTACTGTGTGAGTGCCTTTGCTCTTTTGATTATGAGTAAACTATACAGTTTTCTTAAGCTTAAGTGATGGATGGATGGATTTTTACCTAAGTGAAAGACTTAGTACTTTTTCACTACTATTACTAGATTAAACGGTCTGATTAAGTTATAGGATTATTATATAGTATTTATGGCTTGACCGGTTGGAGAATTAGAACACTGTTAGCATCCAAAATACCTCTCAACCAGTGACTTATATATTCACAGGTTTGTCTAAATGCATACCTATTAAATGATGCACAGCATTCAATCTGATTGATGTAGCAACGATTATTGAACATTGAATATCAGAAAAGAAAAATGTAATGTCAAAGTGAAAAGAAACGTGATGTTTGGGGCCGATTAAAAAAAACGTATATTTGAGTTAAAACAACTTCCTGTTTAATGGTAAACCATCAAAATTCAACAGGCCACCAAAGACACACTTCTCAATCAAATTCAGACACTTGGTAATCAGCTTACACTGACTTAATTTGAAATTTATCTGATTAATTCTCTGAATTTTGTTAAATTACAACGACTGTAAATAGCCAAAAAAAGACAGTAAAATTACAGGATAACTTTGACATGGATGATTTCCTGTTGTGTTTATGGTATGGCTCCATGTGGCTTTTTTGTTGCTCTAAATATGATACACATGTCTACCAATTTTCAACATCCAGGGTAAACCATACCAGGAGAGGATACATTGCTGAAATTGTTTTGAAGTCTATTGAACCATTTTGCCATAACCTATGCTGAGAACCAGATCATCTATAAATTGACACCACTTCTGACATGTGTGCCATGTTTTGTGAGTTTGTGATCATTCATAGCACATCAACAACAATGTCCTTGTTCATGGTGATACGTCGCCACCAGGGCAACTCAATTAATTTCCTTTTTAACAACCTATGTTTTGTCAATCAATTACAATGCACTTTGACTTGCATTTCAATTATTTGAAAGGTGCTGTATTGATAAAGTTTGTTTTGACTGATCCGAGGAAAACACAATTCTCACAATAAAGCTTCATCAAGGTCTTTTTAACCAATGCTAAACACTATTAGGGGAGCAAACAAGCTAACACACCACGCCCAATTGTGATATTAGTTCAAGAATTTACTAATATGAACACTGGTGCGAAGTTCTGTTCCTAAATGCCTCAAAAATGCAAGATATATAAATTGGGGAATGATAAACTTTAGACCATCATGGAGTGCAAGTGGAATTGGTCAACTTTGTCAATAGGTTAGCCTTGATCAGATGAATAGTCCTACATGTTGTGTTTTGCTGCCAAGTAATAACTTAACGGTAATCACGAATCATGCATTTCAATGAAGTTCAAGGAGCTGTTTTCATTCCCTCAAAACACACACACACACACACACACACACACACACACACACACACACACACACACACACACACACACACACACACACACACACACACACACACACACACACACACACACACACACACACACACACACACACACACACACACACACACACACACACACTTTGCGATAACCCATACCTGCATGCTGGATAACATTCAAGATTCCCCCATCAGAGACCTGTGGAATAAATACATCATAAAATCAATATAGTTTAAGTCAAGCAATGTATACATTTCCTAATAACTCCTGAACTGTATACACATGGCACTAGCACTGAAATGCTTTTACGCTACGTTCGTGCCATTAACCAACTTCATCTTAGGTACTCAGGAACACAGAGCCCATATAATGTAAGCTTACTTCCTCTTAAACTTGTCTGTTAAATATCTGCTGATGTCAGCTGCTCCTGAACTATATTCCTGAGGCAGTTTGAGTTAATGTATAGAAGTTTGAATGATGGTTTCTTTCACAAAGCTGATTTGCCACTCCTCAATGCTCACACTTATAATCACTCTTTTATTTATCTATTGGTAGAAATCCATCCATGAACCACTGCCAGGCCAGACGATGTACATTATCTCTCCAGTGTGTTTTCAGTTTACCCATGGGGGTCTCCCACCAGTTGAATCTGCCTAGAAAACACTTTTGAGGTTTCAGCTCAATGAAGATCGTATTTTTTTTTCTTTCGTTTTTTGGGGGGTAGGGTGGATGGGTCTTAATTTAGGTTCACCATGTCATGGTAGTTTCTTGTGCAAGTCCCTCATTTTAACAAGCCCCACCCAAGAGAGCTGTTAAACTGTGGTGATTCACTTTCACACTTATCTACAGTGATGATATAAATTGAAATGAAAGCAGACTTTGACCCGCTGATATAAAGCAAACAGACCTGGACATTTGTTATTTTTTCTTTGTACTGCAGCACCGTAGATACAGTAAATGAACCATGACTGACTCTGAGCTTTACTTTGAATTTGTTGAATTTGAGGCTGTTGTTCACCTGGTAGAGATGTGGATACCTGAAGATCAAGACACATCCCTGTTTCACAACACAGCCATAAATCAGGTCTCCTAATGCATGTTCATGTTGAAAGCCTTTTCTCTCAATGTATTTCTTGAGAAGGTTCAGACTCAACGGTGTAGCAATCTTACGTTCCTGTTCTATCAAACTATCTTAGAGAGATAGGGTTTTCAAAAATGGTATGGTAATTTGTCAGCACAGTCAAAAGTCTAAGCTTGTACGGCTCATTTAAACAGTAATGAAGATCATAGGATAAAGATTTATCTATTTATGTTTTTATTTTGACTACTGTCCTTTTTATATGGTCTATTTACTGACACCACTGCCTACCACTGATTTACACTCAACATGTCTAAATGTAGGATGTATGTGTAGGGTTCTACGTGTACAATGTATGTACTTGTGTGTTTATGTGTATCGTGATACGTTTTGGACCTATGTATTTGTGTGTATGTGTATTGTGATACGTGTTGTATCCAGTGGTTTGGAGCCCAAGACAAGTTTCTCTATGGGACAATAAAGTACACCTTACCTTACCTTATCTTAAAGCTGACAGTGAACCCTTTAGAAAAATCTTACAGACATCAATTCACACACATACATACACTCATACACTCATACTTTAACTTGAGGGTGATTTAATTAAATAAAATTAAACTTAAACAGAAAAATATACAATGAAGTACATCAAAGTATAGGCTGAAATCACAGCCTGATCCAACTTGCATGAATTTCATTACGGCAACTCATAATGTGACTCAGGAGTGCCTGTATGCACTCCCGACAACGTCTGGGCATGCTCATGATGAGTCGGCAGATGGTGTCCTGGGGGATCTCCTCCCACCAGACCTGGATCAAGGCATCAGTGAGATCCTGGACAGTCTGCAGCATCGTGAGGGCCAGTCAATGGCATCAATGCCTTCATCATCCAGGAACTGCCTATACACTCTGGCCACATGAGGCCGGGGATGGTCCTGCACCAGTAGGAACACAGGGCCCACTGCACCAGCGTAAGGTCTGACAATCGCTCATCCTGGTACCTAACAGCAGTCAGGGTACCGTTGGCTATGACATGGAGGTCTTCGCAACCCTCCAAGGATATGCCTCCCCAGACCATCACTGACCCACCACCAAACCGGTCATGCTGGATGATGTTACAGGCAGCATAATGATCACCATGGCGTCTCCAGACTCTTTCAAGCCTGTCAAATGTGCTCAGTGTGAACCTGCTATTATCTGTGAAGAGAACGGGGAGCCAGTGGTGGACCAGCCAATTCTGGTGTTCTCTGGCGAATGTCAATCGAGCTGCACGGTGCTGGGCTGTGAGCACAGGTCCCACTAGAGGACGTCAGGCCCTCATGCCACCCTCATGAGTGCCTCTGATAGTTTAGTCAGAAACATGCACACAGTTAGCCTGCTGGAGGTACTTTTGTAGGACTCTATATATATATATATATATATATATATATATATATATATATATATATATACACACATACAGGTTGTTTGGCAAACTCTAAGGTGATCTATTTTTATTTGTGGTAAATTCTATGGGAAATATGTTTTTTCAAGGAGAGAAAGGTGAGGCAAGGGCTAGATGAAAAAATAGTTCCAAGCATTCCTGATGTTCCCTCTTCCTTTTTAGCCTTTAGCTGTAATAGCTTTGGACTAAAGTTTCCACATCTTTCACTTGACAGCACTGTCATAAATGTCTTAACTATCCACTCATATTGAGGGATCAAATTGCTGTGAGTTGTGCGGAATTGTGTTAGTTTACTTGAATGTTAACGGACATGCACTTTTCTATCTAACGGATCCTGGAAGGAAACAGTTTGGTAAAATGAAGACAGTGGAATTGATAATATATAAGCACAGCCTAGTGTCAGGATAGACAGCAGCTCAGTTGAACATGTAAAGCTATGAAATGGTTGTACATGCACAGGCTTGCATCTGGTATATATATATATATATATATATATATATATATATCTTTTAAAATGTTATAATGTTTGTTCAGTAATTGTGATGAACTCAGGTGGCTTTATGTCTCTGGAAATCAACAGTGCTTTTAAAGAAATACTTAACACAAAGTGTCTGAGAGTGTTGTCACTTCCCCCTCTGTTTTCTATCAGACGGCTCCCAGTGTTCTGGTCAGGAGAAGGGTTGTGAAATTACAGAGTCACTTCTCCAGTTCACTGCAGCCTATGGAACTGAAGCACATGGGCGCAGATCCTCCGTGACAGCCAAACGTGACCAAGCCAGGCTAAATGACATATCGTAAACATCAGCTTTATATAGGCTGGTGGGTGGCAGCAGCCTGCTTACCTCGACAGACACAGACAGGAGCATGAACAGACAGCAGGGGACAACCCCGGGCATGACTTTCCTCCGGTTCATCCTGCAGAAGGAACCATCTCCTCCACACCTTCCACACACACCTTCAGCTCCTCTCCCCGCCCTCTGCTCGTCTCTGACAAGCTCTCCGGTGCGGGCGATAACAAAGTGAAAACACTCAGACAGCGGCGGAGATCCAGTCTAAATTCAGCTCCAGACACCCAACCCGAGCTAGCCCGAGCTAAAAATGACGCTCTGCCGCCTCTCTCTCTGTCTCTCACTCTCTCTCTGTCTCTCACTCTCTTTCTGTCTCTGTCTCTCCCTCTCTGTCTCTCTGTGTCCCTCCCTCTCTGTCTCTCACTCTCACTCTGTGTCTCTCCTTTCTTTCTCTCTCTCTCCCTCCCTCCCCCTCTCTCTCTCTCTCTCCTCTCTCTCTGTCTCTCTGTGTCCCTCCCTCTCTGTCTCTCACTCTGTGTCTCTCCCTTTCTCTCTCTCCCCCCCCTCTCTCTCTCTCTCTCCCCCTCTCTCTCTGTCTTTGACACACACACACACACACACACACACACACACACACACACACACACACACACAACCTTAAATGCCTCATTAGGCATTTGCTCACTTGCCCCCATGAGGTCTACTGGTGAAAAGGTCCTTAAGAGATAACAAAAATGAGACACACAATACTTAGTATATTACCTTTATGATTGGCATTAGACGCCTTGTTTAGATCTAAATAATTCAAAATTTAAATCTTACAACAGTCAATCTTAAAGTGCCAATTAAATAACAGGGAAATATCATTTGGCTGTCAGAGTACAGAAAAGCCCAGAGGTCCTTGAAGATCACATGAGATGTGAACAACAAGAGGAATATTAGTTTAAGTTATGCTGCTGAGGAACAGATGCAGAACACACTTGAAAGGATCATCTTGGTCTAATAAAGAAAACTAAGCCCATGCAGTGAAAAGTTGAATTTAGACTGGAGTGGACAAGATGAAACAATCGTAACATGAACTACAACAACTCTCAACTTGACTTTATCTGTGTCATCCATGACTCATGACTACAATTATACTTAAGACTTTTGAATTGAACAGACATGACATCCTGCCCAAGCCAAGAACTTCAAACATGTAAAACAGAATAAAGTCCGTATCTTGATGCACAGTCAGTGATGTTAGTAGGTAAACCTGGCTAAAACTAATAAATCTATTAAGTTTGATGCTCAAAAAGGACTGGACCCACAATGTAGACAAAGAACACAGAATACAGGTTTAACCATTTATTGTACAGTTTGCAGGTAAATGGTTGAGCAGGGGACTGGGGCTAGTGAATGGCTGGACAAAGGGAACCTGCCGACAGGCAGTAGATGACAATCAGAGTTGATGGACTGCAAGTGAGTGAGTAGTTTGGTAAGAAGGTAGAGATTTGCCCTACGTTCACACTACAAGCCTTAGTGCTCAATTCAGATCTTTTTCTTGACCCGATTTTGATGTTGCTGTTCACATTATCTTTTAAAATGTGGCCAGTATCAGACTCCAATGTGAACTGGTCATGGCCCTGATGTGGTCCGCATGCACAGAAGAACAACAAGACGTCAAACGAAGCACACTGTGTACGGAATTAAACAAGGAGAAGAAGTTTGTAAGGAACATGGAGGCAAAAGATGTGAGCGTTTACGGTTACATTTTTCACTTGATATGCTTTCAAACAGAGACCGGTTACGTTACGACCCCCCCAAGTTTTGCTTGTACAGATGTGCCACCCCAAGTACTTATAATCTCTAAAACTTCACTGTCCCTCCAATGAGTACCTCCGCCGCATCTGTCTTCCATGTTTGTTTTAGCTGATTGACTCCCACCCGCCCCTTCGCAAAATTATGAGAGCTGTCGATATAGAGTGATGTAAAATTCCAATACGGGTCACATGGCTGTTCAGTCAGAGGTCGCATTTAGAAAAAATCTGATCTGTATCTGATTTAGAACCACATATGAAAGTGGCCCAAATCTGATTTGAAAGTATCAGATTCCATGTGATCTGATACGGGAAGGGGAGAACCCCGGCGAAAACAAAAGGAAATAGACAGAGTACTGCAAACCCTAACAGAATCCTCCCTCATTAGGTGCCACTTTGTACTGAATCTATTTTTGAGAGTTGTTGATTCAACTGTGGGGAGGAAGATGTGGTCCGTTACTGTTGAATTTATAATCCTCAACCAAGACTGTCACATTGACCAAAGATCTCAGAGGATGAGATCAAGATAGTCGTGCAAGGCAATTATAGGCAGGATTTCAATGGGTTACTTTTAAGACACTGATGTTTTCCCTGGTAAGCTCTCACAAAGAGACGATAATAAAGCTCAATCTTAATTGTAACATCTGAAATCTTTACAGTGCCTCTTGGGGCAGAAGCCTCAGATGTTTAAAGCATTTTACCCAGATCCCAGTGAAACAGCTGAGAACTTTCATCAATGAAATCTCAACAAGGATTAGGACAAACAAAAACAGAGCATATCTCGAGGATCTGAGATGATGTTTAAAAGCTTCTTGTCTTGTAGCCTCTCCCAAGGAGATAATGTGTTTGTTAGTTAGCAGGATTACTCACAGACAACTGAATCAATTTCCATGAAATTTTGTGGAGGGGTGGAGCGTGACCCAAGGTAGAACCCTTAACTTGGATATGGATAAAGGGGTAGATTCAGGATCCATATGTTGTTTTAATGTAGATAAATATCTAATGAAATAGATTTTTAAAATACTTTTACTGGGTGTGGTGGTGACATAATAATGACATAATGTTGCACAACTGGCCAACATGTCAGAAGATGTAGAGACTTCCACAGAACTCAGGTTACTGTTTGCCAAGAATGTTTCACAGATTAAAAAAAATCACATCAGTATAATTAATGATTAATATCATGTTGCTTTTCTCCCGTTCATGGCGTCTGACTGTGTACTTCTTTAGAGGTTTGGTGTGTCCATGCTGGGTTGGAGGGATTGGAGGTTTGGGACTATGAACCATGTTTGTGATTTTTGCATGGTATCAGTTTTATTATTTTGAGCAAATATAGTAAATGTTTTAATATTGAGATAACATGTTTGATATGTGCAGCACCATGGCCTTTCCTTTGATGCAAACCTCAGGCCAAATTAATAGAAAGAATATTAATGGTGTCTCTCAAATTTCATCTAACTATTTGTTATGGGTAGTGTGGATTTAGATTTTTCATTCTGGGAGATATTCATCAGCTACTGTTATCTCATACTTATATATCAGTTTAATATGAAAGAGTAAATATGCAGGCTGAGGACGTATGCATGTAAGAGTAAGTGAGTGATGATTGCTCCGGGCTATGGAGTAGTTTCCTCTGTGGTCTAGACATTTGGGAGAAGGTGATAAGCAGGGTAGGAAATGGTTCTTTAATGACGGGCAGATAAAAGGCACACAACAAAAACACAAACATTGCACAAAATCCTTCCTGTGCTTCAGACAAAACATGAAACCAAAGAGACAAACTACGTCCTATTAAAGATAGTGTGAAACTGGGAAACACAGGAAAGAATTAGAAAGGGAAGGTTGTTAAAATAGCATGAAACATCGAAGCAAAAGTTTAACTTCAAACAAGCTTCTTTCCAGTCAGAGGAGATGAGTGATATGCTGTTTGAACTAAGTATGTGCAATCTAACCAAGTTCAGAACAAAGAATGGAAGCAGGGGGACATTTTTGCCTAATTCTTTCACAAAGTTAATCAATCAAACATGACCTAAAGATCACTGAATTGTTTTAGTGTTGCTTGTGTTGATACCGACCTTTTTAATATATGATCAGTTAGTTTCATATATATAACGATGCAACATATAAATGATTAAATATTACATATGATGAAACATTTTGAACATGTATAAATGTATCAGTACTTGTAATACTAGTAATTAGGTAGTAGTAACCAATTCACACTTTATGTTGCTGAGCAGAGAATCTATTGGTGGAGTTTCATGTTGCAGCTGAATACCCCTCACCTCACCCTCCCCACATGAAAGAGAACCTGTGGGAGCCTTCAGTTGTCATAAAAACTCAAAAGGTGTAGGTTTGTCCAGTACTGGTTTGTACTGTAAAAAACATGGTGGCCTCCATAGAGAGGAACCCTCCTGATGTAAATATCAATCAATCAAATTCTATTTGTATAGCCCATATTCACAAATCACAATTTGTCTCATAGGTCTTTAACAAGGTGTGACATCCTCTGCCCTTAACCCTCAACAAGAGTCAGGAAAAACTACTAAAAAACCTTTTAACAGGGTAAAAAGAAGGTAGAAACCTCAGAGAGAGCCACATGTGAGGGATCCCTCTCCAGGGACGGACAGAAGTGCAATATTAAGTGTTTAAATATAAAGGGCCCATTTTAGGGTAAAGAAAACAATTTGTACAATTTAGATGAAACACACTAGTGAAAACATCACTAAGATTGTTTTATATTCAATTTCTGCCAATAGATCCCTTTCACCTAAATCTTGCACAATGAACCTTTAAAGATCAAACCTGTGTTATGAGCATATTTACATTTATTAGAGACTCTCAGAGGAAAAGTCTGATTCATTCCACTGTTTTAGATGACATAACTCAGCCTGTGAAATGATTGATGTCTTCTGAACGAGTCCTGTCATGTGTGAGATGTGGCTCAGGGGGCAGAGTAGGTTGCCCACTATGCACAGGGTTGGTGCTTCTGACAGATCAACAGCTCTTCATTTCAAGAAATGTCCCGATGGCAGGTAGAACAAACATTGTGCCTGTGTCTTGGTGTGAATGTGGAGGCTTCTTGCATTGAAGTTGCTGGTTTGACAATCAGCTGTCAAGTCTCATATAGCATAGATACCCATCAGCAAAATAATAAATCAATTGACCTTTTGATTGACAAAAAGTGATGCACTGTCCAATGTCCGGAATGCTGGTATTATGGTGAGTAGATTAAGGCTTGTTATCCAACCATGGACCACATTCATAGGGAATTGTCACTGACAATGTTTTACATATAATGTAATACATTTACTACGACCATTTTTTGCTTTTCTCCAGCTGTTAACACCCCCTTCTTTGCAGATTGCATCCAGACTTTCTCCAGCCAGCCTCCTTGTTAGAAGTCCAAGAGATGTGCGAGTGAGTTGATGCGATAATACATGGAGATCCTCCGGAGGATTCCAGACGAGCGAGTGGTTGTGTAGTAAGATTTCTAACATTCAACAGACGCAATACTGAAAAAAAGAAAAACAAAACAAATATTTCATGATGAAAAAGTGGACCCAAACACATAGAAGACACCAAGGAATATGTAAAGACACCTTTTGGTGGCGTCGATGTGGTGTAATCAAAAATTTCTGCAGTGAAATTAAACATTAAATCCCGTCTCTGTCGGATGCACCTGAATGCTACAGAGATGTCTGTGTTGTTGTGAATGCATCTAAGCAGAAAATCTCCTCCAACATCTCTTGTTCATGTATGAAAGGCAAACTAGGGAGAAGGTCCAGACCCAGTTCTGCAGACAATCCTCCAGAGTTTGTGTTTGAAAACAGATCTACATAGTTTTTGGAGAATACTATATTTTGTCACATGCGTGTGACCACACCACAGACTCAAAACTTATGCTTGACATTAGTGAATATATATTATGGCCCTGGGACACAGGCAGAGCATAAAAGGCACCGATTTATGGTTTGTTTAAAAAAAAAAATGTTTAAATCTACTGTATCCAGAAAGTTCTGCATCATCTACACTAACCTTTGCTTACAGGTAACGGTCTGTGTAACACTGTCTGAGTGAGAGGCACATTTTAGGTCAGCATCTGTTTACCAGCAGTCTCAGCTTCCACAAGAGCAATGAGGCATTTAAGTGTTCAGTGATAAGTTCCCGGATAGGAGCCATGAAACTGAAGAAGAATAATTGCATCACGTCCACTAACCACATCTCTGCACTGAATGAGATCGTTAAATTGTAAATTGGGTTGAGGCAAGGTGGCACCATTTTCATCAAAGTCAATTCAGGACACAAGAGAAAGTCACATTATATTTCAAACCAGTGTGTTGTGAATACAAAAGCTTTACCAGAACACTGGTAAATAATAATTGAGTATAAAATAATCTAAAAATCAAATAACCTAAAAAAATTCACACGCTGAAAGAGAGGTACAGTGAGTTTGTGTTGAAACCACCCTGGTCTGCTCCGTGCAATATTTATTCAATAAATGTTTATGAAACAATCACAACGCTGAACATTTTAACACGGTGAAATCCAGTTTGAGGACTCAGTCCTGTGGGCTGTTGAATCCTGCATATCAAGTCCACATGACAAATGCTTTGGAGCTGGCTTCCTAGACCTCAGAACGCAGGTTAGGATATCTCTTCAACAAGGTTGTGGCTAGTTTTGGATGCAGACGTCCTCCCTGGGTGCTGTTGTGGTCGGATTTATTCTTCGCAGCTGCCTGTGAATGAGAAAGATAATTTGTTACTGGAGCCTTTCAATGAGACACGTGTTTTTGCTTTTGTACATCGTCAACTCAGAGTGTTGGAGTGCTTCACCCCTCAGAAACTCTGTAAGATCAGGTCAGCAAACATGAATGATGAGGTGCGAGGCAGACAATCTTGTCTAGCTTTTTCATTGTTGAGCCCCTAATGATTTAGTGCCATAGAGCCAGGTTTCCGTGGAAACAATCAGTTATACCTGCTGACCAATTGGACCAAAAGAGAACATAACATATAACATATATCATAAGACAATGATGACAAGGTAAAATGGCTTTTAGCAATTACAGTAACCTGTGAATATAAAATACCCAGCAGTGAAAACACACACGTCAGTCCTTTCTATGGTAAATATTTATATAGCGCTTTTCTAGTCTTGATGACCACTCAAAGCGCACACACACATTCACACAGTATATCTATGGGCAGCACAACTTTTTTTCAAATCAATTTCACGATTATTTCAAACTTTTACTTCGATTACGATTAATGAACAATTATTATATTAACAAAATTAACTGACATGAGCCAGATTAAGTCGGTGAGAGGTTATAAATGTTGGTTTCTATACATTTTCGGTTAATTGCCCGGCCCTACAGATGAGTCTGTACACATTAAGGAACTACAACAGATCATCTGTCAGCTCTGCACTGTGCTGAGAGTTTATAACACTCAAAGTGCTTTTGTACTGTTCCACTCTTTACTGTATGTTCAAAATGTCATTTGAATCCTGCTGAGCAGTCTGATGTGGTTACTCTATCAGCCATGTTCTTAAAATATTCAAGAACTGATGAGCTATGAACAACATAAGAGTTTTTTGAATTTGCATTAATGTGCCGTATTGTCAAATAAAGTGTAGAGATGCAAGTATATCCAGATTAATATTAGCCTTTTTTCACCAAAATCACCAAGCCCTAATATGTATAGAAATGAGTTAATGTACTTATAAAGTGATGCTTCCTGTAAACGAGTCATTTCCCTCCTCTCTTTGGAAACAAAGGTCACTTCAGGGCCTATGTGAACATACCTGAGCCTCCTTCACACAGGTATAGAATGTGTTGATCTCATTAGAGCACAGACCGTCCACAAAGTGGTTCAGCTTCCAACAGGCCATCAGCACGGACATCTCTGTGATACAGGAGGCCTCTGTGGAGACAACACTTCACACTTAATCCAACTTGATGTGGAACTTCCATGATTAGCAGTGTGCTGTACAAGCTGTACAAGGAAATGGAGTGACGCCTGCAAGCTAGTTCAGGCAGCCAACTCCAGCTGCGCAATAAGTAAATAAGTAATTGCTCATCTATGTAATCATATGGGGGATTAAGTCAGAGCCTAGACACCAAACAGTAACATGTTCTACTGTTGCAATAAAAGTTTGAACGTGAGTACAACTCAGAGTTGTCTGACTGAACTGTGGCTTGTCGCTAATCACTCAGCTGTAGTTAACTACTAAAGAGACACACCACTCTGCCACTTGATGTGTAGTTTGCATGTAGTTTTCGACCTGCTGACATGAGTGTTTAGATTTAACACAAAAAGGATCTTGGCCTTCACCTCACACTAACTTCAGCTTAGTCAGTGGGGTATAAATGGCAGGTGACTGGTGAACTGACTGTCTGAATCCATTGGTTCCATCATATACATTCTGCGGTTACAACCTTCTGCTAAAAAATATTGGTATTGCAATACCTGAGGTGAGACAGATGAGAGTAAAACAAAGATATAAATTCCTAACATGAAGTTAGACAGATTCTTTTTACTTATTGATATTCACTCTGACAGTAAGCGTACTACCCCCTGAAAAACCTTTCAGAGCAAACATCTGTATTTTGGTTGTCAGTTGCCACCAGTTTGTTATTCAATCTGTCTTGAATTAAAAGACCACATTTAAATGCATGATTATATACAAATAGTAATACTGCTGTGTAAGATCACGTTCACCATTAATGTTATATCTTAGGAAATGTGAGAAATGTGAACTCAACACCAAAACAGAGTTTCTTGGAACAACTACTTCCAACTGGCATGGAGAAGGAGATCATCAGCATCCAGGCTGAAACCTTAAAGACATGTTCCTATTCACGTTGAATTAAAAAGTGAAATAATAATACAAATATATTAGGATGAAAAAGCAGAGCCATCCATGTAGAATACACTAAAGAATATATTAAGAGGGCTTTTGGTGAAATGAGCCGTCGCCGGTGTTGATGTTAAAACCTGACATCCACAAACATCCCCATCACCAATAACAATCCCCAAAACCACATACACCACGTCCTTCGATCAACTTGATCTGCTGCCGCTTCGGGTCTCTGAGGCCCTTGGACTCTTACCTCCTTTCTGAAGTTTGCGGTTGGCTACAGCATCTCTCAGAGCCAAGGTCCTGTTGGGTTTCAGCACCGGTTTCCCGTTGTGTCTGCTGAGCAGCCTGCTGACCTTCTCCTGGATCTGGACGGCTCCCTGCGCCGCCATGGTGCGTCCTGATGGCTGCTCCTCCCCACCTGGCCCTGAACGCAGCGAATACTTGTCCTGCGTCTGCCTGTGGAGGACGGAGGGAGGACAGGCTTCACCGTGGGCTGCGGTCCAAATATCAAAATAATCTGTTACGTCTCTCAGTCCTTCAGAGAGCTCATCTGAGGGACGCCATGCTCCACCGTAAAGCACAGTGTCGACTGTCGTAAAACTGACGTGCAGACAGGCGTCTTACCAACCGCTGCCGCGTTCAAGGGCGTTCGTAGTTCTCAGCACTGGTTAAACTACAAGCAGCTGATTCAGAGAGCAGAGCCGAC
The DNA here is from genome assembly GCF_022539355.2 of Hippoglossus stenolepis. Classification (NCBI taxonomy): domain Eukaryota; kingdom Metazoa; phylum Chordata; class Actinopteri; order Pleuronectiformes; family Pleuronectidae; genus Hippoglossus; species Hippoglossus stenolepis. The sequence goes on along the minus strand of NC_061494.1, from coordinate 777,122 downwards.
AGATGAGGTTGGTATCCGATTCACAGCTTCCGGTTCGGCAGTGAAGGGGACAAAGTAAGGGAACCTTGCTGAGCGACTGATTCTCCGTCTGTATAGCACTTATCTAAACGAGTGCTTCACACAAAAGTCCCTGGCAAAATTAAGATTTTATTGTAATAAGATATATTCTGTTCAATCCAATTTAAGAGCCAAATCACAACATAACAAGGTCAAGACCTTAAGTTTATAGAGAAATCCAACAGTTCCCACAATGAGCAGCACTTTGGCGACTGTGGAGAGAAACAACTCCCTTATTAACAAGAAGAAACCTCTAACAGAACCAGACTCCATGTGGGGGGCCATCTGCCTCGACCGGTTGGGGTGAGCAGGGAAAAGAGGGGAGAGAGGAGGTGGGTGGCAAAGAGGGGATAGAAAAGAGAGAGAGATGGGGGGGATTTGATGAACATGTGTTTTGAAGTTCAGATGAGAATCAAATGTGACACCTAGATTTATAGCTGTAGTTTGAATATTGGCTGCTGGGGGACCGAGAAATGATAGGGGTCTACCTGCTAGCTGTTGGGAAACGAAGATAATTTTTTCCGTTTTATTTGAATTTAACTCTAGGAAGTTAAATGACATCCATTCCTTAATGGCAGATAGGCAGTGGCGGCTCCTGCCAAATTTCTCAGGGGGAGCCATTGTTGCGATGATGGCTAAGGTTACCTGTTTAATGGGTAAATAAACTCAAGTCAGCTAAACATTGTCTCATTGCATTACCCACATTTGCATAAAATGTGTTTTTTTTCTGATCACCTCACATAGCAATACCACCAGTAACCACAAGACAAGAATTGTTCCTGAAGCTACATACTGTACAGTCATTTTGTAGACAGGTCTTCATTAAAAAATATTTTTGCTCTAAAATGACTGAAAAATCCATTGTGGTCAACAGATAAAATGTCATCCATCAGTACCTTTGAATATGAAGAGAGACCTGTTTTGCCATTGATAAAATAAGTGTCATCAGATAAGATTGTATTTAAGGTTCAGCAAATCAAGAACATTTATTTTGTAGCTAGCTGTGTTGTTATTAAACAAAGAAATGAATGTTGGCATCGCCTTCTATTTACTACAGCTAGCAGTGCAGATCACAAAGTATCCACTAGATGGCAACATAAGACAAGGATTGTTCCTTAGGCTACATACTTTCAGTATGTGTGGACAATTACAAGTACTGTACTTCAGTACAGTTTTTAGGTACTTGTACTTTACCTGATAATTTCCATTTCATGCTACTTTATACTGCTACTGCAATACATCTCAGAGGACATTTTTACTTTTCACTATTTTTACTTAATTTGATAACTCACTTAAGTTACTAGATATTAGTATAGACAGTATAGTGATGAGTGAGCTCCTCCACCATGACAAACTATAATAGTAAAAATGCTACGCACACATTAATGCAGCAGAATTATTAATCCAATAATATTATACCAAATAATATAAAACTCACAGGGGACATTTTTCTGCATTATGAGTACTTTTGTTTTTAATATTTTTACCTTTGTGCATATTAATGAAGAGCTTTGCTCTGTTGTGCTTGGAAGAAAAAAATTTCCCTAACAACTAATAATACTTCTGTACTTTAACCTGAGTACACTTTTGTGTGCAGGACCTTTCCTTGTAACAGAGTATTTTATTTGTGGTAGTTCTACTTTTACTTAAGTAAATGATCAGAATACTTCTTTGATTTCTGGCCATTCATTGGTTCAGCCTCAAGACAACATTGGATGTAAAGACAATTACTTAACAAAGCAGAATAACGAGCAGTGGAACTGACAATGTGGAATGAATAAAACTATTTACAATTCAACTAATGGAAAGATATGAGTGCAGTCACATCCCACACAATCACTGTCCATATGCTTCTTTGATGTCTCGTGCTTTTTCACCTTCTCTGACAGATGATGCCTGTCAGTGACACCCGTAGTTGTCCACGCTGTGTCCATGCTGCCATCGGGGTGAAATAGAAGACAGGGGTAGCAAAACAATGCGTTAGCTAGTTCGCATCCTGTTAACCATGTTTTCCGGTCATACCAGCTCCGTGAAAATCCCCGCTTATAACATTTCCCTCCTTTTGTAGATGCTTGGTTGATGTTTAAATTCGGCCTGTGTGGTCCTAATTCTTTGGGTGCCAATTTATCCTCATTGCTACGACGACTGAAAGGCATTTCTTTTAGCGACTCGAGTTGCTCCCGTTAACCATGACTGTGACAGTGGCGTAATCATAGGTACGGCGTGATTGGACCGCCCAGGTGCATGTGTAACAGCTTACGTATGACGAAATCACGTTAGTGCTAGCCCTCCCGGAAGTCATAGGGAATGCATTGCAGTGCCTGCAGTTTGAAAAACAGGGCTCGGCGCTGCAGCTGATTGGACGATGATATTCAGAGGTAGCAGGCAGGACAAACTGTCTTGATAATTGTATAATTTAATACATTTAAAAAATAATGATGACGATTATAAGGATAATTAACAACATTTATCACTATCATCTTTTTTCCTCTTTTTTTTTGGTATGGTGGCGCCCTATTGACCCCTATTGACCAGCTGCCCCTGCGGATAGGCACTCTGTTAGGACACTCACGCGGCTGACGTTATCTGGCTTGAAGGACAAGTATATTTGGGGGTCATCGGCATAGGAATGATATGATATCCCATTAAAATGGCTGATGACGTTTCCTAATGGGAGCATGTAGAGCGGAAAATAGTGGGACCAGGAATGGAACCTTGTAGCCCTCCGCACATCAGTGGGGCCAAGGATGAGGTGTTATCTCCAATGGAAACTGAAATTTGTCTATCTGAGGGATGACTTGAACCAACTAAGGGCAGTGCCAGATATGCCGACGCATTGCGTTAGTCTATTGATCAGAATGTTATGATCAATAGTGTCAAATGCGTAATACAGTGCAATCACCAGCATCGGCAGACATTAATGAATCATTAGTAATTTTAAGGAGGGCGGTTTCCGCACTGTGTCGTTTGTGGAATCCTGACTGGAATTTGTCAAAAAATGTATTATTCTCACACACATCTAGCAGTTGGGTCAAAACCACATTTTCAAGAATTTTAAGCCTATAATTTTGTGGGAGTGATTCATCAAGATTTGTCTTTTTCAATAAAGGCTGGATGGTGGCTTTCTTCAAATAATCAGGGCCTTGGCCAGAAGAAAGGGAGCTATTCATAATTCTCTGCTAGGGCCAATAGTACTGATTACTTCTTTTAGGAGTGATGTGGGTAAGATGTCGAGAGGGCTTGATGACGAATGCATGTGCAACACAGTGTCGATGAAATCAGGATGAGAAACTTGCTGAAAATTGCTAAGTAGAATGGGACGGGCAGGATACATTTGGGGTGATGGTGGTGTCTGGTGCAATGTTGGTTCTAATGTCATGAATGGTTAAAGAAAGATACAAACTTTTCACATTCAGTATGTGAAGTGGCTAGAAGGGCAGAAGGAGCAGGGGTTATAAGTCTATTGATGGTTTCAAAAAGGAATCTGGGATTATGGTGATTACTGGTGATTAGTTTGGAGAAATAGTTAGCTCTTTCAATTTAACTTTTGTTATTAGAGGAAGTTAAGAGGTCTTTCATTTATAAGTAGTTGGACATGCAGTTTGGTCTTTTTCTTCTGTATATAAAGCAATCAAATAAAATGTGTATTTACAAAATAAATACACAATAATCAAATAATCAATACTTATTATGAAGTCATAATAAGAACAAATGGGTATGTAACACATAAAACTGTGAAGGCTGAATATCTGTAAAATACTGCAGTGTTACATGTTTGTGCACTGTGTGTGTGTGTGTGCGTGTGTGCGTGTGTGCGTGTGTGTGTGCGTGTGTGTGTGTGTGTGTGTGTGTGTGTGTGTGCAGCTCACACCTGGTGATGTGCATCACCCTCCCTGGTCCATGCTCGTGCAGTTGTTGTAGCAGGTGGTGAAGCAGGAGGCTCCCCATGATGCCTGGGACTAAAGTGGCAACTGTCCAGGAACCCCAGACCTCTCAGGGGCCCAACAGATCAATATTCATTGTATCAACAGTTTTTTGGTAATTTAATTAATTACACATTTCTGGCCCTACAATATATATATGACCCAGTCTTGGAGATGCCATGTGCCTTCTCATATTTTGCCCAGGAGACTCCTAACAGGTTAATCTACCCATGATCAAGGCGATATACAGAATTTAACAGAATAAAAACTGCGATCCAAATTTAATAAAGGCCTTTAATTAGATCTCAAAAAGCATTATTTTTTTCTGGATTGGAGATTGCATCACAGTTAAGAATAGCTGTTCAACTTGGTTTCAATTGGATAAAGCAGTGATATGTCCCATTTTTTTGACCACACATTACTGTATATGCCACTATATATTATGTATATAATGTATATTGTATACAGGAGAATAGTGCCTGTCTAAATTCCACAGATACTCCATTCTCTCTTTAAGCAGTACCCAAGGACACAATGTGATTTAGCAACGCATACTTTAGACTTAACTATCCAATACGATATAAACACCATGTAACATAGAGAGTGACGGCAATTCTAGCCATTCATGGATGTGCTGTTAGAACGGGTGAAGCAAGTAGAGGGAGCTATATGGGGGTTCTGTGGGAGACATCTTCAGACTTGGGGGTGACAATTGCTCATGTTACTCTGTTAGTGTTGGTATATTGTTTCACCTTCTGGTCTCCTTGATGCATCAAGTCCACATTAAAACCTTTTGCATAAGACATCAGCTGCTGCCTGAGTTCTCCTTTCACCAGCTCCAAAAAATTCTATAACAAAACCCAAAACAAAATTCATGTTTTCTGTAATTATTCATCTTGAATGTATTATTATTAGAAATTAAATGTAGGCTGTTATTTATATTGGTTATGGTAATACCATTTTTAATAATTTACATTAAAAACAAATGTAGGTTTTTTAAATTATTGGTTTGAACTTATGAACAGAACATTCAAATTCAAATTTTGGAAAGGGGAATTAGTGTTTTCACCTTTTATGTGTTCATAATGCCTAAAGCATGATGTTTTTCAGTATTGATATCAGTATCAGCCATAAAAATGATACTTCACTAATTAAGCATTAACCTTGATGACACAGTTGTCTTGAACATCACATTACTTTTTTAAAGCTAAGCAGAGCTTTTGGCACTGCAACAGACATTCATCAGTTTGATACAATGCACACAGCTTAAAGAAAATGGATTCAAATGCAGAAAACAAATATTATTGCAACACATTAATCAAAAAGAAGAAAGAAAGAAAGCACTTAAAGAGGTGTGATATATAATCTGCCACATTTTCCTAAATGGCACAAAGGGCTAAATTTAAATTATGCCATATTTATTATACTCATAAAGTTCAGAGTATATATTTATATATATATATAGAGTATATTAGTGATAGTATCACTCCAGTTGTTGGACAGTGTTTGTGTGTCCTAACAGTGACATGGATACAAAAAGGTTGCATAGTTTCCTGTGGAAAAACCTCTCTGTACTGAGTTCTTCTGACACTTGGCCTATGGCAACATGACATTTAAGGAGAATGCAGGGCAAGTCCTAACATCAGCCTGTCTGAGGGAATGTTCAGTGTTGATGCAGCATCAGCATGTATTAGTTAGTGAGATCACATTCAACTTTATAACAGACTTTCAGGGGAAATGACACAAACACACCCTGACAGTGTGGTACTTACATATCAAAGTTATCTGTTTACCTGTTCATTGCAACAACTTCAATAGTTGAATAAAAATTGTTTTATTTTTATTATTATTATAAAGCAGTTTGTTTTCTCAGATGGAAACAGTTGTTCTGTCCAGGAGATTCCAGAGGTTATCACTGGCAGATTCCTGCCACTATTTTGTTCTGTCTCTGCACACTCTTCACCTAGAGGAAGTTTTCACAGCTGCCTCTGCCCTAAAAAAAGGGGTTGATTGTGTGACTTTACAGTCACCAAAACTACAGGCTCACTTGTGATTGGTACAGTTTGTAGTAGAATGGGAGGTAGAGCCTTCAGCTACCAGGCTCCTCTCCTAAGGAACCCGCTCCCACTCTGGGTTTGGGAGGCAGACACCAATCGCGACATTTAAGGTTAGACTTAAAACGTTCCTTTTTGGGCTGGATCAGGTGAGCCCTGAACATCCCTTAGTTATGATGCTATAGGCCTAGACTGCTGCGGTAACTGCCATCATGCACAGAGCATTTATCTCTTCGTCTCTATGCCCCCACCTTATGTATGGTACTACACATCACTAACACCATGTTTTTTTCTCTCCCTCTCTCTCTCTCTATATATATAAATATATATAACTGCTCAAAAAAATGTAAGAAACACTTAAATCACACATCAGATCTTGATGAACAAATTATTCAAGTTGAAAATCTTTACTGATGTACATTCTATAATTTGTTGAGAACAAAATGATGTAACAATGGTCAATGGAAACCAAAATCAATAACCCACTGAGGGCTGGATTCAAAATCATACTGAAAATCAAAGAAGAAAACTGAAGTCACAGGCTGATCCAACTTGCATAACTTTTATCACAGCAACTCATGTTACTCAGTACTGTGTATGGCCCCCACATGCCTGTATGCACACCCGACAACATCTGGGCATGCTCCTGATCAGTTGGCAGATGGTGTCCTGGGGGATCTCCTCCCAGACCTGGATCAGGGCACCAGTGAGCTCCTGCACAGTCTGTGGCAGTACTTGGCGGTGTTGGATGCACCGATACATAACTTCCCCATAACTTATTCTTCCCCAGACCATCACTGACCCACCACCATGATGATGTTACAGGCAGCATAACGTTCACCGCAGCTTCTCCAGACTCTTTCACTCCTGTCACATGTGCTCAGTGTGAACCGGCTCTCATCTGTGAAGAGAACGGGGCGCCAATGGTGGACCTGCCTATTCTGGTGTTATCTGGTAAATGCCAATCGAGCTGAATCAATCAATCAATCAAATGTTATTTGTATAGCCCATATTCACAAATCAAAATTTGTCTCATGGGACTTTAACAAGGTGTGACATCCTCTGCCCTTAACCCTCAACAAGAGTCAGGAAAAACTGCTAAATAAAGCCACATGTGAGGGATCCCTCTCCCAGGACAGACAGAAGTGCAATAGATGCCACGTGCACGGTGCTGGGCTGTGGGCACTGGTCCCACTAGAGATCGTTGGGTCCTCATGCCACCCTCATGGAGTCTGTTTCTGTCAGTTTGGTCAGAAACATGCACACATGCAGCCTGCTGGAGGTCATTTTGTAGGGCTCTGGCAGTGCTCCTCCTGTTCCTCCTTGCACAAAGGAGCAGATACCGGTCCTGCTGCTGGGTTGATGCCCTTCTGCAGCCCTGCCCAGCTCTCCTTGTGTAACTGCTGGTCTCCTGGTATCTCCTCCATGCTCTTGAGACTGTGCTGGGAGACACAGCAAACCTTCTTGCGACCACACGTATGGATGTGCCTTCCTGGAGGAGCTGGACTACCTGTGCAACCTGATCGGGCTGCAGATACCGCCTCATGCTACCAGTAGTGACAAGGAGACTAGCAGAACAAAGGGGGGGTTGTCTTGATTTTGCCTCTCCATTGCACCTGTTGTCACTTTTATTTGCACCAAAGCAGGTGAAACTGATTCATTATGACTTGTGCTTCCTAAATGGACAGATTGATATCCCTGAAGTTTAACTGACTTGCTGTTATACTGTGACAATTAAGTGTTCCCTTCATTTCTTTTTAGCAGGTGTGTGTGTATGTGTATATATATATATATATATATATATATATATATATATATATATACATATATATATATACACACACACACACACACTTTTAGGTGTTCACCAAGCAATAAAATACATTTTTGGAATTGGAATTTACAGGAGTTGGCAGTAATAGCTCAACATGGAAAGCTATGACAGCCTGATGTTGATAACTTTTCGCCACCACCGTTGCCTGGAGATTTATCCGACTAATCAGTCAGTGTAGGTACCGGTCTACCAGTCGACCGAATAAAGTCACTCATGTTAAAAATTCCAGAGAGCTTTATCATAGAAAACAGAATAACCGGAGAGCAGGACGCATCATCAACCAGTAGAAAACGTTTTACAAGAACACAAAAGACAGATTTAGATGTATAAATATTGCTGTAGTTTTCTTTTACATATTTGGCAAATAAGAGATAAATGAGTGATTAATATAGACACAGGACTAAAAATGGAAAAATTTATTTAGTTTTTTTTTTTTTTTAAGCCTTTAAGTTGTTAAACATTTCAGAAATAGATACATTTCAACTATGTCATGCCCTTTATTTTGGGGCAAATGTTATTCACCAATGTTACGTATTAAGTGTAAAGTTAGAGGAATCACAGAAAGTGCAGTTTAATTGAAAAGACATTGCTGGCAGACAAAACCTTACTAAAAAGGTCTACAACAATTTTCCACACAGAAGTATTTACAGAATGATAATTCACAATGAGTATGAATGTAGTTGTATGTGCTTCAGGCTTTGTTGATGCTGGCAGCAGGCAGGGTGGATTTGTCCAAGTCATCAAAGTATGGGTGAGTCATGGCCTCCCGTGCTGAGATCCTCTGAGGAGGATTGTAGATCAACATTTTCTATACCAGAGGAAAAAAAAAGACACGTTGAGGCTTTGTGTCCTTGGCAGGAAGGTAGATCTAAAGCCTCGACAATTTGTCAATTCATCAGTTATGAAACCATTTTGATTACTTGATCATCAATTACTGGTTTCTGTTTTTCCAAATAAAAATGCTAAAACATTTAGCATTTTTAATGGTTTTTTATCATGTCATTGTAAACCAAATATCTGAATATCTTAAATACAACCAAATATATTTTGAGACATGTTATAGACTAAACGCTTAACTAATATGCATGTAAATTATTCTACAGCAGTAAACATGTCCATACTCTGATGTTAGTGCCCTTTATCAATGGTTACTTTATGCTGGTCTCAGTCTCGTTTTTATTTCATTTTGCTTGCAGAGAATAATTCACTGATGGTCTATTTTACTAAGTTGCTCTGAAAAATCCACAACATTTATGGTAATTACTCACGCCCATCCATGACCTACTGAGCATTTTAAATACAGGCTCAAAAAAGATTATATTTATTTGTTAATTTTGTATTCTAAAAACATAATTCTCAGTCAGAGGAGGAAACAATACAAAAAGGAAGAAGTCTAACTTTCAGTGGAATGCCCCTCTATATGCAGTTTTACATAGTCAGATGTGACTAACCAGCAATTAGTCATGACCAATTAACAACTTCAGTAGGTAGCTGTTATTTAGAAGAAAATATTTGAAAGTTATGATATATAAAATATAGCAGGACTGGTTTGGAGAGAAGAAACCTTTGAGGAGCAGTGTAAACCTCACATGGTAAGAATACAAACAGCATCATTTTATGCAATGTTTGTCATTACACATGATGTTCCACATACCACCACCAGAGGCCTGGAATTCAACACATAAATAACTTCAATTTAGTTCAGCTGCAGTCCTTACCGCCAGAAGTTCAAGACCATTCTTATCCAGAGTTTTCACCATCGATGAGAGGTTACCAGGCTTCCATTTAGGGAAGGTGTTTTTGTAGTCTGGTAGGCTCTCTACATCTGGCCACACATCATTGTTTGGGGTCCCCAGAGTCCTGCACAGAACAAACAAATGTATTTGAAGAGGGCCAGCAGTAAAAGACAACTACAGGGCGTTATTACTAGGTGCCATCATTATTAATATATGGTTGATGTTGAGATATCTCTGGCTGTTTACTAAATAATAAAATAAAAGCTGTGTTGTTGCCTCCTGTATACAAAAAGTGTGTAAAGGGCGGCTGTGGCTGAGGGGTAGAGCGGTCGTCCTCCAACCTGAAGGTCGGCAGTTCGATCCCCAGTCTTCCCCATCTGCATGCCGAAGTGTCCTTGGGCAAGATGCTGAACCCTGAATTGCCCCCCTCATAGAACAACAAAGTGCTGCTAATAGATGCACTGTATGAATGTGTGTGTGATTGGGTGAATGTAAAACTGTACTGTAAAGAGCTTTGAGTGGTCATCAAGACTAGAAAAGCGCTATATAAATACAAAACCATTTAAAACACTACCATAGTTTTTAAATCCACAATGGGATTCATTTGCTTAATCGACATAATTCTTTCGATACACTTACAAAAATGTAAAGAAAAAGACTTCTTTGCTTCCCATAGTTCTGGGAATTATTCATATAAAAAAGGGATTTAATTTTTCCAGTTTGGAAGTGTTTGTTAACATGGTCAATTTAAAGGTAGTTTGTCTCCTGATCATGCATGTCATATTAATAATAGTGTTGTTTCAAATGCGTAACTACCAACTATAACTGGAGGATCATCACTGCATGGAAAATAATGTGCCATTACATTAATGACAATGGTGTCATTACATGTAATTTAATGTAAAACATATATTACATAAATTCAAGTGTAGCACATCTACCTGAAGATCCTGAAGAGCTGGTCTATTTCCGAGTCTCCGTGGAACAGAGGCTTCTTGGTGGCAAGTTCAGCAAAGATGGTTCCGGTGCTCCAAACGTCAACAGGGGTTGAATAACGGGGTGAACCCAGGAGGACCTCTGGGGCCCGGTACCAAAGAGTTACAACCTAAGAACACACACAAGGGTTGTGTGCGTCACTTTAGAGCAGTGGTGTCAAAATCGATCACAGAGAGGGCCAACATTTTAAGCTGGGACTATGTCAAGGGCCAAACAGGGTCAACATTTATTAAATAGGATATTGGATAAAGTGCAAAAAGAAAACATATTTAGATAGGCTACATTCTTCTTTTATGTACATGTTCCAGATATTTGGCATCATTAATGTTTGGGGTTAGGCTATGTGCTGTGGAAACCCTCAAGATGGAGTGAAGGTGTGCATCAGTGAGACAATTCCTGTGTGGGTGTTTGTTCATCTTCATCACAGAGAAAAGCTCCTCACAGAGGTATGCATTTTTGTGCCAGTTCACACTTACAATAAACTAGTTCATGTTCATTTGCTCCATTTTTAGTCGGATGATTTAGATGACAAACTTACGATCATGTGTTTAGTTTTAAAAATCGATGCTGTCAGATCATGTTTGTGTAAGCTATTTTATTTAGTTGCTTTATTGTGAAAGGTTTTAATGTGTTTCCTGTTATAAGCAGTGTGTCTGTTGGGACTTTGTTGTGAAGAGTTGCAAACGGAAGTGGTTCTGTGCTGCGTGGTGAGAATTTGACGAGTGGAGGAAAGTTAACAGGTGAGTTGTCCCAAGTTAATAACTCATCTTCCTTGTCCTTCTACTGAAACCTTGCAGTATAAGCGAAGTAAACCTTCGGCTTCATTTTTGCGTGTCGCTCCGCTCATTTTAACACTGAGTCCTGACTGAGAGCGTCACGTCTCGTGTTGTACTGAGCACAAAATGTTGACGAGTCATTTTTCATGATGTTTAAATGCAGCCTCATAAACTCTGGAGCGAATCAAACAAACATTAAGTTACTTCATGTACTGATCAGGTCCTGATAACTAGTGATCTGTGTTTATTAGTTCAAGTGAGAGCAGAGTGGAGGAGGACACAGAAACTCCAGCTCGGTACAAACCAACTGCAGCTTCTGCTCTGATCATGATGCAGCTGATCACTGAGCAGCTGTGACCAGAGAAACTCTGTGTTTCACTGTTCTTCTACAAAGTCACTGACCGGCTGCTTCACGTGAACGAGCTCTGATCTCACTGCGTGGGTCTATTTTATCACGGCCCGCGGGCCGGACTTTGACATGTCTGCTTTAGAGGCTTTCTGTTTGGGGATGATGTTAAGCATGCATCTGCTTATACAGCTATACAAAAATATGTTGCTGCTCTACACCTCTAACTGCCATCATCATGTAGTTTTACACTAGTGTGTGTAAATGGATTCTCACCTCATGGGTGTAGACCCTGACAGGAACACCAAAGGCACGAGCAAGGCCAAAGTCCGCCAGTTTGATAACCCCCTTGTTGTCGATCAGTAGGTTTTGGGGTTTCAAGTCCCGGTGAAGGACTCGATGACAGTGACAGAAATAAATTCCCTCCAAGATCTGGTACAGGTAGCTCTAAAAAGGAGATGATGGGTGGTGGGAGAAGGAGCATGAACATGCAGCACGATACAGAACATCTATTATACAATAAAATTATATTTGAACTCAATTTATCCAATTGTTTCAGTTCTACTTAAAATGATGTTGGGTTGTTATTTATGAAAATCAGTGTCAGTCCAAACTGACAGAATTAGGCAACTTCGTGCTTTAAAAAAAATTATTGACACGCTTTGAGTATCGTGTCAATTAAATGATTTAGCCCTTAACGCATTACTTCCATTCTCAAATCTGTTCGGCTACACCATCTGGTCCATCCACTGTGATCTACATGTACTTCTGTCAAATAAACTGAATGCAACAGACGATTGCAACACACCCCCACCCTAAAAAGTGTGTCTTCTGGTAAAACAACGCAACTGCTCTGATTAACGATTTCCCCATACTCCACATACCACCTAATGTGCAGAAAAGGGAATTACAAGTGAACACATAATATGCAAGAACAGCTCCAAGACTCGGGAACCTACCAACACAAACAGCAGGGGTGAATATCATGTCACCAATCTGCGCTTTTGCTAAACTGCATATTAAAGTGGGGTTTTAGTATGATGATTGCAAGTATAATTAGAGGTCTCTATTAAAACAAAGCTCACAACCGTGAGCTATATTAACACCAGGCTTTTCCTCTCTAATAACCTTCGAGATTGAGGAGTGGCTATAATTGAAGATATTGGGTTTCTAATGCGATTAGAGGCGACCACCCAAGCATTACATGTGGCTGCATCTCTCAAATATCAATGTTTACGTTTCTACGTTGTTGCATTAAGCCTCATAACAAAGTTTTCATTTGAGAGTTAAATCAAAAAATACCCTTTCCATTTCTACACGCTAACAAATACAACATTGGAAACCGTCGTCTCTGGCTTCATCTTAATTTAGATCAAGAGAAAACCAACCGTCTAAATCTGTAATGTGATAGACACTAGTGGAGTGCTTGTTCTAAACCTGCCTGTATGACAAGCAATTGCCTACATTAGTATTTACTCAACATGATATTACTACTACAGGTTTTAATCACATTAAATGAATCAATAAATCCTGAAAGAACTGAAATCATGACATGCCAGAATGTAGCCATCGCAATCAAGCATAAATGAGCTACTAGCGCTTTTTGACATTTAGAGGATTATTATCATCATCAACTTGTTACTATTTCAGTTAAGTTATTGTATTAACTTGTATTTGTATTGTTTTAACGATAACCTTACTGTAACACAAGTATATATAAAAAAAAAAAATCAGCTTGACCCAAGCCACAAAGTTGAATTGAGGGAATGTCATATTGTCTACTGCAATAATTAATGTGTCATTCTACTCTTGTACAAACAGTTCATGTGAAAACCCCTCAAATGAACAGCAGTTTATTAAACACTAGGACATGATCACCTTGACCAGCATAGGGTCCATGTACTGGCCGGAGGGTATTGAATCCAGGTACTTCTTCAGGTCCATGGACAGGAACTCAAAGATGAGATAGAGACGAGACTCCTGCATCAGGACATCTAGGAGTCTGGGAAATAAACAATACTGGCTTAGTTCATAGTATATTGTTAATATAAGTGTTTGGACACCTTCACTTAACAAAAGGAAAAACCGGAGATATCACATTGACATAAGTATTCAGATACTTAAATTTAACTCAGGTCTGCCATGCCTTCTTTTTTGTGATGTTTCTACACCTTGGTTGGAGTCCGCCTGTGACAAATTCAGTTGATTGGACACGATTTGAAAAGACACGCACCACCTTGGGTGGCTGCAGAATGTCACTGAACTGAAGGTAGGTATGACCAAAATCTCATATCCTGATATAAGTAACTTTATTCACATAACTACACATATATATATATGAAGTGCCAAAAGGTGTTTGTATGTACAAGAAACAAATCACGCCTACAACATGTCTGTTGAGGCAAATTTGTGGCCCCACGTCTAATGCTTCAGACATTAGATAAATTTGGCCACACAGGAAGGCCTGAAATATATTGCTGCAGCATGTCTTGTGGGAAAAGTGAGATGGGTCACATCATAATTCCACAACAACACAGTTTTGGAAGGAAGGTAGAGGTTGCCTGGAATTTCACCAAATAAACTAGAACAAGACACGAGCATACGCTTGAACAGTTTGTTTGACATGTTTGAGTGGTTTAAGGAGCAACAATTGCGCGTGTCACTCTTGGACAGAAAACTAGAGAAAGTCACATATGATCTGTGTAAACTTAAAAGGTGAAATTTCTGTAACTGAGTAATTGGTTTAGCTACCCAGACCAGTGAACATTACCACCACCACCACCATCATGTGTGAAGATCAGCCCAATGTGATGACTGATGATCTATAGTTGCACCACTTAACACTAAATTGTTGAAGCATTTTAGTATCTCAGAAGAAGACTTTACTTAAGTTACAGAAATGAACCCGACTATTGCCCATGAGCTTGAACAGGGGTATGTGGACAAGCAGCAAGTCCTGCAGAGCATCTGCCTCTCACAAGGTTCAGGAAGCTGCCATTTCTTAGTGTAGAGGATCAAACCAAGGAGGTTATGTTTTCGTCTCCATCTGTTTATTTATTAACAGGATTACACCAAAAAAAAACTCAACCAATTTCCACAAAATATCAAACACACTCATGTTTAGGGGACTGATATACAGTGGGTGTAATTTGGTGTTAACCCAAATAAAAATCTAAATCTAGTTTCTTATGGTGCTTGGGCCTTGGCAGAGGTATGCATTCTAGTACTATATGTACTTTCCCTATGTCTCTGTTTTTTTTACACAATATATTTTTTGTATGGTGTTTATTTATGTTTTGTTATTCAATAAATTAAGTCAGAAATAAAATACATCCTTAAAACTGTTCTGTTACTCTGCAGTTAACAGTTTTTACAGATTTCTTGCTGAAAATTATAAGCAAGTTATGTGTAATGGCCATGTGTAAATAAATTATTGCCAGAGGGAGATCAAATACATCACATCCTCTTTGGAGAGAAATAAACAGAGCTGACAACAATCTAAATTTCACAGAATAAAAACATATGACACATCACACCTGTCAGTGAAACCTTTAGCAAATTAGGGCAAAGTAGACTGAAGCTGTCTTGATAGCAACTATCGTGCTCCCACAATGTTTTAGGGTCTGCCCCTGCCCCCAACCTTGTTTTATGTAAAACATAAAAGGATGTCCTCTGATCTCAGGACTACTGTCCTTGTGGGGTCTGTCAGACTGGGATGTTATGCAGCATTTCTTTACAACAGATACCATTTCAGAAGATGGAAAATCTTATTGGACTTTTAAATCCCTTTAACCTGCTAGACTTTGCACAGCCTTTACTCTACAAAGTGAGCATACCGTACAACGTTGGGATGCTTGAGCTCTTGAAGCAGAGAGACCTCTCTGACAGCAGTGCTAGGGACCCCCTCCTCCTCACTCTCCAAACGGATCTTCTTCATGGCCACAACCTGCCCTGTAGCCTTGTGCCGGCCCTTATACACAACCCCATAGGTACCTGCAAGAATAAAAGGTAATTCGGATCACTTAAATTACATTTAGTCATGACATTGGTAATTAAAGGATGATGAAATCAATTAGTCAAAGTACGTGTACTTCCATAATGCCAAGTTTAGCAACAAAACATGTGTAGCACTTTGAATAAGAGATGAAGACATGGAAACATTTAGACCAACCTTCTCCAATTTTCTCTATTTTCAAGTAGTCGTCCATTACTGCCTAAAAGAAAAAAAAACGACATGTCAAATTTCAACAACCATCATTACTTCCCTTACTGCCTTCAACTGTATGTCCATACTCAGATTATTACTGTGACATGTCAGCTGGTGACCATCTGACTTCCAGTGTAAATGTGGCCTAACAAGTAACACGACTACGAGGGAGTAACGTTAGTAGAATACACAATCAACAGCCGGAATTAGTCACATCATGTGGTAAATTCACACCATAGGCTCATTCGGAGACGGTCCGGGATTCAAACTGAAGCACATTTAACAATCCTCTACACTGGATGTAAGTTGGCTGCCGTTAACGTCTATCGTTTACTTCCTGCTAAGCGAGCAAGAGAAGGTCACCAACGTTAGCTTAGCTAACACTCCGTCGCTGAACTGGGTTTTCTCGCCGCAGCTGATGCACTTGGAACCAGATTCCTTCTCTCCACGTCTTCAACTACCATCATAGGTCGCGTTGCTCTTGTCTCGACGTGGTTGCGGGAGAATAAAAGTGGTTCTTACCTGAATGTGCCTGCCTCGCCACAGCGTGTAATGTAAAACGACTGCCGCTGAAATGTTCAAACTCTTTTGAATTGGCCGCAGTCCTGCAGTGGTTCAAAACTGGCCAATGAGGTCGGGCGGTACATTTGAAAAGCACCAATCGGGGAAGGGGACGCTGTCATGTGAACTGAGCGGGAGAGAACGCGCCGACGTACGTGGTCGATGCATTTGCCCGGAATCTCGTCTTGCAGGCAGGACACATTTACTGTACGCACATTCTTATGTCGATAAGACTTTAACTGTAGAACTAATGAATGGTAGGTCACCCATGGTATGGATGCTATTTTTGACTGAAATGATTTATCAGAATATAGGATCCACAGTCACAGTGAGGGTCGTGATATGTTTTTGGCATAATAATAGTAGTTTTGTCTGGTGTAGTTGCTCAGACTGATCGTGTTAGAGTGTAGTACAAAACCCATCGAAGGTAAGGGAACGTCCTGCTGTGGGACTATGCCTCTGGACCTGGACAGCTCATCATCATCATGGAATACATGATTTCCAGTGTTTTGTCTGTAGGTCAAAAATCCTCAAAATTCGATCAGCGCACATAACCAACTAGTGAGCATTTAGTGTTCACACGAAGGTCTGTCAAGGCTGATGGTCGTTTGAGAGTTTACACCGATTGTACTGACTCAAAGAGTCCACCAGATAGAGCTGTTTAACATGGAGAGATTTGATACAAGTTAAGAATCCTGAGTTGCTCAAATGCTACAACTACTCATCTGCAGACCTGAGAGGAATTTAAGATACTTAAGACCCTTCATTTAAGTCATGAATGAGTAAAATAAGCAATTGTCTGTCTTTGAAACTTTTTTGCATGCATAACAAGATGGGTTATGATGGAGGCTGTGACAAGAGAGACCTTCAGGTTTCGAAGCTGGTGGAGGAAAACATGATTCTATGGCGACCTCTTCAATTTTCTCTATGTGAAACTTTGTTTCTGTGGACCTCCTTCTCCAGCACCTCACCCAGAGATTCCACTTTCCACCATACCAAAATTGACTCCCCTGGTAGTTGTCCTTTTTTTGTCATTTGTATCAAAACATTTGCATCAGAGAGCTGTAACACAGTCAGTTGATTATATATTAGCCCCAGTGTCCTTTATGCAACATTTCAAATTTGCCTCTGATTTGTTTGTTATCTTTTCATTTTCATGTGTATAATTTCTGTCATTTGAAGCAATACTAGTCATGATATGAATAATTATTGTCCCTGAGATTAAATTGGCTACTTCTCTCAATTTAACAAAGGAAAAGGGACCATATACAAACATCAGCAAAGAGTTTAGAAATAAAACGTTATAGGTCTTCCAGACTTTTATCTCTTTAAGACATACCTGAAGTTTAACTAGGATTCATCTGGCTTCATAGATAAGTACAGCTGCGTGTCATCTGTGTAACAATAGAAATATATGTGGTTGCTTTCTGATAATATTGCCTAAAAGAAGCATATATAAAGTGAACAATATTGGCACCAGTAATCTTCAGGAACTTCATGACTTACTTTTGTGAGCATGGAAAAGTCATTGTTAACATAAACCCATTATCTGATAAGTGAGACATAAACCAACCTAATGCTGTCTTGCTAGTCCCTACTTGTTGGGTTGTGGACTCTGCAACAGAATGTCATGACTTATGGTGTCAAATGCAGCACTGAGACTCAGTCATTGGTAACGTTTAACAGAGATGTTATCCTAAATTCTGACTGAAAGACTTCAAACAAACATTCCTCTGCAAGAAGTCACATAATTGGTTAGCAACTGTTTTTTTCAAGGATTTTAGAAATAAATGGGAGGTTTGATGTGGGTATATAAGTTGAATGATTTTTTTGTTGTGTTATGGGTGAACATTGTCATTCTTTTATCTGTGCTTTGCTGCAAATCAAATTTGCCTCAGCAGGACAATAAAGTGCCTACCGAACTGAACTGAGGCATCACTTATGACGTGAGACATTTTCTTCTGTTGACAAGTTGACAAAAAAATGAACAAGAACATCCTTTTTATGTGAATACAGCATGAATTGAAGTCACATGGAAAAAAGCAGATTTGAACTGTGATCTCGCAGCCACAGACTTGGATTTATTGACTTTATACATGTAAGTTACAACAACATTCTTAAATGAATGGCACAATATAGTTCTATTTTTCTACATGTTTTGTCTTTGATTACACAAAATTGACAACATTAAACCTTTATAGCCTAAAATAATTAGATAGCCCATTCATCTAACTACCTTAAAGGCTTAAAAAACGAATAAATAAATAAATAAAACCTCATTAGAAATACAATAAGATTCAATTGATTTAAGACAAACAGAAGATATATAAACTTTTTTTGTCCATTAAATGAAACTGTTGCACAACATCTAAAAGGGCATTTATTTAAGAGCAGACTTTGTGGTATTCATCATTCACGTCAAAACTTTTCACACTGTTACCTTACCAACACATAAGAATAGGAGCATACCTTCATTCTGATGCATTATGATGAAATAAAAGAAAGGCTTGGTGCAGTGAAATCTGCAAGTCAAAGAGTTACTGGGTGAAACAATATGCTTTTTGTACTCAACTTCACAAAAGAACTGGTCTCATAGAAGCTAAGTGTGTCCATCCAATCCAAGTACCATCCAATAAATCACTCAGGACATGGACAGGGAAAATGGGTGTGTGGGCACAGACAGGTTAACAGGTCCTCAATCGTGCGAAAGCTGCTTTGCATCATTTTGTATCATTTAACTGACCTCTATGACTTTCAAACTACAAATCACAACAAGTCAGTTCATACAGAGGCTCTTACCCAGGGACCATCAGACCGTTCAGGTCCTTGGGCCCAGTCTGTAATCCATCTATGCTGATCTTGGATCGCCCATTTACTCACACATTTCATTCAAAGTAAAAAAATTCTGTTTGATATGATAGAGCAAAATTTAATTTAATATTGTATAATTCCAAAGTTTGGATTGAAGTTAAGCCTCCTTTTCCCTATTCTACTTTGACAGACCGGCCAACACTGCATTTTCCGCTATTTTCAGGTGAATTTACATTTATTATCTTATTATTCAAACCTGACTTTTGTTTAGTGGTGCCATACCCTCAAAGATGGTACTTGCTGGGTAAGTCGATTATGTCCCATTGGTTTATACTGAATTACTTGTCAGTCCCTGTTTGCTGTTTCAAGGGGAAATGCATTACAATAAGGAAGGAAGCTCTCTTGGAGCCAGACCTGGGAGCAGAGCTCGCCAGCGAGCATCTAGAGTCTGGGCACAGCCCCAAAAAAATAGATAAACAATAACATTCTACAAGCAATTTAGAGATGCCATTTAACCTAACCTGCAACTGTGTGATTAAACCTAAGCAAGCACTAGCATTACATGCATACTTCACACAGTCATCATTTTGATTAGCTCCATCTTCTTGTTGTATTAACTGTGTCTTGACATCATTCCCTTCCTTTGCTGCTGATAAAATACAGTGCCTCTGCTGTCAAAGAAGAAAGCTGTGATTTCATTACACATAAGTAGAAAGACTGAACTATTCTTACAGCCTCCCCAGAAGTGGTGCTAAAAATAGGATTTGTCATGGAATTGAGACCAGAGTAAATATGATAAGTATTAGATTCCAAAGGGTTCATCTCTCTGGAAACATGAGTTTGATTAGGAAACTAATGTATCATCTGGTATCCTAAATGAATGTTAATATTTTGGGCTGAGGATGACGACACTAATGTAAAAATAATGGATTGTCCAAAATGCAAAGAGGTCAATGTCTGAGCAGACCATTTTTTCTTTATTTCAGTGCAACTCACAGGTGACACAGCATTAACAGCACTGCAGGTCCTGAGTGTTGTTATGCTGTTAACTAGACAGGACTTCAATACCTGGACTTGTTAAGTTCTTCTTTTTGCTCTATGATGCCATTTTCATGAATGACATTTCTGACATGGAGCAGTTGGCGTTATTAACTCCCAATTTTCTCTTATTGTGCCAGCTGGTTCAAATAGGTGGCATTCATCATTTTTATGCAGGTCATTTACATTTCTGAAGTTAGAAGCCTTTGCTGAATCTGATGTGCCATGTTTGTATGAACAAATGCAAGAGAAATTTAAGATAAGAATATGACAATGTTCTTGCATGAGGCAAAATGGGCTCAGAGGTTTGTGATGGAGGTAAAGTTGAAGAAGCTTTTTCAAACAACCATCTGGAAAACATTGATATTCATGTGAAATTGAAGGCCTTTAGTTTCCCATATACCTTGTCACACACCATACTGCTGACTGACCTTATGCTGGTGGTATGGGAAAAGTCAGTTAAGAGGGTCACTTCCTCTGAGGACCACAAACATCTACAGCAAACTCAACAACTGGCCAGATATCTAACTCTAAAGTGACTGAACTAAACAGTGAAGCGACATCTAATAAACCGTATATGAGAACTTGTGTTAAAATTATATTCATATTCACTACATATACTCAATGACATTTCAAGGCAACACACTGTTTTTATCGGTTTTAAACATTAAAATATGATTTGAGTCACCATCTGCCATGAGCACAGATTATGATTTTAGATCCTTATGTGTGACTAACAATGTACAGTAGATTCCTTAAAGTCACCCTCTGTTCGTCTAGGTCCACACTTCAAGACACTTTTTACCATGCAGTGAAGACTTCAGGGACTAACATATGAGCAGTGTCCTCCAGATGTCCCACGTGACAATATGAAGACATTATTATGCATCGCTAGTCTGTCAGCTTGAGAGTTATGGCTGACTGGTGGGATGATACAATAAGTGATGTTCCATTTAGAGATGGTGAGTGTCTTCACTTCATCATCTTGGTCTCCATCTCTCTCCCATTATCTTCTTTCGTGAATATTATCACTCATTATCTCTCATCCACTCTGTGTCTGTCCCATGGTCCCTTCCTCAGGTCAGAGGTCAGACATCAACTCTCAGCATACTCTTCTTGTGCTCTGCAGCTTTTTATAGATGTGACGAGGTGGAGAAACACAGTTTCAGGGTGTATGGGTTGGACCCATCTGAAACCACACACACAAACACACAGATAAAGATTTTGTGATAACCCATACCTGCATGCTGGACAACATTCAAGAAAAGTGGATCTTAATACCAGGTCTGAACAGGGTCCTTTAGTCTAGCAACAGTCTATGAGTTTCACAGATTAAACTGGTCAGATTTGATATGTGACATTTTGCCTTTACAATTACTGTAGACGTATTATTATAACAAACATAGTGTTTGCTCAGGCAGGCTACCAAGTCCAGCTCAGCAACAACCCAGTACATTAGCTGACAGCAGCAGACCTCTATGCCAGCTGATCCCCTTTTAGGCATTACAATTGCAAAGCTTTAGCTTCCTATTACCACTGCAAGCCACTTCAAATGGTTGTAAACGGTTTGTATTTATATAGCACTTTTCTAGTCTTGATGACCACTCAAAGCGCTTTACAGTTTACCATTAACCCATTCACACACACATTCATACAGTGCATCTATTAGCAGCATCTTGCCCAAGGACACTTCGGCCTACAGATGGGGAAGACTTGGATCGAACTGCCGACCTTCTGGTTGGAGGAGGACGACCGCTCTACCCCTCAGGCACAGCCGCCCACCTCACAACCCACCTCTACAACATTACCTCCTTTTCATACTGAATCTGAGCTCATCAGTGTCATGTGTTGTCATTGATGCCTGCTCTGTTCAGTTCCAGGGTCTTTTAGCTGCTACTCTCCCTGCCTCACTTTCCAAGTCTCATGGAAGGGTAGTGTTTTCCCCGTGTGCATGTGGAAGGGCCCAAGAGCAGACTAACTAACTAAGAGTCCATCACAAAATGAACTGATATTTTACACTGGTTAGCTAAGTGCACAGCCCATATATGTTTAATTATCATGCACAGAGTTTCCCATACAGTGATATATGTGTGGCCGCAACAATATCAACAACTATTTAATCTTTTTATTTTCTATATTTAACACATTCAAATTGTTCAATCTTGCTTCATTGTGGATTTTGTGGAGTTGTGCGCATCGCAATGAAACCAACCCAAGTCAAATCAGTGAGGGTTTTTTGTTTAACTGAATCCCTCCTCCACTATGAGCACAGCCTCAGGTATTCAGACAGAGCTCTGTTGGTTGTTCCTGAATCCTACATCAGGACTAAGGGTGATGAACGTTTGATGTCAGGGCCCCTCAGCTCTGGAACTCCCTGCTCGACGATCTGAGGCGTGGGGAATCTGTGACATCTTTAAAATCACTTTTCAAAACATATCTTTTTTACAAAAGCCTTTAATTCCCTTCAGTGCTTATTGCAAGCATCTCTTAGTTGCTTTTTATTTTCTAGCATTTGTCTTCCTTGTTATTTTTTTGTCGCTTTTTATTCTATTCTATGTGCCCTTTGTATTTGAATAGTTTGATTTTATTGACTTCAATCGTTTTTATCCTGTTTTAAACGTGTACAGAACTTTGTAACTTGTTTTAAAAAAGTGGTACACAAATATTTTTTTTTTATCATTATTAAGCAATTGAGCTGGATATGTATCTTTTTGTCACAAAGTACTTGTTTGTTATATATATATTATTATTGCATTATTAGTTAATAATTACTTTACAGTGAATAGATTTTACTTCCAGAATTTGACAAATTTGACATTTATTATACAAGTGCTACTAGGGTAGATAAGCTTACTGGGTATCCTGATCTGGTAATGGTTGAGAACAGTAAGAACCTCCACAGCATCTGTCTTATTTTCAAATTCCAACAAGCCAGAGATGGTCTTGGAGGAGGCTGAAAGAAAGATACAGAATGTGAGTTAAAAGAAAATGTATCCAACAGTTCACATTGAGAAGTAAGAGAATAATATTTTCACATGTTGACTACAAAAGGACAACATGTACTTCATAAACTTGAACAAAAAAGTCACATTAAAGTTTTACTCACGTTTGGCATCAAACATCTTGAATTTGACAAAGACAGGCACATCATGCTCCGTACACAGCTGCCAAAAAACACACAACAGCTAATGTGTCAAAAGCTGAATGAGGTAAGACTTGGTGGGAAATTATAATCCCCAATAAGTGTGATATGGGGCATCAATCATGACGGTTGCAAAAGTACAAAACGGGGTCTGAAAGGTGCATATGCCCCTTTCCACGCAAAATTTGCGATCTCTAAAAAATAATTTGATGCAAACTCCAACTCATGTGTATGAACATTTTGCACAGTGGAAATTGGCGATACAGACGTGAGGTGGTGATTTGCAGATGGATTTGTCATGAACTTTGTCACACATTAAACCAGCAGTGTTATTTGTGCTTTCATAAGCACCTTCAATTGTAAAAGATATAAGTAAGCTTCAAACAAATTACACTCAGTTACCATAAAATAGCATTATAGAGTTGCAGAACGATTAATAGTGTAAATAGAATGAATGATTAATGTTTTTTAATAATATCCTGCTGTGCATGTATCACAAACTACAACTTAGTGTAAAATTGCTGAAGTGAACATGTTTGTGCTGTCAAATTTGTAATTCCAAATTATGTCTGAGGGTGAAGGTTAGGATACCACTGATGGCTGATATAAATTTTGCAAGGTGTGAAGTTATCAGTCCGAAAAAATACTGCAGTGACACTCATGCACAATACAGTGTATGATGGATGCACTGGCACTGATTGAGGATTATGTGATTGGAAGGATTAGAAAGGAATGTGTGTTCAGGGACAACAAAGATGTCTTGGTCTATAATGATGATCAGATTCCCTAGAGGTCTTGGATCCATGTGCTGAATTGGGTGCACTATTGGACAGAATCTTTTAAAGATGTTTCTGATCCTTTAAAAGATGTCACTGATTTTAACGAGAGTCAGCCAACAGGTATGTGTTTGATATTTTTAACACTATATAATGATTACCTTCTATAGGTTGGGGATAACACAGCCATCAGTTTACTAATGTCTGCAGTGTTGGACACACATTGCTACTTGGTGTATTTTCTTGTATTTGTGATACCACTGCCTATGGCCATTGAACTATATGTCTTTGATCACCTTACAAGCACCTCAATTTCAGTGACCAAAATGTTGTGCCTCTTCTCACTTGTTGCCATGATTCACCATAAAAAACATTGATCAACAGGGTTATTCAACATGAGGTGCTTTGCATTGACCCTTTACGGTTGAATGTGGGTGTGTAGAGGGCAGGATAAGAAACTGATCCACATACGCACATTTCCAGGTAGACTGTGATTTATAAATGAGGCCCCTGGTCTCAATCTGTCAACAGCAAGCAGTTGAATTGAAAGAAATGTACACACTGCTCCTCCCTGCATCAATATAATTCTGACATCAGTTCCCCTCTCTTTGGTTTGATGATGAAACTGCTAGAACAAGTAGAGTTGGGATAACTAACTTCAAAGGATAGCTCTAAAATGTCCGTGAAATATAATGTGTGATAATATGTGTTGCATGTATGTTTACATACTTAATATTTATATAGGATTGTCCAATATCTGTTGTTCACATAATATCACAAACATCATGGATCCAATCCTGGATTGGCAAATGAATCTACAACAAATTTCTACTGTGCAATGGACACTGTTAAGTCTACAACTTCGGCAAAATCAGATCACTCGCGTCAAAGAGACAGAGGGACAGGGATAGGCTTCTTGGAGAGGAGTACTTAAAGGGTATTTTGAACAATTTAATAACACAGGACATTTATCAGATAGAAGAACCTTACCCTCAGTAAATGGTCCTGTGATATGCATGGAGGCACATTGTAATAGTGCAGCACAGCAGATGGAGGCTGGATGATGTTTTTAGACGCCTGTCCAGCGCTGCTGAAGCGATTGTTCCTGGTCATGGCAAAGTCCTTATAGCTGCTGCTGCCATCCTCTAACTCAAAGACCTGACTGGGGATCACTGCATGCTGTTTAGACACACTGCAAACAACATCAGATTTTGTTGTAACCTACAGTGTATCGATGCATGTTGTATCTACTATGCATGTATGAGCAAAAATATTGTTAACATATCAAAATCATGTCAACATGACAACTGATTGACCTACAGTTATCCACAGTAGGAGTTGGCTGTTACTGCACATCTATGATCGCTTAGATCTTATTTTTCATCTTATTTATTGACTCCATAGATGTTAAAATAATTCTTGATTAAAGTCCATTTATTCATGAATCTTCAAAATCCATTCAAGTTTTATAGAAATGGTCTCAATTATTGTCATTTATTAAGCATTAAAGCAAATTTGAAGGCTATGTAAAGTGCCCTGAGATAATGCATATTATTATTTGGTCCTGTACAAATAAAATTGAATTGAAATTCCAAGAAAAGCTAAAGATATGTTGGTCAGATAAAATATCTGATGGCATCACCTTGTACTTGTGCCTGCCATTGACAGCTGTTTTTTTAAATAGTAGGCATCTGCACCGAATGCCCTTCAGTTATATATTTGGCCATCTTCAAACAGGACAACACAGATGGAAACATTTTCCTGTTGGGGCATTGGTCAAGATGTGGACCCTGAGCATTGCTCTCTGTCTATATTGTTCAGGTACAGTCAAACACTTTTGGAGCCAGGGCTGTGTCTACTATCAAGGTGTATGTGGCTGTCATCTCAGGTAAGCATTTTATGGTGGACAGTCAGACTGTGGGCTTTCATCCTTTGGCGAGCCATTTTCTTAAGGGGGTTTTCCAGTTGCAGCCCCCACATTCTGTGCAAGAACCTTCGCCCTGTCCATTGTTGGAACTGGTGGGCCGGGTGTTAACATTTGGCCAAACCCCATTATTCTTCCAAGGAGGCTTTCAGTTTTTCATATTAATGAGCCTTAAACAGATTGGTTATTTTTCCCTCGGGCCGGGATGGATAACCAGACTGATGATGATTAAATAATGATGATAATCTTGTTTAGGCCAGACTGCTTTGTCCCGTTAGGGCTCTGTGACTGTACATAGATTTGTCAGCTGGCCAGACAGATGCTCTATTTCTATACTATGGTAGGCAAAGTAAGGGATATCCCTTCTGGAAACAGAGGCTCTCAAACTGGGTTGTCTCTTAAATCTGTGTTGGTATGGGTCATCCAGATATTACCTACCTAGAATGAGAGTTACGGATGTAACTATGTTTCTATAAATTCTGGATGACAGCCACAATTACTGCGTGACAGATTCCTTTTATCAGGTTGCTTGCGTCACCCAGGTAGCACGTGAATTTGTTGGTATCATGTCTCAACCTAGTGCGCATGCGCAAAATGGGTATCCAGGTATTGCCTACCATCTCTGGTGATCATTCATAAAAACGTACTTATGTACTCTTACATCTGTCTTTTGTTTCTGTGAGCTTGCCTTTTTAGTAACCCCACTACTTTTAATACTTTAATAAAGGTGACACATTTTAAATCTTTAATTTAGCAATATTACATTTGACTAACGTTTGAATGTAGAGCCTTTATAACAGCAGCACACACTGTTAAAGATATGAGTAAAATAATATATATATGTACGTGTGTGTATTGATGTACTTCTCACCAGACGTTGAGTCTCTTGCCAAACACCTTGATACTGTTGAGGTGTGTGATGGCTCTGTCAACAGCATACTCATCTCCCATCTCAACCAATGCTGTACCAGGAACACTCTTCATAAACTTCACCTGCATCCACATATATGCACACACACACATAGTTAACAGTTGTCAAAAGGATATAGATTTGCATGTTTTTGCAAGTCTGTCTCTAAACAATAGACATATGAAAACAGAAAACAAAAGTTTTTACTTCTGCCAAGGAGGCTATGTTTTTACCTGAGTCCATTTGTTTCTTGGTTGGTTGGTTTGATTGTACGCAAGATTACTCAAAAAACAAATGAATGGATTTCTACAAGATTTGGTAAGAGGTACAGGACATGGTCCAAGAAAACTCATTCAATTTAGGTGTGGATCTGGATTGGATCTGGGTTTCAACTTTCCATTGATTTGTCAAAGAATAATTCATGGGGACTGATATGTGTGAAATTTGGTGCATATCCAAATAAAAATCAGGATCTAATGAATTTAAATGTAATTTCATAAGGGCACTGTGGGGCCGTGGCGTAGGGCTGCACTCTACTGCGTGCCATTCCAGTTTAAATTCGTTTTTACCGATGAAATGAGGAGGTAATTTGCACATTACACAAACTGTACAGAAGAGCTGTAATGAAGCTTAGCGTAAGTTCAGTCAGGAAGACCTAACCTGCATAGTGATCAGCTGATTGTGGGCGTTCCTAAAATATCCAATCAGGTCTGGCGCGGTCTCTTTCAGCCAGTCATTCAGCAGCTGTCAAACTTTAAAAATCCCTTCTCCTCTCTTCCGCAGTCAGCTGTCATTCAGTGACTCGCACAACCCCTCCTCCACCCCAATCTCCTCCAGTCTTGAGAAGAATACTCATCACCTCTTCCGGATCCCGACCTCAACTGAAGAGGGATCCCTCGCATGTGGCTCTTCCTGAGGTTTCTACATTGTTCCCTGTCAAAAGGTTTTTGTAGTTTTTCCTTACTCTTGAGGGTTGAGGGCAGAGGATGTCACACTTAGCGAAGTCCAATAGGACAATGCTCATAATATGGGCCATCCAAACAAACGATTGACTGATGAACCACCACCAGTGTCTAGACCCCGGGGGGGGGGGGTATTCCTGTTCGATGCTCTGCTCCACCCCCTTCTAATCCTGATGACATCTCACAGGGGTCTAAAATGCCAAAGACTGTAAACATTCACAATACTTCTGTGCATTTGCCTAGAAATAAACATTGTTAAATTGGGAATCAAGTCTCTCCTGATTGAATTAAGGTTGTTTGAGTTAACCCAGTGGTGTGCCGTGAGGGCAAGCAAGTCAAGCTGTACTTGACCTGTTAAATCTAAAAATAGACATTAAATAAGAAATGATATCTTTCCTTACATCTGATCCCATCTCAGCACTGTCTCATAAAGGATCTCATGTTGCCTGCTTGCATTAATTTAGAATTTACGCCCACTTGCGGTGGTAGCAGAATATAATGTCAGGAAGTTAGTGTGTATAACCATGACAACAGGTGTCACATTTCGCCAGGCTCCTTAAATTTTGTTTATGTTATGTTTTATTATTCATTCCGTGTTTTCCTGTTTAATTTTGGTAACTTGTGTCTTGTCTCTCATTTCAGATCCCATGTCCTATCAAGTTTCCCTCCTGTGTGATCACCTGCCCGCTCTAATGTGTTTCGCTTGAATGTCCCCCGTGTGCAATTCAGGCAAGTCTTCCCTGCCCTCGTGGGGATTTAGTTTATATGCTTCCCTCAGTTGTTGCCAGAAAGTTGTATCCTCTTGTGTCTTCCAGCTGTTTTTCCTGGTGTTCGTGTAGCGAACCTGTCTTTTTATTACCTGTTTAGCCATAGTTTTACCTCTTAGATACCTTCGCCTGTGTTTGGACTTGTGTTGGACTCATGTATCGGCCTTGTTTTTCAAATAAAGGACTTTGCCTTTTGAACTTTCTTCGTCTGAGTTTGTCATTCAGTCCTGTTTTGTGGAGCCAGCTTTAACATCTGGATATGTAATTTGCTCATTTACACTACTGCCATCTTTGAACCCACAGGATGAAAAGACAAATTTTGCACCACCATCACACACGGGTCTACATCACTTCTGTGAGATGCCACTGTCAGTAACATTGCACTCAGATGCACTGGTCCACACACGACTCGTGTAGGTAGATACAGGTGTTTCGTGGAAGGCAGCTGAATTGACATTAGCTAGACAGGAGAGTGAATAATATATACTGTATAGGCGTATTCAAGAAAATATATCAATAATGTACAGTCTTAATAAAATTAAAATAATCTATAAATAAGATTACAAACTGATAAACTAAAATAACAGAACAAAATTAAGGTGCATTGCCTGTAGCTCTATGCTAGTGTGAAACCACATTTACAACATTTTGTTTGTTTCATATAATAGACATGAAGCAGAAAAATTCAAATATCAACTTAAATGATATATAAATAACTACCTTCTCAATGTTGCCATAAAGGCAGAAGAGGTTGAAGATGCGGGTGCAGTTCATTTTGGATGGATGGAGGCCGCTCACCATGGCAACAGAGCTAGGGGCGTGGCCAGAGTATGAGGAGGATGACTGGGGCAGAGGGTAGGACACCATGTCTGGAACATCCACTGTGAGCTTATACCTGCTGTTACCAGGCAGAGGTAGCAGGGGGCAGGGTGGACCTAAGGAGGCAGAGAAAGTAGGATTCTCAGCACAGTTCAATAAAGTTTAGTAAAATGTAAGTGCTGACAACAAGGGCCTGTACCGTGAAGCGAGCTCAACATAACATGGCTATCTTTCCGTAATCTGGCTTGATTTCACCTAATAGTCAGGGTAAACGGTCACACAACGCTGGTTATCAACTTGTTAAGTCAACCCAGGCTTTCCTCATCTAGGTATGAGCGTGTGCACATAAAAGGGACAGGGTTTACGGCATATGTCGAATCACCAACATGGACAAGTTTGACTGACAGCAGAGCCGCATATTTTACAAACGAGGAACAAACGGTTGTATTGTAAAAATACACATCCAGGCTGAAAGAAACACAATTACAGCTGCTAAATGGAGGAAGGACAGCTGGTAAAAAAATCTCTGATTGTGTGAATGTGTAAGTTACGTACCCCCTGGTGACATTTGGGAAAAAATATATTACGTGACCACGACATAATAACGAAAAGAAATAACTCGGGGCCACAAGATATGAATCTGCTCTTTACCAACAAGACGTGTGGAACTGAACTGAAGAAGCCTCTTAGATGAGAGATGAAACATTTCACTGAATCACATGATGAAGCCTCTATAATGGGCTTTAGTTTGACACACGTTGTCTGCATTGACTCTGAGGACAAACTGGAAACGTTTGCAATTACTAGCCAATATACCGATATGGACCTATTTTCGTGCGGCATGTGACTGCACATTGTAATCTTGGTGACAGGATGTGCCCGATGCCCCTGGAAACAAGGAGAGATTGAGATGTACTGGCTGACTTTGCGAGTCTCAGAGAGAGAGACCTACTTAAAGGGAAGGATCAAAGTATTAAACTATGTCCTGTTATCCTGATGCTAACACACCCAGTACATCAATATAAGTAACTCCCACAAGCAAAGGAACATAGGGCGATGCAGACACTATGTTGTGTTCGGCTCCAGCAGTTGACAATGAGGATCTATATCTTTTATAGAAATACTCATCAAAGTAGGGAAAAGGATTTCTCTGAAGACCCATGTCCTCCTTAGAGACCCTCTAACAATCTGCACACGAGCTCCACAGGATCCTTTTTTCTTCTTTTTTCTTCTCCACAGGATCCTCTAAGAATGGTGATGTCATGTTTCAAAGGAATTGATTGGTCAGGGAGCAGTACTTTTAATACTGCAGGTTAGCTGTTTAGCATAGGTTACCCTGAGGATTTACCCCCATATGAAGTGAACGAGCTTTGTAGAACTGAAAACCCTAAAGTAAACCTGAAGTTACTCCAAAAAACACGAATCCTTCTCTGAAGTACAGGCCCCAATAATGCCTGTGTTTGGTGTTATTGTAAGATGCAGCTGCACTATCTCAAGGATGTTTTCCATTATTTGCAAGAAATCCTTTAAAAAGGAATCAACCTCATGATGTAAGCTTAGTATAACAATGTTAAGCACTGTGACTGTGTATTGAAGATTTTCATTAACTAAATTAAGACAGATCATTTGACTTGATTAAAACGCCTCCTGTCTAGCAGACAGCATGCATTGTACAAGTTACAATCCAGTAAGAATCACATATGTTAATCACTCAAAAAGATTGTTGTTTTATGTTGGACTTAAAATAAAATAAAATGTTTTTTCAAAGCTGTGATTCCTTTGCATTAAATACATTAAAGGGAATTTTACAATCACAATATCCCCAATTTAGACTCAATTTAGCTTCACGATTGCCATTGGATCTGATCCTCTATTTCTTTCAGCACAGTCACCTTAGGAGGGGATCACAGCCTTTAAGAACCTCTCAACATAAATAGTACGTTAGTATTGGTTAAAATGAACAAGAACTGCACAAAATCTTGTGCAGCATCATCGCATGCATGTAATATTCTGATGACTCCTATCACTCCCCTACAGTTTGTATGTGTGTTGAGAAACTGCTTAAAGACAGTGTAGCTGGCAAGGATCTGTTTTCATCCGGGAAAAGTTACACGTTCTGCTGAACCTCTGACAATTACACAAGACTGGCAATCTACACCTACCCCGCGTGAATGTGAATGCGAGTGTGTGTGTGTGTGTGTGTAGAAGAGTGTCAAGGTTCACCTTTGTGGTATGGACATCATCATACATAAAGTAGTTGCACTGTGTGACAATGTTGATTCAGTTATACCACTTTAATTCCAAGTGCGTGTGTGTGCATGTGTCTTAGTCTTACCGTAGCCATTCTCACTGTAGGACGATGGGTGTTCTCCTAAAATTGCCTGCCTCTGTCTGCCCTTTCCACGCTCTGAAACAACACACACAGACACACGCACGCGCGCGCACACACACACACACACACACACACACACACACACACACACACACACACACACACACACACACACACACACACACACACACACACACACACACACACACACACACACACACACACACACACAGCTTGTTTAATCATTTCACATGTCACATTTTTTTTCTCCTTGTCTTGACTCACTCTGGTGAATTGTTTACAACCTGTATGTTTTTCTGACTGCTTATGTGTATTCAGCAAGTGGACTTATCTTTAGGGTTGTGTTATGATCTGCAACCACAACCAGCCTACCAGTTGGCTAGTCACAAGCCAGCTTCAGCTACCACAGGACCTATTACTCTCCAGGGAGCTTCCACTGTGGGTAGCAGTGCATCCAGAGCCTTCAGGCCTGTTTGCACATTTGCCATCAGCAGGGATGGGCAGTATTTATGATACATGGATTTAAAATATGTATTTGAAATACAAAATTGTATTTTGTACTTGATAGGTTTGATGAAAATGGATTCATATTTTGTATCAAAATACTACAATGTTTTGTATTTTTGTAGTTTAAAAATACTGTAAAATACTTTCTGCAAAACGTCTACGTGATGACGTGTGCAGCCTCTGATTAGTGTCTACTCAGTTATTTGCCCAGGCTTGTTGACATCATAACATTGAGGGTCAGAAAATTGATGATCCAGCACGAAGCAAGACCCAAAGAAGAAGAAGCACAAGATTAGAAATTTGTTGGTTTCCAGCTCTCCATCAATTTTTAGCATTAGCTGCTACAATTCTTAAGAGTTTCTGTTATGTTTTGGTGTTTGTTTAAGTATCCTAGGCAAATCAAATTTACGGACTGTTCTAGCTAACTCTTTAACCCAAGTTACATTGACAGCCCTCACAATACGATACTTTCGGCCTATGTTAAGTTTTCTTTGGTTGTGCACGGGAAAAAAACTATGAATCGTTTCAGAGTTGTTGTATAAAATAACTTTATAATGACACAAGATAATTTAACTTGCAAACGTGTTTTGTGCCTTATTGTCATTAACAACATTGTGCTGCAATGCCATGAAACAACAGGTTGTTATCTCATCCTGGCGTTTGTTGTAGCTCACAACCTCTCTTAGTCTGTTGACTGGTTGCATCATTGGACAGCCATAAATCTGACATGCAGCAAAGAGTCAGTGATCTGCTGATGGGATAGATCAAATAGGCTGAAATATACACTGCTAAAAAATTAAGGGAACACTTAATCGTCACAGTATTACACCAAGTCAGTTAAATTTGCCTTGCAACACCCCTTGCTTTGGTGCAAATTAAAGTGACAACAGGTGCAATGACCGGTATCTGCTCCTTTGTGCGAGGAGAAACAGGAGGAGCACTGCCAGAGTCCTACAAATTGACCTCCAGCAGGCTGCAGGTGTGCATGTTTCTGACCAAACTGTCAGAAACAGACTCCATGAGGGTGGCAACATCCTCTAGTGGGACCTGTGCTCACAGCCCAGCACCGTGCAGCTCAATTGACATTCGCAAGAGAACCAGAATTAGCGGGTCCACCACTGGTAGCCAGCTCTGTACACTGATGAGAGCAGGCTCACACTCAGCACATGTGACAGGCTTGAAAGAGTCTGGAGTGAACCTTATGCTGCCTGTAACATCATCCAGCATGACTGGTTTGGTGGTGGGTCAGTGATGGTTTGGGGAGGCATATCATTGGAGGGTGGCAGTCAGGAGTACCCTGACTGCTGTTAGGTACTGAAATCCTCAGAGCGATTTTTAGACCTTCATTGGTGCAGTGGGCCCCGGTTCCTCCCGGTGCAGGACAATGCCCGGCCTCATGTGGCCAGAGTGTGTAGGCAGTTCCTGGATGACGAAAGCATTGATGCCATTGATTGGCCCTTATGTTCCCCTGACCTAAATTAAATTGAGCACCTATGGGACGTTATGTATCGGTGCATCCAACGCCACCAAGTACCGCCACACGTACCGCCACACGTACCGCCACAGACTGTGCAGGAGCTCACTGATGCTCACTGATTTGTTGTTCTCAACAATTTATACAATGTAAATCAGTAAAGATTTTCAACTTGAATAATTCGTTCATCAAGATCTGATGTGTGATTTAAGTGTTCCCTTATTTTTTGGAGCAGTGTATATATATTTATATATATATATATATAGTTTGCAATGTGATTCAGGCTCCCTTGGAAAAGTGTTTTTTTGTATTTTTAAAATACACAAATACAGTAGTTTATTTTGATACACTTACGATAAGGGTATTTGGTATGTTATTTTAAAATATATTTGGATGTATCTTTCCTCATCCCTGGCCATCAGTCTGTCATACTGAAAATCTGAAAGACCCTTAGGAGGTCTTTTTCAGAAGAACTTTCCTGGCTATTTCCCTAAGAGAAAACTAGAACATCATCGCTTCTGTTGCCACTAGGAGGCTCAGCTGACACACCCAGTTGCCAGTCCTTAAGACACCCAGTTGCCCATCCAGCCCAAATCAAAAGCCAATCCACACCTCAGTTCCAGGTTCCCAGCTGTTACCACATACCTCAACCTCAGAATTCAAAGCTACTCAGCACAGTAGAGCCTGAGCTGATCCTCATTTCCAGTCAGCAGTCGGTCAATTTCTGTTCCTTGTTTCCAGTCAGCTGCCTGGCTGACATTGGTTCCTCATTTCAGTTTGGATGACTCCTGCTTTTTGTACATTTGTCAACACCTGCTCCTGTTCTATCATCAGTAGTACAGCCAAAGCCTGGTCCTGATCCTTTATTGGAAGTCCAGCCGACACCTGTTGCTGGTCTGCAGTCCTGTCAACATCTGCTCCCAATCCCTAGGTGGTGGCTCCCAGCTCAATGCTGTGGTCTGGCCAGAACCAGCTCCGGATATCCAGTCTGCAGTCTGATAACAGTTCCTGGTTCCTAGTCACCCATTACCATCCTACTTGCCCTCCAGCAGGTAGCAACTGCAAACATGTAACCTGCAATTTAACAGTCTGATTGTACTGCTAGCCATTATGTCAGACATTTATTCTCCAAGTCATCCAGCAGAGGCCCTCCGTCTGTCCTTGCAGTTCTGCCTATTGAGGGGTGCAGAATGGCTCTGCCCTTATGTCCAACTTGCTTTCTGAACAGCTCCAACCATCTGCATCATCTCCTGCTCCTTTTATGCTCTGCCTCGGTCCACAAAACACAATGGCGACATACACTTCAGACCTAATAATACAACAGAGAAAACATAACATGCCTCCATACTGCTCGTGTGGTGTCCCCCTTACATTTATAATCAACTCGACACAATGTCATCAACACCATGTGTTAAGCCTAAATGTCCACTGGGAGTGGCTAACCTAGCAGACATAGCCACACAATGTCCGAGGGTCGATGAATGCACCTCGTAGTAAGATATCAGCGGGCATTTAGTATAAATGACGGCGTTTCCTGTTGAATATTAATGTCGGGGTGACACCACACAAGCAGTATGAAGGCATGTTGTGTTTTTTTCTGTTGTTTTATTACGTCTGAAGTGTATGTCTCCATTGACTTCAAATTGTATTGGATTCGGCTGCAACAAAGTTTGCCCCTGAGACTCCAGAGGTGTTTTGTGGAATCAAACAATTCACCCACCCCTCCATCGGCATAGTGGTGAGTAGATGATCAGTGCATTTTCATTTTTCAGTGAACTATCCCTTTAAGTTGTAAAACATATCCATCAGTATACACTTTGTTGGAAAGCCAAGAGGATAAAATCGCAGAACATAATTCTTGAAGTTGAATCTTAAAGGGAAACTGATGTTGTAGCATAATGTGGAGAGGAAGCTGTCGGTTATTAGTTTGAAACAAGACGACCATTTTCCAGTGACTCGTCACTTTGGCAATAGATGAAAAAGGTAGTCTAAACATCCTTCTCCCTAGCCGCAAACTCCAGCTCCTTCAGGGATCCTAAGACATTTCCTGGCTTAATGGTAAATTGACTGCATACATGCTTCTCTAGCCTTAACAACCATCCAAAGCTCTTTACACTGTCTTACCCAAGGGTACTTTGACTGGAGGAGCCAAGAACTGAACCACTGACTTTGAAACGAATCTGAGTCACAGCCTCCTCCAATAGAATAATCCCTATGGTTATTCTGGATGAGTTGGACATAAAAACATGGAAAACCTTAAGAGAAGGCATCCTAATTGGATGCCCAAACCACTTGAACTAAGTCTCATGCATGTGTCTGAGCTCCTCACCCTGTCTCTAATAGAGAAACCAGCCCCACCACAAATGAAACGAATTTCCTGTGCTTGCATCCACAATGTTAAATAGTAATGTTCTGTATTTATATAGCACTTTCTGGTCTTGATGACCACTCAAATCGCTTTACAGTACAGTTTGCCATTCACCCATTCACACAAACATTCATACAGTGCATCTATCTTTTTTTCTATGAGGGGCAATTCGGGGCTCAGCATCTTGCTCAAGGACACTTCGGCATGCAGATGAGGAAGACTGGGATCAAACTGTCGACCTTCTGGTTAGAGGACGACCGCTGTTCCCCTAATCCACAGCCTCCCCTGAAAACAATGGCATTCACTGGTCACTACCTAAAGCCCACAATCAAAAGTAAAGGGTGGAATGTAAATCAAGTGGTCAAAGTACAGCTTTGTCTTCAGATGAAATCTCTCTTCTGTTGTGACAACCATATCACTGCTGAAGCTGTTTGTTGACACTCTGTTACTCAGCAACTGAGATCCTCTCTAGTCATGCAGAGTACCACCAACATGGAGGTCTTAGAAGTCGTGGCATTTCACACTTGTCAGCAAGCCGCCCCAGTATGTAGGAGTTGATAAAGTCAGAAGAATCACATAATCTGCAAAAAAAGGATGCATTTGAAAAGCCATCATGGACATTCTACAGTGCCTGCTGCACCTCAGGAGTCTGTTCGTGAAATTGAACATGAAACAGTCTTGGTGGAATCCAGTGGGCACTGCAAATGCATTTCTCAAGTAATAGCCGAGATCTGCTTGAGTGCATTAACTCTCATCCATTTTAAACATTATCCAAGTTTGAGGGACTAAGAATTGGCAGTGAAGAATGATGCTGTATGAATGGTCTGAAAGATTTCATGGATGTTTTCATTATTCAAACAATTCTCTGTATTGTCTGTGGTTTTCAGTCACTAGAGGGGTCGTTTAGTTATGCATTTTGGAAGACATTCTTTTGAATATTTTAACAACAATTGATATTGTTAGTTTTAATATCTCACATTAGTGTTAGCTCAAGAAAAGATGGGACTTTTATATAATTTGTCATTTCGGTCGCAGTGCTGCAAACTGTCATTCAAAGATTAGAATCACAAAAACAAGGCAGAAGGCACAAGCTTGTTCTCCAGGAGTGTGTGGTAAGAAAGTCAGATACAAGGGCACCTGCTTTATCAACAAACACTCCTCAGTCCTACAAATCATTTCAAACCACATTGAAAGTATGTTAATTTCTTGTTAAAATGAATTCATTTCTATAAACCACACGTGTGGGCCATGCTTCTACAGAGAACAAAAATGTCAGTACGTTTTATCGTAATGATGAAGGTGGGCAAATAAGAAATAAACAGCTTTAAGGTAGTTTTATTCAGAGGGAGGCAGTTATAATGATACAGAGGTCACTTAAACAAAGATATGAAAGAGACAGTACCTGTGAGGCATCAAGCTTTCCATTTTTTCTCCCACAGCACGAAAGAACATCAACCTGCATTACATTATTATCATAATGATACAAATATTACCATCATCACTGTGTTTGTCAAACACACACACACATTGTCTCATCCACAACACAGTGAATGCATTACATACAGAATTATATATTCAAACTATATATTACATTGGAGGCCCATTGAAATGACACTGACTCTTTTCTCTGAGAATCTGCTTAGTCACAGATGCCACTGAGCTCAGCTACTGATTGTATCAGCCACCGAGACACGATTCTTTATGTGATGTGGCTATTTGATCTTTACACTAAAGAAAATGGCCCAAACACTTGCCCTTTATTTTAGGTTGATTAATATGAATAGGCAACATTAGTATTTGTGTGGCATGTTCAGTCTCTAATTTACAGCAAGTAGTTTAATTTACAATACAAGTATTGTCATATTTGCCATTGTAATTAGATGTCTATGTTATAGATTACTGCTGTGCATAGCTTGATTTTTAAACTGGGAGTTTGTTGATTCTATGGTTCTCATTCATGCGTCATTACCCTACGTGCAACAGATAATTGTTTTCACCCATGTCTGATACCCTGTTTGTTGTTGTTGTATTTTTATCTCTGCCGTGTTAGGTGACCTTGAGTGCTCTGAAAGGCACCTATAAATACAAATGTGTGATTATTATTATTACTTTGCACTTGTATTGCACTTTTACAATACTGTCAAACTGCTTGTAGGAGATCATTTAGCTCAGATATGTTTTCACATATGCAGGAGCACTTCACAACACTTGGAAACATGCTTGTTGGAAACCTGGTAGAGTCCCTCCTTAAAAGCAAATAAAGCTTGATCCTGGTGCTGTGGTGATTTGTCCCAGTCTGTGTCCTTGCAATGAGCCCCAATGAAAACAAACAACATTCTATTATGGATTTATTTAGTGAATATTTCATAAATAACAGAGTTTTGGACCAATCCTCAATGCCACTTGGGGAAAGGTAATCTCACTTTGTGAATTTAATTAATTAAGAATAAACATAGAATGTCACTACTGAAATTAAAGTAAGACTGTTGTTTGGCCTTGTTTTTTATGAAGTCACTGATTCAAT
Organism: Hippoglossus stenolepis; assembly: GCF_022539355.2. Classification (NCBI taxonomy): domain Eukaryota; kingdom Metazoa; phylum Chordata; class Actinopteri; order Pleuronectiformes; family Pleuronectidae; genus Hippoglossus; species Hippoglossus stenolepis. The sequence continues at coordinate 738,257 of NC_061494.1, read as the reverse complement.
CTTTTCTATTAAAAATCGACCAATCAACATTCTCGGGACTGGTTTATAAAAGCCACATCCATTTCACACCTCTAAATATACAGCGAGTGTAAACAGGGGATTCAGATCAGTGGGCGTCAAGATAAACAGTTTTTCACCATATTGCAGTATCTACATAGAGTATAAAGAAATACATTGTCATTTAATTTATCAGTAACATTACATTAAATTAAAGCAAATTAGTCAGACTTTTAAAACTTTTATTTTTGTCAAAAATCAATCCATTCTCATGCATAGTTCACTCATTCAGACACACACACACACATGCACGCACACATACAATAACACTATTCTATAGGTTTATTCAGTCTATATACATTATTGTTTATATTATTGTTTTCAGCAGTACTCTACAAAAGACGATCTTTAACGATCTGCTAACCGATATCTTAAAGGATAATTTTTATATTTTTAATTTTGGTGTATTTCTAATATATGTAGCTGTTGTGGCTCCATGGGTCATGTCAATCTAAGACCGAAAGTCTGACTAGAGCTGGAAAGGCCATTAAGCTTTCTTAGAGGGATCTACATCCAGGTTTATTTTGTGTGCTTATCAACACTGTCATCTTGGAGACTTTTTTTTCACCTCCCTAAAACCGACTAAAGAAAAGACTGAGGCTGCCTGGACAAATACTCAGCTCACCTAGAGAGAAGCAAATCCCCAATTACATAAATTCGTAATTGGGGAGTTATCATATGTGAGGTCCACCTGCAATAAAGCATAGCATCTGGTTATCTTCCTGAAACCACTATGAGATTAAATTACAATGGAGCTGAGACTAAGTGTGCAGGACAATTAACCAAACAGAAACAGAATGTGACAACTGAGAACAGTGTTATAAAGGGTGATTATGTCAGCCAGCAAGGTGACCCTTGAATGTAGATGCCAATAAGTTAGCATCATGGCCGTTGCTACCAGATACATTCTGTATTTACTTCCAGTCGGACTCAGAGACAAATTTTAGAATTAAATAATTTGAGAATCATGTTTATTTAGAAGGCTGTGAGAGGCTCACACTGATTGCCCCAATATTTTGCACCAACCCCTGTTGTTTTATTTTGATCCTTTAAATGTACATCTTCAATAATGTATCAATGTTGATTATTAATATTATTATATTGGAATGATACAATTATTTTGATGTTTTGTGCCACTGAAAGTCTAATGCCCTCAATGGAGTAAACTGACAGAGAGCAAAGATTAAGACAGACTTCCATCCTGTAGACTCAAATACCCTGACTCTAGATTAACAACATGTATGTCTGGTCCACACTGTGAAGTGTAACTAATGAAAAAGAGCAGTTTAGGGTATAGAGTACATCTTCATTAATGTATGGAAGACCGCCATCAAAGAACCCTTGAGAGTAAAATCTAGAATCTAGAGGCCTTGAAGGGTTTATCACAATGTGTGAACCAAACATCAGGTCATGCAAGACTACTTCCAGCATACAGAGATGGGGCTGAGGTCTCCTGGGCATGTTGAAGCAGCAGCTGCATGGTGGTCAGCAGGAGTGAAATCCATCTCTTTTTCTCCCTCCCTCTCTCTCTTTTTGCTTGGTTGCAGAGGGTGAAGATGAAAGAAAGATGCTGTGCATGGTCAGCCTGACGTCCATCCCTCTTTCTCTTTTTTTCTCTCTCCCTCAATGATTCTCTCTCTCTCCCCCATGGTTAGCGCAGATGCAGGCTTGTGAGAGGCCGGTATGAGAGTGTGAAGATTGGAGATGAACAGACAGTAGGCAGACGAGTCTTGGTGTGATGGAGGACTAGGGTCCAGTCTGTTTATGACTACTCTTAATCCGCAGTAAAAGACTGACCCGTAATGACTGAAGATCTGGACACAGTTTCCCTAATGTCTATTGAAAATAGGATCATTTTACTGGTGTAACATGAATCAAGAAAAGCTACAGTGCAGGGTAATGTGCCACCAGTGAGTCCTACCTTCAACATCACAGGATGTTTTGTATTGTTAAAAAGTTGGATTACCCTGAACAATCCAGTGTAGTCTGACTTAAGTGGACAAATGAGAGAGATAAAAAGAGAGAGACGGCACGTATCTTACCTCGTCTGACCAAATACGGTTTAGTGTAGTCCCAGCTCTCATTGTCGTTCTTAATCACATTCAGACGTGTTGGCTGTTGACACAAAGATTAAACAATTGTTCAGGATCCAGTTCAATGTATCAGATATACAGGAGCTGCACTCGTGCTCCACTTGTATTCACTGCACACATAAGTAATATCATCTCTGCCACACTATATTGTTAAGTACTATTTTATGCAGATATACTCAAATCAAATCCTCCAGCATCATCCCAATCCCAAAAAACCAAGGACCACAGGACTTAATGACTACAGACCTACGCCCTGACTTCTGTGGTAATGAAGTCTTTTGAACGCCTTGTTCTGTCCCACCTCAAGGACGTCACCAGCCCCCTCCTAGACCCTCTACAGTTCACATACAGAGCCAACATATCTGTAGACGATGCGATAACATGGCTCTCCACTTCACCCTCCAGCACCTGGACTCCCCAGGAACTTAGGCTAGGATCCTGTTTGTGCTCTTCAGCTCTGCATTCAACAATATAATATCTGCTCTGCTTCAAGACAAGCTCTCACAGCTTAGCGTGTCTGACTCTATCTGCAGGTGGATCAGGCTTCCTGATAGGAGGCAGCATGTGAAGCTGAAGAAACATGTCTCTGACCCCCGGACCATTAGCACTGGATCCGCCCAAGTAAAGTGAGCACAGGTCAGCAGGATTGTTGAGGGATCACACCCAGACAGACTCTGACACGTCACGGTACAAACTTTTTGTCATAATAATAATGCAAGTACGGCTCAGAATTCTTGATGGCAATGAAAATGTTCAACTTTTTGTACAACTCATCAGTGTGTTCTCCCTCAAGCATCTGGTATTGAGAATTATACTGCTTAAAACATCATCGGTCTCCAGAAAACAAATTCACTAATTCACCCGGTAAAGTATATTGAGCAGCATATATTAAACAAGCCCGGGTTTACTAAAAATATCTTCTAAAAAACAATTTTTACCCTGCATGCCTGCATAGGGAGGGTATTGTACCCTGGCTGCTCCTCCCTCCTCTGTTAAGAGAGTGTGTGAACTCATGTATTCTGATTGGTCGTGGGCGTGGTTTCTACTCTGCAGGTTCCTGGCCTACCTGCAGCTGAGTCTCACGCCGGGTTCACACAGGACGCGGAAGCGCAGCGCCGGTCATCCTGCGATTCCTCTCCGTGATGGAAAACGCACTGCACTTAGGAGACCCGTTGACCCAGTAGTAAAACAGCATATACTTACTTGTGGCTCTAACATTAACTGCAACGGCGTCCCAACACTTATCTTTTTTGGCGTTGTCTTTATACAACATGTTCTGAGGGTCATACAACTCCCTGTACTTCTCCACTTCAATTATCAACTTTATGTCATCCATCTTCAAGAATTTCTCCGCTGTTTGCTCCGTGCAATGTCGGGTGTCGGGGGTAAATGAGGTAGTCACAAGTGACTACGCAACCCTATAGCCACCCCCTCTCTCTGTCTCTCTCTCTGTCTCTCTCTCTGTCTCTCTCTTTCTATCTATATGACTGTAGTGGATGGGCAGAAGGGGACATTTAATTATGTGATTGGGAAAATTGGGAAAATTAAAACTCCAGGACAACAGAAGGGGAATACAAAGTATGGGAATGCATATTTGATAATTTATGTCATATAAAATATGTCATTTATATCGTTTAAAATCATTTTTCAGTGTGTTTCCTGGCGCGATACGCTCGCGGCAAGTGGAAAAAATAGACTCGACGCCGAAACCATCGGTGCAGGGCGCGAGGCGCCCTTGGCGCTGCGCGGCGCATCGCAGCCTATGTGAACGGCACAATTGAGTAACAGGGGGGCGGAAAGGAGGCGCCTGGCTTTCCGTGGCGCTGCGCTTCCGCGTCCTGTGTGAACCCGGCGTCACTAATCACTTGAAGCAGTCCAAGAAAATGGCCCAAACAAAATAAGCGGTAAGTAGGTTGATTTTCATGTCTTTAGAATACAGCAAGTAAAAGCTTTTCTTCAATTTCGACTATATTGATCTCAGTATACAAATGCACAATGAGGTTTGTAAACATGTCAGATACTAAATGAAACTAAGTAGAATACCAAAAAGAACAATACAAATTTACCTTAAGAAAAGACATTGCTGTTGATGTAAAATGTTCATTGCGTGCAGTGTTTTTGCTGAGCGTGTCTGATTATATATGGCTTCAGCAGCTGATAAAGGTATATGATTCCCTCCGATGAGAATCTATGTCTCTCATTAACATACTCATCTGTGTAGGCAAAAGGATTTTGTTGGTCTCTGATGACAATGACAATGTTTGTTGGTGCGTGTCGGTGTGTGTGTGTGTTGATGCGAGCAAGAAAGAGAAAAAAGAGAGCAAGCGGAGTAAGAAGGAGCTGAATGAGTGAATTAATACACAAAGCTATGTAGAAAGATTTGACCAATTTAAGAAAAAACGGTCAGTCATTATGTGGTGGTTCATATCAACATTATGTATAGTTCATGGCACTGAATCCTCTTTCACACTCGGCTGTTGAGTGTACAGACAGCTGTGTGCACTTTGAACACATCTCTCCTGCGACACCATTTCTGATTTGTATGTTGTTTCTCTCATGTTGCAGCGCTTTACTCAGATATGTATTATGTATTGTATATGGGACAACCCCCCAACCACTCCGGCAAATCACACCTTGTCTATTAGCATCTTATACCAAAAGGTCATTGCTCCATTCCTGTGAAAAAACATTTCATTTTGTTATTAGGCCTTACCTTGATTACTCTAATGTACCACTCACAGACGTTACTAAGAACCTACAATTAATTTATTTGTCCGTCTACCTGGAGAAAACCTTGCAACTGCAGTACATTATTGTCAATATCAACATCAGAGAATACATCAGGCTTATGACTATTTATGTGTTTTGCATTTCTTACCCTTGCATATTCAATCTTGAGTGTACAGCAACCAGCGTAGATGTCAGCTCCATTCAGTGCAGCTTTGGCCTTCTGAGCACACTGAACTGACTCAAACCTGGGGGAGTAGCATTAAGGAGAGGAAACGACATATTCCAACACACAAATCTACACAGAACGTAAAGACACGCATTCGCACTTTCACAAAGGATATTCCACCATGGCCTGGATTCCGTTCCGTTTAAAGATAACGATCCTCAGCACACTGCCAATGGGATTACACACAGTGTACAGAACATCCTGGACCAAAATGGAAAAAAAGAGAGAAATTCAATAGTCTCCACAATCTGAAAGTTTCCAAAGCTGCACTGTGTCTTAACATGCATGATGGAAAGGTAGAATCTGCCAAGGCTATCAACCTATTTTGCCATGTTAAGAAAGTGACAAAAAATTCCTGGATACCCTGTTCACCCGGATCCACATTTAGTGGGCTCTTCCTTGGGTCATGCCTCACCCCTCCACAAAATTTTAATGAAATCGTTTCAGCATTTTTGCATAATCCTGCAAACAGAAAACACTGAGGAAAACATAACCTCCTTGTAGGAGGTCATTAGCTCCTTGATTGTAAGTCAATTGGCATATGTCATATGCTGCAGCATGACACTTATGTGGAAAGGGTGGGTAGTTCAGGATCAAACAAGGACTTATTTATTTATTTATATGTTGATAAATTACTTGTGAACAAATGTATTAATGTTCGTTTATTGAGCTTTTTGCCTTATTTTACTGGGTCAAGGCACAAAACATTTCATGGAAAAAGCCTAATGGAGAGGCCAATAGGAGAAGAAAATAGTTTTGGAAATTCTATAGCTAACATGAAAAGGAAAAGCAGCAAGGAAATCCAAATGTGAAAGGAAGGCAAATTCTCCTGTACTTATTGACTGTTTTATGATGTTTTTGTAAACCTCTTTTTGATTTAATTTACTAGATGATGCTTAATATTTCATTGGTATTTCTTTTTATAATTCCACTTTATATTTTCCATTAAAATATCAAATGATATGGTTTAGTCTATCTATCTATAAATTAAATTCTAAGCAAATAATTAATTTTGTATTGTACAATTGATTTCTATTTATGTGTACCCTTGTGGATAAAATACAATAATACATCCTTTGGATGCTGTGGTTGCATTATCAATGATGTATCCTGGGGTCCTTGAGTTTTTCAGGTTTTCTCAAACATCAGACATCCTTTCGCAGACAACCCAGCCATGGGTGATCAGACCCGAGCTCGCATCCCAGCAGCAGTTGACCACAGGGCCTCCCTCTTCAGTCAGAGCTACCAGCTGGCTCTTTCTGCAGGATCCCTAGTTGATCTGTTGGTTCTTCTCTTTGCCAACCTCACAATCCTGAGACTGGTCAAGACTTTACAGAGACTGGCTTGAAAAGCCCCGCCATCCCACATTTGCTCACAGCAGGATTTCCAGCCTCCTGAATTACACAGGGGACTTGAGACTGTCCCTTTTCCTTTTGTATTTATTGTCAAAGTTACATTATTATTATTATGATGCAGTGTATCCTCAATTGCTCTTGTAGGGGTTAAGATTGTGCTGTAAAAACTGTATCACCAAAAATGTCTAAATATCTAATAATGATATGAGAAAAAAAAGTCCACAAGTGTGTGTTTACCGTGGTTATGGGGTAGAGGGGATTCTGTATGGACAGCAGAAGGACCTTGTTGCCACTGTTGGGGTTGTCAGCATTGGTCGGCCTGGTGATTCTCTTGGATGTGGAGTAATTAAAGTACGCTTGTTGGCCTGATGAACATATGAACATATACAGGATGCTACATATAAGCACATGTATAGTAAGTAATCAGTCTCGTCAGCAAGTTTGAACAATGAAAGCCTGTGGGCTCTATTTAAAAAAATGTTTAAAGTGCATTTAGGATGTGTCCACATGCACTTTTGCAATTTCAACAGTGAACCAGGATTACCACACTGCGGTTGTATGCCTCCGCCAACCAGAGCAGTTTCTTTTTTTAATATAAAAGGTCACTGTAACCTTTACCTTTGACAACTTAAGCACAGTAACATGATGTCATTGTGACCATGACCTTTTGACCTGTGACTTCCAGGCACCAAAATCTAATCAGTTCATCTTTGAGTTCAAGTGAAAGTTTGTAACAAATTTGAAGACATTCCCTCATGTTGATCTTAAGATATCATGTTCAAGAAAAACATAAGCATATTTTGTCAGGCCACCGTGACCTTTGACCTTGGGCTACCAAGATGAAATCCAAGCTCAAGTGAATGTTTGTGCCAAATGTGAACGAATTCTCTGAAGTCGTTTCAGAGATATTGCATTCACAAATGAATGAGAATCAAACCTGCGATGTATACAGGCTCCTTGGCTCCACACGACACACAGCGATCAGCACTCTCCACTGCAGAGAACTCCACCAGGGCCTGACGCTTGAATGGCATCATCATCACATAACTGAGAACACACACAAACATGGGTAACAGGATATACACATATTGTTCATTCAAATCTTTTCCACCTAATGGAATTTCAATAGACTCCACCTCTGCTAGACATACTGCAGCTCTTCCACTCTTCAACGGGCCTTTAAGATTGTAAGGTCTTGACCTCACTATGTGCCTCGTGATTAAGTATGATGTGATTTGGCACTATGAAATAAAATCTCTCATCAGTGGATCGATTTTTAATCCTTAGTACTCAATTCTTCTCAGATCTTGATAGCTATTATTCGTTTTTATGCTGCTCTAAACATTGAACCAAGGGAATTACCGACCACAGTAAGGTAATACAGTAAAAGAGAATAATGAAAGATGAATTAATGTGAGTGAACAGGCCTTTAAAGAACCTCTGCGTGTATGCATGTATGTGTTTGTATGTGTGTCTTTCCCTGTATGCTTTTCTCTGAAGCTCCCTTCAGGAGAGTGAGAGGTTAATGAATACTGCAGGGAGTGTTAATAATGGAGAAGGAGTCATTTCGAGTTGAAACTTCAGTATCACTGTGTTTTCTTTTTTTTACTTCTATATACAAATGTTTCTCTTAAAAAAGTTTATATATTTCAGCATTCTTTATGTTAGAATATTGAAAAAAAAGCTAAACCAATAGATTTTAGCTGATGACTAACTCAGCTGTAACCCAGGTTAGGTGAACTAGCTACTCCAAAACTGTCCTATTTAGGGCTGTACAATATCTCATATCCCAAAAATAAATAATTTCATATCCAGATAACAATGTTTATCATGAGTCATCACTCAGAATTTTGTCGACAGCATCATGTTGAAAAATATTCCAGTGAAGTGTTATCAGTGTCACAGTGAAATTAGCAATAAAGAATAACAAGAACAGATATTTTTACCACAGGGGTCCTCATCAAATCTACGCTAGGGTTCATGTACGGTAGGTTCCAGACACCCACAATTAAAAGAGAGGATACATTGTTTGAGATGGGATGAACATATACAACTTTCTCTCTTGCTCACACACACACAAACGCTGGTTGTTGTCTTACCATATGGCTCCAAACTTCTCAAGGGCATCTATCAGATCTGCTTCCACAACAGCCTCGCAGAGACCCCTGACATGGACCACAGGACTGGGAGATATACGGTGTGAGTCCTCGCTATTATTCTGCAACACACAGTTAACTAAAGTTACACACATTACACATCAGGCTGATCTGCAGCTTTCAGCGTCTACACAGAAGTCTCTGGCATAGAGTGCCTGGCACAGTGGTACAGTCCTAGTTAGGGATGTCATGATATTGAATTTTGGGGTCACGATTATTGTCAGAGGAAATATCACGGTTTCCCGGTTTTCTAAATTATCGATACAATAGCAGGAAAAAGGTTACAGGTTATAGGTATTGGTTACCTATGCTAGATGAGTTTCCGCTTCAGCTTGCTTTTCAGGTGAGTTCATGCTTTGACTGTGCGCAGCCACCTTCCTTATGACGCGTCGCCCCAGCCCTATATTGAACGTATCACATTTATAAATCAAACCAAATTCGACACAGCACTTCCCTGGGCCTTTCACGAACATTTCTGGAATGGGTAGATTGTGTTATACAGTATCTTTTTCTTCCTCATCTCCATGTTCAAAGCCAGCAGTGTAGTCTGAAAATATCATCTCTCCCTCTGTGCTGCAGCCTACAGAACACCCACATCCGCCATTTTCTCACTTCACTAAGTCTAAAATGCTGCTTCAGGATCAGGGCAGAAGCAGCGGTTGGTTTGTACCTTGCTCGAATTTCCTGTGTCTTCCCTCCACATTCCTGCTGAACTGCACTCACTTAAATAAACACCAACACTCATCCCAAGTTATTAGGACCTGATCAGTACATGAAGTTAACTTCGAGTTTGTTTGATTTACTGGAGAGTTTTTGAGGCTGCATTTAACATAATGAAATATGAGTGGTCAACATTTTGTGCGCGCTCAGTACAACACAAGATGTGGCGCACACAGAAGACTTGAGTTTTAAAGTGACCGCAGGATCCGGATACATGATCCAACACCATCAATTAAAATACATGACTGTAAGTTTGTCATCTAAATCATAACCACTCTATCCTGTTTACCGAGCTGGTTACATATAGCCTGTGCAAAATTATTCAACAGTCCATTATATTTATTGTTTTGGTTGTGTGTGTGGTTTATTTTATTTATGCTTAATGTATTGAAGATATTATAATATTTTTAATTCTAATTCAAATGTCAGACAGAAGAATTGAAAAGTTCATTGCTCTTTGAAAGGGATGCAGGATTATGCTCTCATATTAAATTTTTTTCAGGGAAATGATATTGTTTCAAAATGATGACAATATCGTTTATCACAATAATTTCTGCGACAATATATCATCCAACAAAATTTTATATAAATTATTGATATTTTCAATAATGCACCAAGTTAGAGGTTTCCTTGCAGTTTACAGCTTTAGAATTTCTTTCCTATTCAAGCAAAATTGGTATTGTAGACTGTAGGGCTGGACGATAAAACGACAGCGATAATTATCGTGATATAACTTTTCCTCTATAACAATTCAAGACAGGTCGATATGACGTTGATATAACTCATCCCATCTATGTTTTGACAGACAACACGAACAGCCAATGATAATGAGAATAGCGCCGTGCCTTACTAATCATGTGGCTGGAATAGAGTTACAGCCACGGCAGGTTAGGTTGACGCACACAGCACAGAGCGTAGGAGCAGCAGCACATGTGCTAATTTTTGGGCCTGCGCTCACTTTACACTTTAACAACAAACACCATCACTGATCACAAGTTATTAGGACACGTACAGGACTGACGTTTACTTTGTGTTTGTTTGATTCACTCTAGAATTTAAGAGACAAACGTTTAAACCTGCTACACAAAACGAGACGTAACGTGACGCACACAGTCAGGACATCAGGGTGGAAGTGACCAGAATGATCCAGAGCTATGATCTGACATCATCGATTAATAACTATTTTAGAATATAGAACTAGATGGTGAATATCCCATGTGATTATCAGTTTGTGTGAGAAGAGATGAGCACACACACACACACACACACACACACACACACACACACACACACACACACACACACACACACACACACATACACACACAAACAGACTCCTGCAGACAGAAGTTCCTCCCGCAGATTACAATATAACACAGTGTTTTAACTTCTTTGTTGCAAAAGAAGCGATACCCTGTTTATCCAGGAACATAAATATGAATTCTGCAGGTTTTATAAAGATCAGTTCTAAGTGTGATTCTAAGTGTTCTAAGTGATTAGAAAACATCAGAGGAGCAGAGTCACTTGTTGACCTGCGGATTAATGCGCCTCAGTGCAGTGGAGCTTATTTGATTTAAATTGCGATATATATCGATATCGACTGATACCATATCGCCCAGCCCTAGCAGACTGACATATCCCTAACTGAATCAATTCGAAACCTTGTGAATCAGAATCAAATCAATTTGGGAAATCAGTGGCAATACCCAGCCCTAATCAGCATGTACTTAAAGTAACACAAGTAAAAGTGCAGGTTAGCCAATTTCAGAATAATACATGACACGAATCTCATGTGGACACAGTAGAGGACCTGATAGAGGACCTGATTAGAAGAAGTCTTGAGGGAACAATAGCTTGGAGGAGGTTGATGCCAAGGAGGCTGAACAGATGTGTTTCAGTCAGGGCAAAAGAGCTAGAAGGCCCAACTACAAGAGTTAGTCTTCAGAGGAAGTTCCTTGTTTACGGGTTTTGTTGTGGATGTTATTGTTTAGTACATTTTCTATTTATTACCAATACATTTATCAGTAAAACAGTTAAGATGGGAAAATAACTCCAATAATTGTGCTGGTGCCCCTAAATCTGTCAGTAAGGAGTACCAGTGCTACTAATGGAAAAGGTTAGTCTAGAGCCCTATATGTGACTTTTATATAAGTTTGAATGATTTACTTCACTGGTGTTATTTTATGCATTGCATGCTATTTTAAGCACAATCTCCAAAGTTTCCAAATTTCATTTGGAAAGTGATTATCTTACTGTTGCTGCCATAATAGAGATCATTTGAGGTCCCTAGCTGTTGTGGCAGCAGGTAACTCCTTGGTAGCTGTTTCCCTTTGCTCCTCAATCTCTGTGTTAAGCTTAACTAGTTTAGTTAAGCTTACACACTGTGAGAGTTGCGTTCTGCTGGGTTCTGCTCAGCAAAGTTCAGCTTGCTAGAATCGACCTGACTTCTGACAATTTGGGGGCAGAAACCAAGGTGAGTCACAAGCCCTATTACAATTGGTCACTTTCAACACAATTACTGCCACAACAACACTGTGTAAACTTATGTTTGCAACAGGATCATTGAGGCAGAGTTAGTGGACAGCACAATGGCAGCGGCGACATTGGAAGATTTACATGTAAGTGACACTGATAGATTGCTTTGTTTAATCTGCTGTTCAGTGATCACTCTTGAACAAAATAAATTAGTTTTCCAAACACAGAAAGAAAAACAGACTATGTTTGTTCTCTTTTTGTGATGACTCCAATAACTTAAGTTTAAGGTTAAGTTATGACCATGATCAATAATGAGAACCAGCTTCCTCATTTTATTTTTTTCTGTATAATATTTAAGAAGATGTGTTGATGATGTTCACTATATGATTGTAATATGTCAACACAATTTTATTTTCTCTCCCTTGTAGAGATGAGGTGCTTGCTATGTTTTTGTGTTTTTGCAACATTCCCTCTGTGATTTGATACACTCCGAAGGAACTTTTAGATATGAGACAATCCACTAGTCAGACCTTTTCCCCCATTTTCACTGAACCGGAATGTTTTACTGTACTTCTGGTTGGAGGAGCAGCATCTCTCTCTGGAATGTGCAGCAGAAGCTGAAAAGGTAAACGAGCTGGTGAACTTGGTAAGAAGCAGCAGGGATTTCTAACTGCGTTCCTGTCAATACATCTGGCGATAGAAAAACTGCTGCTGCAGATTGCCCGCCCACTGCTTTACTGAAACCTGATCCAGTAAGCACATCCAAGACACCGCATTACACCTATACCCGGCTTTCAACTTTTTCTAGTGGAAAGTGCAATGGCGCTGACAGGAAAAATGAGGTGAGATGTAGACATCTTCATAAACCATTTTATTCACTGCGGGAGTTCCGCTTGTTTATTCTGGTCAATGTTTACATCCCATCTCAGGCCTGGCTGACCAGCATTTGACATGTCATGACCGGTTAGAAATCAAAATACAGTCTAGAAGTGCATCAGAACATATGAAGTAGTTTGTCTCCTGATCTAGCAGAGGGATATATAACCAAAATCCAAGGACCATGGCACATGGGACTCACAGTGTAAAAAGGCAGGTATATTTTGTAGTGTCAGCAGTGGATACAAAATAACTACCAAAAAAACTAAAACAAAACAAAAAACTTGGGATATAGTTACAATCTGAAGTTATTAAGAAATATTGTAAAGAGGTGGCGGGGTGTCCTACTTTAGTGGTGGTGGACCACGATCGAGGTGGCAGCTGATGATGGATCCTGATGGCGGCAGTGGATCATGATTGTGGACTATGGTGGCATCCGATCTTGATGGTGGATCCTGATCGTGGTGGCTGCTGACCGTGGACTACGATTACAACAACACTGCTTGATATATAATATGTCTCCTCAGATACTCGACTATTACTGACAATAATCCATCAATTCATTTAACTTCCATTATGGTACAAACTGTTTATTCTTATCAATGCTGTAAATACCCTTATCCTGCTGATGTTCTCCTTTACACTTGACATCTATTGCACTTCTGTCCGTCCTGGGAGAGGGATCCCTCACATGTGGCTCTCTCTGAGGTTTCTACCTTCTTTTTACCCTGTTAAAAGGGTTTTTAGTAGTTTTTCCTTACTCTTGTTGAGGGTTAAGGGCAGAGGATGTCACACCTTGTTAAAGCCCTATGAGACAAATTGTAATTTGTGAATATTGGCTATACAAATAAAATTTGATTGATTGATATATTGTATAAACCTAATGATGGGTGACGATTTTTGTGAATGGGTGTTCTCTTTTTCAACATTTTCATGGATTTAAAATCTGACACACTTAAAGAAATTTATAAAAATTTGCAAACATAGAAATATGCACTGATACCTAAAATATAATGGTAATTCAAATCTTACCATACAACGGTAGATTAACAAAAACTGATTCTTTTGCAGAAGCATGTCAGTGATCAAGTGTGCGTAAGAGTGTTCTTGAGTGTAAGTAGATTCTGTTCTTACCTAAGGAGAAATCCCAGATAAGAAAACATTGGTGAATGTCTGAATCTTTGTAAAAACTGTGCAGAAGTCTGCCCTGCCCAGACATCTGACCTACACATAAGAACAAGTCTGCAGGACAGCCTTCTTCCACTTGCACAATATCATGAAAATCACTAAAAGATGCTGAGAAACTAGTCCATGTATTTGTTACCTCTAGACTGGACTATTGCAATCCTTATTATCAGGAGGTCCAAGTAAGTCTTTGGTCCAAAATGCTGCAGCACAAGTTCTAACAGAAACTAGAAGAAGATATCATATCACTCATCACACAACAAAATATTATTTACATGAAAGGGCATTTGATTTGTTTGTATTTAAAAACGTATTCATTTACATTGAGTTAAAGTACATGTCACAGAGCATAATGGTGATTTTTATATTATTTTTATAAGCTCTTATTATTATTTAAATTTATATACTGTATATTCATTCATTCAGTCCATCCTGACTCTACTTGCTTACTTTCTCTCTTTCTCTCTTTCTCTCTCTTGCACTGACACCAAGACCCACACCGACACTAACTCAGCTGACATCCTCTGACTTGCTACAATTTAAACATTGATTTGTTAGAAATCACTGCCACAATACCAGCACTGATCACTGCATGATGATTGATACTTTTCTTAAATGGTAAATCTTAACTGCTTGGATTGATTTTGTTATTCAGCTTCTCCTGAGCTTGCGCACGTGCAAAAAAACTTCAGTCGGCCGTGGGTGATAGGAACATTTGAGCATATTGCTCAACCCTAGCATTTTCTATGTTTTTGTAATTTCTTAAGATAAGTGATAAGTTTGTTCAATCAGAGAATCATTGAAGTATATTTCAAATATTACATACCTGTATTACATAACATATCACTATTTCAATATTCTAAGTGGGTGCAGTAGTTATCATTGGGCCCTTACGCAAGAACATTTTCGGATTGATATCCTGAATTTCTTTAATATTTTAAGTATAGTAAGTAGGTAGGTAAGTTCCTACGAACATGCCGTGTCTGATTCAACAGATTCAACAAACTCCAACTTCAGAAAAGTTTGTAAATGTATGCGATAAATTAGGGGTGGGCGATGTATCGAATGTACTCGATGTATTGCGGCTTGTACCACGTGCGATGTATAAAATGACTATATCTCGACCATCGTGTATAAATTGTCACGTGAATGTTTTAAGTCGTAAGCATGAAATTCTCTTTAAAGGGGACATAGCATGCAAATTCCACTTTGTTAGTGCTTCTACAGGTTAATGTGGGTATCTGGCATGTCTACCAACCCAAACACTCTGGGAAAAAAACACTTGCGCGTTTTGTTATAGTTCCTCTAAGTCAGAAATGTCATGCTTGAGCGACTCGATTGAGCTTCCTGGGTTTTGTGTCGTAACAAGGTACTGGAAGTCTCCCTACATGGTCTTGGCCCACCCCCCATCTCACCCCCCACCCCGTCACGCCGGGTTTACACCGGACGCAGCACTACTGTACGCCGGGTTACAGTAGTTACGCCGGGTTAACACCGGACGTGGAAGCGCCGCTGCGAGGCAGCGCAGCGCCGTTCTCCAGCACGCAGCCGCCTGGCTGTTCACACGGGACGTGCATTTCTCCGCTGGTCAGCCCCATAGACTGTATATATAAGGTCAGCCCGCGATTCTGCTTTCTCCGCTTGTTGTTGTACCCGTGGATGTCGGGGTTCGGGGTAAATGATGGTCTTCATAGCCCCCCACCCCTCTCTTTCTCTCTGTGTCGTCTGCTTGTGTGCTTGTAGTGGATGGGCAGAGGGGACATTTAATTATGTGATTGGGAAAATTAAAACTCCAGGACAACAGAATGGGAATACAAAGTATGGGATGCATATTTGATAATTTATATCATATCAAATATGTAATTTATATCGTTTAAAATCATGGGGGGAGAGGGGGGAGGGGGGAGCTGGCTCATTAGCATTTAAAGGAACAGGCACTCAAAACAGGTCACTCTGTGGAGGGCTGTTTTAAACAGGGTAAAAAGGGTGCTGTTTTATATGATCCTTGTGGTATTTTGACCAAAGTATGTTACAGACATTTCATTAAGACCCCAAGGAACCATATCAACTTGTGGTAAAATGGGCATGCTATGTCCCCTTTAAGTTTAGCTCTGGCGTATTTTTTTTCAGGAGCGGAGGGAAGAGACTCAGAGAGCATGAGAGAGAAAGAGAAGAGTCCCAGCAAGTTTACGAGAGTTCAGAGACGGTTATTGACAGTTTGTTCATATTCTGTCTGAACGCTGAATCGAACAAATCATTGAGTGGCGTTCACTCCAGCGAGAGTAGACGCCTGTGTGTGTGTGTGTCTGTGCTCGGTTTACACCCTATGGTTTACACACAGGTCCCGGGGCTCCGCACCGACTCACCCACTCACTCACTGTGAGCTCAGAGGCGCATTCACGTGAAGCAGCCGGTCAGTGACTTTGTTGAAGAACAGTAGAAACCAACAGTGAAAACACAGTTTCCTCTATGAACCACAGCTGCTCAATGATCAGAAGGCAAGCCCTGACATTTATATTCGACTGGAAACAAGGTCATTTACACCATGTTAAGCCTAAATGTCTCCTGATAGCTTCCGACAAGGTGCATTCAGTGTCTGTCGGAAATGCTAACGTCCGCTAACTTAGCCACTTCCTGTGGACTTTTATAAATGTAAAATTTGTACCATGATTTAGAGGAGATTTCAAATTATCGAGATATATATCGTGTATCGCAATATAGCCTAAAAATATTGCAATATTTGTTGTAGGCCATATTGCCCAGCCCTACGGTAAATGCCATCTGTGTGTATTTGAGTGAACCTGCATGAGGATAGTAAATTAGCATAATTCATGTTTCAAAGAATAAAGAACCTTTTACCAGCATCAGTAAGTAGAGTGGTGTTAATGCTGTGTAAGCTGTGGGTTGCACTGTCACTATAACAAATGGTTGAAAAAACTGATCTTGCCACAGCGAGGCAATCAATGACTGAAATAGGAGGAGGTAAATGGAAAGTGTCCGTCACTGATATGGATGAAAAAATATGTGCAATAATAGGTGATGTTACACTTGCATGTTTTCTGCTGGTGCTAGATCAAGCAATGGATCACCTATGTTCATTGCAATATTATACAATATAAAGCAAGCTAAAACAATTTGACCATCTTCTTTTGCATTGTAGAACACACCAATGAGTCATGAGTGAAAATGAAATTCACTCATGAAAAAAATCAAATTCCTGTCTTATACGTAGGTTGAGTAGAGGAGTTGTGAGGCAGGAGTACAAGCAAAATTATCATTGTAACTGACCACTAACTTTTAAGTTTATGCATTTTGTTTACGTGATGATCTATTATTTGTGTTGGGTTTATTTTGTTATACATATTCTCCTAAGTATGTATTTTGTTATTTAAATTTGTAATATGTTGTCCTTCAATTTGGTGACTCACCCCTCGTAATTGCCTGTAGCTTTTGCGGATGGGGCAGATATCATTGCATGAGAAATCACTCGCTCCGAGTAAATTAGAGACTTCAGCCCAATCCTATTTCACCCCTTCTCCCTACCCCTACCCTTGGTTTTCGAGGGTTATATTGCCCCTTGAAATGGAGCTATAAGGGTTGTATAAAGGTGGTGGTTGAAATCTTCCCCTACGAATTGGGACAGCACTTCAAGAAGCCGTGACATCATCAGTAGTCGTGGAGAAAACCCGACACGTCATCAGTAGTCATTGATGTAAACAGACGAGACAAAAAGTGTTGTCACTAATAACATTGTTGAGATCTTAAATAAACCAATGCTATTGCTTGCTGTTACTAGTAACAAAACTATAAAATTCTAATAACATCTATGCAAAGGATGTTAAAATGGGAGGGATGCGACATGAAATTATGTGAAAATGAGGGATCATGCAATGCACGTTGTGAAAAAAATGGCCTTAATAAATTTAATTTATATTAAAGTAAGATATTACATTATTATGGTAAGTTTTAAATCCTTATTAATGGAGAAAATACTACAATTGTGGGTCTCTCTCCCAGCTTGCCGGGGATTCTCGTAGCCCTTGGTTTTAAGTGAGTCTGATGAATCTCAGTTTAGAGGGCTGTACAGCCCTAACACTTGGCCCTACCCCGCTGTCCCAACAAGAATTGGGACAGCCTATGCCAACACATGAACGCACACAACGAAGGGGAAGGGCTAAGGGGTAAGGAGTAGGGGTGAAATAGGATCGGGCCTTCGTGTTTGAGTTTGATACATATAACACATAACACCTGCTGCACATCGGCATCTTGAGGATTGCAGCAGTGGAAACGGTAGGACAGCAGCAACAATATTGTTGTTGTGGAGATTACTTTGCTGTGGAAAAGCATTTTTGAGGACCTTAGGATGCTTAAAAAACTTAAACATTCATTTAGAGAGAGTCAACTTGTTTCCTCTAGGATCTATTTAGCAGTGTGGGCAGGCCGACTAGCTTAAACTTTGTTTTCAACAACCTGTCTCATTTTCAGACAATGAAATTTGTCAGACTTTTTTTTTGTTGTATTTTACATGATCCAGTTCATCCGGCACCAACAATTGTTCTGAGTGACTGCATGAACCAATTCTCTCCTGGAGAGCAAGTCATCACTGTGAAGATGGATGGCGTTTAGATGCTTCTTGATGATGACAGCGTGGACATCTCCCTTGCCCTGGCAGCTGCCTTTATATAAAATTTGTCATGTTGAGTACTGTGGTGGCAATTTCTATTGTATAATAATACACACATAACATTGTCTCTCGGAAAGTTCAATTCTAACACCTGCAGGTGGGCTCACCCCACACAGCCACCTATTGTAACGTGTATAGAATGAGCACAGAGCATCAGGTTCCTCAGATTCTTATACATCATAAGCCCCTCCCTGCAAGGAGCAAAAGGTATTCTTCAGCCTCTTGATGTCTGACCAGGGTGGGCAGACTTCCTGTCCCCCTCTCTGTGCGAAACCCCTGGTGTGACTTCTGGTGTGAGACAATCTGTCTCCGAGATCCCCTATCTTCATTTACAACATCAAAAGACCCCAGTCCTGTATACAATGCAGAATCCCCTTACCTATCTATATCAAACACACTGAGTAAACCCCTACAGTGACCATTTGCCCAGTCACACATGTGGGGGACCATAAACTTCCTTCTGCAACTCTCCTAGTTAAGTCACAGAAAACATTTGTTCATACTTCTTGTAAATACATATCTGTTCTTCTATTAAACATTACACAAATACAAAATCTGCCAGTACAGTACCCAAAAACTTGAGAAAGACAATGCCCTTTCTGGATGCCTTGTGGTGTCCTGGATGGTTACTTAAGATGTTCAAGCTTACTTGTTTAAATTGAAAGGCCACGCAGTATGTTGCTCTTACATATGTTGTAATGAAAAGCTAAAACTGTTTTTCTGATTGCCAACACAATGGGAAAAATGCTGTTCTCAAGGTAAGGTCTATTTTCATTGTGAGGTTGAACTACTAATTAAAATGTTACTCTTAAAAATAAAACACTGCACTCAATTGCTTTTTCAATTTAATTTGTTCAAATAATTAATAATAATTTTCATTTCATTGTGCTGTAGAATTTCTGAGGGGAAAACATGAAGGGTTTTCCTGAGGAACAAGAATTTGGTTTAGACAAGTGGATCGTACAGAAGCCGACATTGCACAACTGCTATCGGACATGTAGCTGGTAGCACATCGAACATGCCGATTCGTTTGACACGGCATCACCAGAGTGATATCCCACTAATATTGGGAATAACACTAACATTAGTGGGACAAGGAATAAATGAGTTCTGTGCAAACCCAGCTCCCCGGGGCATTAAAGCTGCCACCTGGAAATAATTCAGACCGTGTCAAAGCAACAACAAGCGACACAGGTGTTTTATAGCAGCCGACATGCGACAGTTCTCTGTTGCTGAGAATTCAGGGTTCAAACCATAGAGAGTATGTACAGCTTCAAACACACACTGAAAGTAATCGAGCGCTGTTAAGTTCCCTCTCGTCCGCATTTCAGCTAGTGAGTCACACCAGCCCTTTATAAACCTCTGTCCCTAGAGTGAGAGTGCTCTCCACAGCGGAGACATTGTTAGTGCCAGCAGAGCATCAAACCCTCTCTGCAAACTATGTGGTGGTAAAAATTAAAATACATATATTTAATAATGATAATCATACAATACAATAACGGTGCAGTTTACATGCTGCACCTGAATGGTGCATTATTTTTTAAACAATTTTTATTTATTTACTTATAAGAGTGTTTATTTTGTTATTTTACTTTTACTTACAGAGTTAACCAGGGTTGAATTAAAAAAAAAAAGTCTAAACCGAGGTACGTACCGAACTGTGATTTTTGTGTACCATTACACCCTAATAGATAGATAGACAGACAGACAGACAGACAGCAGAAAATAGATAGATAGATAGATAGATAGACAGATAGACAGATAGATAGATAGACAGATAGACAGATAGATAGATAGATAGATAGATAGATAGATAGATAGATAATGTATTGATCCCGAGGGAATTTTAGTTTAAGAACCTCTTTTGGTTTTGTAAAGCACCCAATTGAACTTTTTCTTCAGGGAACTCATAAACAAATAGTTCTTTGTGCAACCTGAAATTGTTGTTGCTTAAACTCATTGAATAATTTTCCTTTGAAGAGAACCAGCAGAGAACCACTTTTGGTTCTAAATTTAACCTTTTTTTAAGGGTGTATCTCCAAGATTACTGAATACAATGAAACAGATTTCCATTAGATTTTGTGGAGGGGTGAGGCATGGCCCAACAAAGAAACAATTTTAATAACATGAAGTGATAAAGTGTGTGTGTGATCGTTTATTACTCATGTTAGATGGACAGGAAGGGGACATGTCTTCCATGGGGACAAAAGACAAGTCACCTTGAGGTGAAGACATGCTTTAAGATTAGATAAGGTGAGGTTTATGGTAAATGTAAATTATCCGTATTTATGTAAAGCTTTTCTAGTTTTGATGACCACGCAAAGCGCTTTACGTATTGCCATTCACCTGTCCACACACACATTCACACAGCATTTATGTGCAGCACTTAACCACACAACACAAATACACTGTCGGCACAGCCATCAGGGGGCAATTTGGGGGTCAATATCTTACGTAAGGACAATATGGCACGCGGAGTGGGGGAGATCGACCACCCCCATCTTAAGGATAAGGGCAGGCAAAAAGTAGTTATGGTTATGGTTACAGTATGGTTATTATAACGCGTGTGCGACTCGTGACAGGGAGGAGGTTGCTCGCTCACCCCCATAATGACAGTAGCAGTAAACAGCGCCCTCCGTGATGCTGTGCGTCAGGGTATCACCAGATTCTATTGTTGCGCTCCTTACCCTCCGTCCTGCTCCGTATTCGATGCAGCTCCACCGGGCCCGGGTTTCCACCACGGAATCTGCGTTACCAGGCAGCGAACCGGAGTCCGAATCCTCCCCCTCCTCCAGCTCATCTTCCCCCTCCTCCCTCTCCTCCGTTTTCAGCCGCTTTGCCGCCCTTCCGTACTCCCCTTCGTCATCCTGGCCGGCTCCTTCTACCGTCGACATGTTGGCGGGTGCGGTGGACCTGTTGGAAAACGGGACTGGAGCTGGTCAGGCTGATGCGTCCATGTCAAATGCAGTGTCTTCGTGTCTCTGTTTGACTGCACCTGTCCCCGTCCTTGCTGTCGTTCTCCCACACCACTGATTTTCTGTGCAGAGGTGTGAGTGGATAAATCCCACCCCGTGCTGTTCTCTTATTGGTCAGTGTGGTCCTTTACCTTGGATGTATGGCGTGCGATTGGCCGGAGTGGATGTGCGCTCTGCAGAGGAGTGCGCAGAGAGGGGAAGCAGATAAAGGAATGGAGGGCTAGATAAAATTGGAGGAGACACTTAAAATGTTGGGCATGGGAAAAAACAAGACAATAACCGTTAATTTGCAGTTATATTAACAGATAATTGACCTTGTTATCACATCAGAATATTGTTAGGCCTTATTACAGACGCCCACCCTACTGAAAGATCACTGAACAGAGTTCTAATTTAAAGTTCACAATGGCTACCGCAAGAGGCGTAATGTATGGAAGCCCATTTCCGCCACTGTGATGAAGAAAATACAAATCCTGTATCTCATAATTATGACTTAGTATCTCATAATTATGAGATAGTATCTCATTATTATGACTTAGTATCTCATTATTATGACGTACTACCTCATTATTATGACTTAGTATCTCATAATTATGCCTTAGTATCAGCATAAACAACACATGTCTGTGTCCAATATTTGTCAAGAACATAATGCAGAAAAGAGGCTTAGGTCTCATTTTGACATTGTGAAATTCATAAATAGATCAATCTTAACAATAAAGAAAACATGCTCTCAACCAACTGTGACTCCATTTGTATTCCCCTGGCCAGAGCAATTTGAACAGGGCCATTAAAACACAGCAAAATATACAATCTCCACTACAAATACACATAATATCAATAACCAATAACACACAATAATCCATGAAACAAACGTGTTGCAAATAGCACAAACAACAGAAACTTAAGAGTGAAAAGAATTTCAGCCTGTTAGGGACCAAACAGTAAAGGCCTGGACACAAGGTTAATAAAAAAAATGCCAGGCTTTATTTAGCCAAACAAACTTTCAATCAAATAAACAAAAGAGAATTGCAAATGTAAAAAATACTTAAGTACAAGAAAAAACTTCAGATTTATGTTGCCTTATTGTCTGTTGAATTCAGTTTAGTTAAAGGACCCAGAATGAATACTTAAAGGGGACATAGCATGCCCATTTTACCACAAGTTGATATGGTTCCTTGGGGTCTTAATGAAATGTCTGTAACATACTTTGGTCAAAATACCACAAGGATCATTTCAAACAGCACCCTTTTTACCCTGTATAAAACAGCCCTCCACAGAGTGACCTGTTTTGAGTGCCTGTTCCTTTTAATGCTAATGAGCCAGCTCCCCCCTCCCCCCTTTCCCCCCATGATTTTAAACGATATAAATTACATATTTTATATGATATAAATTATCAAATATGCATCCCATACTTTGTATTCCCTTTCTGTTGTCCTGGAGTTTTAATTTTCCCAATCACATAATTAAATGTCCCCCTCTGCCCATCCACTACAAGCACACAAGCAGATAGACAGAGAGAGAAAGAGAGGGGTGGGGGGGGGGCTATGAAGACCATCATTTACCCCCGAACCCCGACATTCAACGGGTACAACAACAAGCGGAGAAAGCAGAATCGCGGGCTGACCTTATATATACAGTCTATGGGGCTGACCAGCGGAGAAATGCTCGTCCCGTGTGAACAGCCAGGCGGCTGCGCACTTGAGAACGCCGCTGCGCTGCCTCGCAGCGGCGCTTCCGCGTCCGGTGTTAACCCGGCGTAACGAGTGGGGGGGCTCTGTATGTGTCGGTGTTACAGTAGTGCTGAACACTGCGGAAGTCTTCCACACTGCTGGCTGTGTGGCGTTGACACAAATTCCAGCTCACGCACGGGAGAGCGAGCGGTCGCGCACGAGCAGCTGCTGCAGCCTCCCAGTCCCAACGATCCAGACAAATGCCACATGTGAGTGAATCGCGGGCTGACCAGCGGAGAAATGCTCGTCCCGTGTGAACAGCCAGGCGGCTGCGCGCTTGGGAACGGCGCTGCGCTGCCACGCAGCCTCGCTGCGTCCGGTGTAAACCCAGCGTAATGAGTGTGGGGGGACGGGGGTGAGGTGGGGGTGGGCCAAGACCATGTAGGGAGACTTCCAGTGCATTGTTACGACACAAAACCCAGGAAGCTCAATCGAGTCACTCAAGCATGACGTTTCTGACTTAGAGGAACCATAACAAAACGCGAGTGTTTTTTTCCCAGAGTTTTGGGTTGGTAGACATGCCAGATACCCACATTAACGTGTAGAAGCACTAACAAAGTGGAATTTGCATGCTATGTCCCCTTTAAGTAAAGAAAAAGTAACAATAAAGGTATAAATTCTTTAACTAAACTGAATTCAACCGACAATAAGGCAACATAAGTGTGAAGTGAACAACCCTGGGGCCTGCACTATGAAGTGAGTTCAACATACCCAGGATATCTTTCCGTTATCCACCTGAACTTAACCTAACAAACGTAATCAGGCTAAGCAGTCATACAATGTTGATTATCAAATCTGTAAGTCAACCCAGGTTTTCCTACTCTAGATATGAGCGTGTGCACATAAAAGGGGCGGTGCTTATTGTATATGACCAATAGCTGACATGGACAAGTGTACTGGAAGTAGAGCCACAGTTTTCAAACGCAGGAAGGACAACTGGTGAAAACTTGCAGACTGTTTGAATGCATATAAATTTAACAGTAAAACTGCCCTATCATAATAGGGCAAGAGTAGATCTGACTATAATTTTGTTTGTTTCTATTTCATTCATGTGTAATTTACATATATTGTCATTGTGTGTATAACAATTTTAGCCTTGTTCTTTCAGGTGCAACCTTGGTGGGTTCAAGCTCACCTGGGAGTAAATACAAAATAAACAAAAAAATATACTCTAAAGCGGTAAGTAGACTGACTTTCATATGGTTAGAATACAACAGGTACAATGATTTTATTCAAGTCCTCCTGTTTTGTGATATCAGTATACAATTGCACAATGACGTTTGTAAACAAGTCAGATACTAAACTAAGTAGAATACAAGAAGAACAATACAAAGCTAAAGAAAAGGCATTGCTATGAATGTGCAAAATTCATGTAAAATGTTAATTGCATACAGTGTTTTTTGCTGAGCTTCTCTGCATCACCCACATGGTACAAGTAACAAGCAAAGAAACGTAGAGTGATGCATACAGTCTGTGCTACTGGTACTGTAAGCGTTTTGCTCCTACGTGTCAGGTTGGCTATGTACTACAGAGGTTTATCATTCCTTCTGATGAGAATCTATATCTTTCATTAGCAGGTTAGCTCTGGAGAAGCTCCGGGACTAAAAACTCTAAGTTGAGAAAATCTCAAGTTACCCCTATATCCACAAATCCTGCTTTGTCGTACAGGCCCCTGACCTGATGAATGACAGAAAAGTAGGGGTATATACAGTATATACACACAGGCTAGCCTACATAAACACTAAGGGGAAGGGAAGCTAACTAAATACAATTCACAAACCCAAAAATAAACCTAACCAGGAATGATGCCAAAATACAAATTAACAAACACTATTTATAAATACTAATAACCCCCAAACCCAAAGAAATGTCCACATGCTGCTATCTTGAAATGTCATTGAGTTCAGAGTTCCCCTGCCAGCACTAGTAGTTGGTTCCTTCCGCTTCCTGCTTCTTAGCATAAAAAGCTTCCACAAACTTCCCCTCCCCTTTTAGCAGATGACTCAGCAGCAGCATATGGTGGGAAAAAAAACAGGAACCATATTATAGATTCTAACCCACCATGCTTAAACAAACTGTGTAGTGTGGGTATTATTTTAAAAGAGGGGATACTAACACTGAATGGTGTCGGTGTCACAACCTAGTCTGCCATGCCTTTGAGAATGTCTCTGTTCTCCTGTCATTTCAGATCCAGTCACTCCCACAAGCCTCTGACTACCTCATTCCCTTCACCTGAGTCTCCCCACCCACACACTCACCTGCTTCCCTCATTAGTTCCTCTGTGTATTTGTACCGGTTCAGTTGCATTCACTCTCCGCTAGGGCTGCACGATATCAGGAAAATATGCGATATGCGATAACGTTGTTTAATATTGCGATGACGATATGATTTGCGATAAATAAACACAAACAGTCCCTTGCTACGGACCCAGAGACCACGGACAGCTCCACAGCCGGGAGAAGGCGCACAGCCCGGCCACAGCCCAACTAAGTCCGGGGCAGAAACCAGTCTCTGTCATTCGCGCTGTGCGCTGTGCCAACTGTGTCAAACCAAACGGAGCGTGCCGCCATCTCCTCCTCTTTTTGCCACAGCTTACAGTATCAAGACTTGTAGGACAGGACTTCAAGTACTATACCGTATGAAGCCATGCATTTTTCACTCATGCAAATATTTCACAATAAAAACATTAAAAAAAACAAATGAATGGATTCAGTCAACAGAAACACTGGAGATGAGAGATTACATTCATTCATAAATTAATACTTTAGGTTGATGGGATGAAAGCTGTAAATTAAACATGACGTTTAAGTTTCTGCAAATTAAAGCATCTAGGGAAGTCTTTGGTTAGTTGTCTGTTATTTTGCAGTAAACATTTTCTCAATGTATGCGTTAGAAAACTAAGATGGTATTTTTAAGGTTTGTTTTATACTTTATGAAATACCTGAATAAATGTTAAATAATGTTCCTTTTCGCACGATACTCCAAACAAACCTCATTTAACTATAGTAAAGTAACAGTAGGCAAAAGTCTGATAAAGGAGAATTGAAATGCGGTGAGATTCATATTTACATATCCTAAATTTGGTATGTATTGTTCATTAGTGACTACCCCAACAAACACTACAAATTCATTTGTACAGCTGACTCTGTTATTTGTTGACATTTCTTTTTAAAAATGCATGAGGGACATCATGAATCGAGAGAGGAAGGGGGCCCCCAGAGACTGCTTGTGTATAGGGCCACGAATGTTGTGCTACGCCCCTGTCTACAACCATGAAGTTTCCATCATTACATAACATTTCATTTTAGCTGACGCTTTTATCCAAAGCGACTTACAATAAGTGCATTCAAGCATGAGTTTACAAACCCAGAACAGCAAGAATCATGTAAGTACAATTAGCTTCAAAAAAGCCAAACTACAAGTGCTACATGTAAGTGCAATATATAAATGCAACTAACTTTTAATTTTTTTAAATATTTTTACATAAACACCAGAGGTGACAATTATTATTAGACATCATCTTCTTAAACAAGGTGTAGTCGGAAGAGATGTGTCTTTAGTCTGTGGTGGAAGATGTGTAGACTTTCTGCTGTCCTGAGGTCAATGTTGAGCTCGTTCCACCATTTAGGAGCCAGGACAGCAAACAGTCGTTATTTTGTTGAGTGGTTAGCTCGCAGTGAGGGAGCAGCAAGCTGATTGGACGGGCTGGGGTGTAAGGTTTAACCATGTCCTGGATGTAGACTGGACCTGATCCGTTTACAGCACAGTACGCAAGTACTAGTGTTTTGAAACGGATACGGGCAGCCAGTGGTAACCAGTGAAGGGAGCGGAGGAGTGCTGTAGTGTGAGTGAATTTAGGTAGGTTGAAGACCAGTCGAGCTGCTGCATTCTGGATGAGCTGCAGAGGTCGGATGGCACTAGGCCAGCCAGGAGGGAGTTGCAATAGTCTAGGTGTGAGATGACCAGGGCCTGGACCAGAACCTTCTGAGTGAGAAGGGGACGTATTCTACTGATGTTGTACAGCATGTATCTACAAGCGGGTTGTTGCAGTAATGTTGGCAGTAAGGGAGAGTTGACTGTCTAGTGTCACACCCAGGTTCTGGGTGGGGGCTACCACGGAGTTGTCAATGGTCATGGTAAGGTCATGAGTGGGAGAGCCTTTCCCTGAAAGTAAAAGTAGTTCGGTCTTGTCAAGGTTCATTTTCATGAGGTGTGCAGACATCCACTTAGAGATGTCAGTCAGACAGGCAGAGATTTGTGCTGCTACTTGTGTTTCAGATTGGGGAAAAGAGAGGATTGGTTGTGTGTCATCTGCATAGCTGTGGTAGGAAAAGCCATGTGAGTGAATGAGAGAGCTGAGAGAGTTGGTGTAAGGAGAGAAGACAAGAGGACCCAGGACGGAACCTTGAGGGACCCGAGTAGTGAGAGGACCAGGTTCTAACACAGATCCTCAGTTACCCGGTAAGTGCGGTCATTGAAGTAGGATGGGTGCAGGGAGAGAGCAGAGCCTAAGACACCCAGATCCTGAAGGGAGAAAATAAGGATCTGAGAACCTCATAAAAACTCAAAAGGTGTTTAGCTTGTCCAGTCTGAGCTAATGTAAAAAAACCTTGGCGGCCTCCATAGAGAGGACCCGCTCCTGATGTAAACATAAAGTATTTAAATATAAAGGGCCCATTCTTGGGTAAAGAAAACAACAATTTGTACAATTTAGATGAAACACACGAGTGAAAACATCACTCGGATTATTTTATATTCAATTTCTGCTAATAGATCCCTTTCACCTAAATCTTACACACTAAACCTGTAACTATCCAATAGGATGTGAACACCTACATGTAACATAGAGAGTGACAGTAATTCTAGCCATTCATGGATGTGCTGTTAGAACGGGTGACGCAATTAGAGGGAGCTATATGGGGGTTCTGTGGGAGACATCTTCAGACTTGGGGGTGACAATTGCTCATGTTACTCTGTTAGTGTTTGTATATTGTTTCACCTTCTGGTCTCCTTGATGCATCAAGTCCACATTAAAACCTTTTGCATAAGACATCAGCTGCTGCCTGAGTTCTCCTTTCACCTCCTACTTTGACTAGATCTTTTAAAATATGCTGAGTTTGATGCATTCTCCAATGTTTAAACCCATTCTTTAATAATAAGGCTGATTACAGACCTTCAAGTATATCAATCAATCAATCAAATTGTATTTGTTTAGCCCATATTCACAAATCACAGTTTGTCTCATAGGGCTTTAACAAGGTGTGACATCCTCTGCCCTTAACCCTCAACAAGAGTAAGGAAAAACTACTAAAAAAAACTTTTAACAGGGGAAATATATAAGTGTGGCTGCTGAGATACCCAACCCGAAGCCTGACACTGATTGGACGTTTCATAGGTAAAGGTAAATTAAATGAATCATTCTGAGAAGACGATGGAGATAGCAGGACTTCACCCCTGTGGGTGGGGCCATTCATGTTTGTTTCCACCTGTAGACAAATCCCTAATGCTTCCCATAATTTCTGTTACAAGTGTGATTTCTAGTAATTAGACACTACATTTTTAATCTAATAAATGTGCCTCTGTTGCTTTAATTCCCAGATAACTAAGACAATCCAAAAAATGTACAGGACTGTTAGTAGTATTAAGCCAAAACAGGGTGACTACCACGTGGTAGACTTTATAATTGAGGTATTAGCCAACTAAAGACCGATATGCAACCTCCCCTTCCCTTCCTTAAAAAGGTTGAAGCCAATCAGCTGTGTGAGTTTCTCCAGGAAAGTAATGCATATGAAGACTTTCAGTCGGGGTTTAGAGCTAATCACAGCACGGAGACAGCCTTGGCAAAAGTCACTAATGACCTTCTAATAGCTTCAGATCAGGGATTTGTGTCTGTCCTCGTTCTGTTAGATCTTAGTGCAGCACAATTGACCATCAAATATTATTACAGAGACTAGAACAGTTAATTAGCAATAAAGGAACCGCCCTAAACTGGTTTATATCCTATTTTTCAGATCGATTCCAATTTGTGCAAATTAATGATGAGTCATCTGTGCGCACCAAAGTTAACCACGGTGTTCCACACGGTTCTGTGCTCGGCCCAATTTTATTCTCATTATATATGCTTCCACTAAGAAACGTTATCTGGACACACTCTGTAAATTTCCACTGCTATGCAGATGACACCCAGTTATACAGGTCAATAAAACCTGAACAATGTAATCAATTAACTAAACTCCAAGCATGTCTCAAGGACATAAAATCCTGGATGACTCACAATACACCCAAGATACATTATCTAATGATATAGCTGCGCTAGACGACATTGCCCTTGCTTCCAATGAAACAGTCAGGAACTTGGGAGTGATCTTCAATCCTGATTTGTCCTCTAATTCTCACTTAAAACAAATTTCTAGGACCGCCTTCTTCCATTAACGTAACATCTCAAAAATCAGACATGTCCTTTCTCAAAAAGACACAGAAAAACTAGTCCATGCCTTTGTTACATCCAGACTTGATTATTGTAATTCCTTATTATCAGGCTCCAGCAGTAAGTCGTTAAAGACTCTGCAGCTTGTCCAAAATGCTGCAGCACGTGTCCTGACAAGAACCAAGAAAAGAGACCACATTTCTCCAGTATTAGCTTCACTACACTGGCTTCCATTTAAATCTAGAATATAATTTAAAATTCTCCTCCTCACCTTCAAGGCCCTTAATAATATGGCACCATTATACCTCAAAGAGCTGATAGTACCTTATCAACCCACTAGAGCACTGCGCTCCCAGAATTCAGGCTTACTTGTCGTCCCTAAAGTCTCTAAAAGTAGAGGAGGAGTGAGTAGGCTTAGTTATGCTGCTATAGGTCTAGAATGTCGGGGGACACATGACACACGGAGCTTCTCCCTCCTTATCACATCAAATAAATTAATATCTCATCATTACATGTTACTGACTTGACTTCCCCGGAGTCCCTATACTTTATTGTCCGCAGATCCAGGGCTGCGGCTGCGGCCAGATCGTGGATTACGATGGTGGATCGCGAATCAGAGATCGTGATAGTAATGGCGGATCCTGTATCGTGCAGGCTGATCATGATCATACTTGCGGATCCTGTATCGTGCTGGAAGATTGTGATAATAATGGCGGATCCTCGTGGTGGACCACGATCGAGGTGGCAGCTGATGGTGGATCCTGATGGCGGCAGTGAATCAGGATTGTGGACTATGGTGGCATCCGATCGTGATGGTGGCATCCGATCGTGATGGCTGCTGACCATAGACTATGATTACAACAAGACTGCTTGATATACAATATGTCTCCTCAGATATTCTACCATTACTGACAATAATCCATCAATTCATTTAACTTCCATTATGCTACAAAGTGTTTATTCTAATCAATGCTGCAAATACCCTTATCCTGCTGATGTTCTCCTTTACACTTGACATCTATTGCACCTCTGTCCGTCCTGGGAGAGGGATCCCTCACATGTGGCTCTCTCTGAGGTTTCTACTTTCTTTTTCCCCCGTTTAAAGTTTTGTTTTTCCTTACTCTTGTTGAGGGTTAAGGGCAGAGGATGTCACACCTTGTTAAAGCCCTATGAGACAAATTGTGATTTGTGAATATGGGCTATACAAATAAAATTTGATTGATTAATCTGGCTACGAGTGGAGTGAAGACCAGGGTTCCTATACTGCAGCAGGTGATTAATGATGATAAACTGCAGGTGTGCCAGAGACCACAACCATGCCCAGACCTGCCAACCAATCACACCCCCCCATGTGGTTTACCACTGGAGATGTAAAGGCAGTCATGCTCCCTATTCATGCCCATCCATCCTAATCTGGAGATGTACAGAATCATGGATTACCTCACATTTCTTTGTGCAGGGTCCAAGTACATTCAACATCCCTGAAAGTGCATTTGAGGGTAAGGACCTGGAGAGGCAAAGCTGTTGTGGATACAGGCTCAACATATACGCTGCTCAGTGAAACTTGACCCTGCACTGTTTTCAAAACTGTTTTTAATCCTGAATGCAGTCCAGGAGTCTTACCTGGAGGAACACATGAAACCTCAGTTAAGCACCCTGCAACAAAAGTGGGACGTACTGAGTTACTGAAGCATCAGATCTTCCTCACAAATCCACTGGAAGTATATTTCCAATGTCCGAGACAAGGCATCCGCTCCCAAGCGGCAACAACACACAGATTTAAAAACGCCCAAATCCCCAAAAGTAACCAGATTATCCTTATTAAGTGGGGTTGTGGTCTGGCATTGTGATTGGATTATTGAATGATTGTTGGTGTGACTGTGTAAAATTCGAATGAACTCTTAGTTATGCTGCTATTGGCCTATACTACTGGGGGAACTATCATGCACTGAGAACTTTTCTCTTTCCGTCTCTCTGTGCCCCCCAATGTATTTTCATCACAATACAACTGTGTTGTTTCCCCTCACATAATTTGTACCATCCACCTCTACTCCCAATTTTTCTCCTCTCACCCCAACCAGTCCGGGCAAATTGCAGCGAGCAAACATTGGGGTCTGGTTTTTCTACAATTATGTGAGGTCTTTACCTTACTTTATAAAATGCCTTGAGATAATGTATGTTGTGATTTGGCGGCAAGCAAATACAATTGAATTGAGATATTGAGGACCTGCTCTTTAAGACTAATGTGACACAAGTCATTTTATGAATTAAGAAATTGACTCTGTGGTAACATCACAGTCCTCAAACAGCAAGAACCAGAAACTACAACAGAAGAGCCGATTTTTGCAGGGTATAAGCCAAATGCACAGAGAGGTTGGAGATATCAGTCTTCTGTGAATCAGAGCTCATACCTCTCTGCATGCAATTCAGCTTTACAGAGTTTCTTGATGCTGACTGTGAAGACTGTCTCACACTCTGCTCCCTGCAGTCACATGTGGAATGTTAGTAGGCCACACACACAGCCACTGTTTTATGATTTTTATCTCTCTTCTATGGCTCTGGGGCTGTGAGGCTGACAACTTCGATCACACTTTATAAAATCCAAGCCGTTAAAAGCCTCCTTGAGTGATGGATGATAGGTTACCATAGCAACACAGCATCTCGCTGTAAGGATGTTGAATACACATAGATAAAGACCCAGAGAGCTATGTTACAACATTAATAATGTGTAGAGCCTCAGTCTGACTGTTCTCTAGTTTTTAATACTGTACAATTAGTACAGATGGACTACAATAATTAAATAAACAGGGACCAATATGACACATTATAACAAACAACAACGACTCGCATGAGTGAGTTAGTTCTTTTTTACTTTTTAGAGTAATGAAAGGATGTAATGTATCATCACATCACAAGCCTCATCTTCAGTTGCACTATGAGCATCTAATACAGTATGTACAGGATTAATTCATGTTCTTCCTGTAAAGACCATTGGAGCATTGGCAGTCCTCTGCCCATAGAGGTCTGAGGGTCAGATCAGGCAGTGGTGAAGGTGAAGTGAGTGACATGTCGGTACTCCTCACCAGGATTCAGGAGACAATCAGGAAATGAAGCCTGAAGAAAGAAAGAAAGAAAGAAAGAAAGAAAGAAAGAAAGAAAGAAAGACAGACACACACTCTCACACACACACGCACACACACACATACATTATATACAATTAATTAATGGATTTCACATTGCTAACTTGCCTCAGATGGCTTTACAATCTGTACAACATATAGCAGCCTTTATCCTTGAACCCTTCAATCTCCAAATAGCATCATATGTTACAAACCCATACAACATTTTAGAAAAACATACACCATAAAATACATAAATACATAAAATATAAATATATAACGCTTTATTTACTTCCATGCTCATTCTAGAGCTTTCAACCATATCCCACAGATCATACCGAACAACTTTGTATGATATTCCATAATCGTCATACCTGGTTGACAGAATCAGGCCAATTCTGTGTCTCCAGACAGAAGGAGCTGTGCTTCCCATATCTAGCCCCACCCTTTCCTGTCATAGAGCCATCCAAGAAGTTGGCAGTGTAGAATTGGACACCAGGCTGGCTAGTAGAGACCTCCAGGACACGCCCGCTGGCCGGGTGATACACTCTGCAGTGAAGAAACAAGGTTTCCTACCAGACTTTACGAAAGACATGGGCATGTGTGTTATTGTGTGTGACTGTGTGTAGTGTGTTTAAGTTTGTGTGTGTGAGAAAAGGCAGTGAACCTGGCAGCATATCTCTCAGCATAGGTGTCTCCAGGAAATGAAAGACAGAAGTTGTGGTCGAAACCTGAACCTGGAACTTCCTTCAGCCGAGGTCCAATCAGAACAGGCTCTATGAGGTCAAAGGGTGTGCCCGCCACTGCTCTGATCTCTCCTGTGGATACATTAGGTTATAGATTGGTATTGAGGGTCATATCGTACAAAATGTGAACAGAGTACTTAACAGAGCCAACAGTTAAGGGGAAATGTTCTGGAGGACACATCTGGCATTCATAATTCAATTGCAGAATTCAAATTCTTTCAAAAACCCAGGCTTGAAGAAATGTGATGCAGCATGCTATTGTCACAACAAGTAAATAAAAGCACAAACTGGTAACTGAAGTCGGAAAAGTAGTGAAAACTATCCTCTCTATCTTATCCTTTCCCTCTAAAATGAAGGAATTCACAGCACTAAGAAGGTATTTTAGAAGTGGTCTGATTTTGTGCATATCATTGGTCTTTGTTCTTATTCAGTGGCTATAAATATCAAATGCCATAAACTGAACATGACATGAACTCTAACGTCAACTTCAGATGTTAGAGATGCAGTTTAAATCTTAACATAGACTGGAAAAAATGGGTAGGTGGGGAAGTGAATGAACAACACTACTGCACGGCTATAGCATAGAGCAAGACACCCTAACACAGAAAGGCCCTTTAGCATTGGAATTAGGTTTGGGTTATGGTAAGGGTTAGGCATTTATTTGTGATGGTAAGGTTAGGGCAGGGGTCTGCAACCCGCGGCTCTGGGGCCACATGCAGCTCTTCAGCCCCTCTGCAGTGGCTCCCTGTACAGTGCTGTGCATGAACAATTATATTTTTCATGAACGATGAACTGAACGAATCAGTTTTCATATGATGAACGTGAAGGTGAGTGACGTTCACTCCAGCGAAAGTGAACGTCACTCACGTACATTTTTTAAATCATCATCGTATCAGGCCATCATGTGAAATACCAGGAGCGATAGAAAATGTGTGTTTGTGTGTTTGCTCCAAGACATCGCGCACACACACAACAGGCCCCGAGGCTGTGGAAACAGTGAAACACAGTTTCTCTGGTCACAGCTGCTCAGTGATGAGTGCTGCTGCGTCATGATCAGAGCAGAAGCTGCAGTTGGTTTGTACCGAGCTGGAGTTTCTGTGTCCTCCTCCACTCTCCTCTCACTTGAACTAATAAACACTCATCACTAGTTATCAGGACCTGATCAGTACATGAAGTAACTTAGTGTTTGTTTGATTCACTCCTGACTTTATGGCTTGCCGAATAAACTGATCTATATATAAAACTTTAAGTTTTCATCGATATGTTTTGCGGCTCCAGATGACTTTTAGGTAGAAGAGGGGGCGAAATGGCTCTTTTGATAGTAAAGGTTGCCGACCCCTGCGCTAGGGTAAGGGAATGCATTATGTTGATCCGTGCCCTCACTAAGATAGAAGTACAAGAATGTGTGTGTGTGCGTAGTATTCATGGATGGTTTAAATGTGGAGGTCAAAACGATTGTGTTATTACATAGCTTTAAAGCTTATTTTAACATAAGCCTTCTAATTCATATTTAGACACTTACATTGCTCTGGCTTCTGACGTAACTGGGGTGTAACTGATATGGCTGGGGACCACCACAATAATGCATATTTCTGGGCATTCTGTTGGGGAAAAGTCTTTCATTCCAAAAGAGCTCCACGTGGTATAGGAGCTTTGCTCTCAATTTTTTATGGCCTAAAGACTTTACTGACAGTGTGTTGAATAGTATGTATTTATATACTGCTTTTCTAGTCCTGATTACCACTCAAAGCACTTGGCATTGTGACAGCTATGTTCTAAATCACACCATGAGGTGGATTTTCATTGGAACATGGATTCTGTGACATAAATAAGCAGTCATTAGTTCTTCTGTCTCCAGGGGGAAATGAAAGAAAATTGCAGAGTAATAACAATGTTGTTAATAACAGAGCAGGAAGAAACACACCCCTACCCAAAGGTACAAGTGCTATTGCTTCCGCACTTCTTTTAACAGTGGTATGATAGTAAATTAATAGTTAATAGAAGAATGAATGAAGAGCCAATAAAAATAAATGAAATGGTAAAAGTAGTCATTTATTGATTCACAACATCAAGTCATGCACTGAGAAACACATAGGAAAAAGTTGCCAATAGCCACCATAGCCTTACAGCAGCACAGTGATGGAAATCTGAGCATTTACAAGCAAAGATGAAAAGGCAGAAATTGTTCATCTGATCTGTTTCTTTTATCTGTGATGCATTTACAAATAAACAATACAATGCCAACCCGTGTGAAATATAATAAATATTACAAAATATATATATAATAAATACACAGTGGCAATCGGGGGTTAAGACTTGTGTCATGAAAAACTCTGATTATAGCCTTACAGTTTGCGATTAACAGTTTGGTCAACAAGAGGCTCTGCTCCTCTGCTCTTTTCTAATCACTCACACAGCTGATCTTTATAATAACCTGCTGAATTCATATTAATGTTCATGGATAAACGGGGCATTGCTTCTTCTGCAACAATGAAGTTAAAACACCCGGTTGTATCTTAATCTGCAGAAATAACTTTTCTCCTGTCTGCGGACAAAAACAATACAGACATGTTTGATAACCTGGCTTGACAACCTTTACATGCCAAAATTCAACATAACCATATCACCTCCTACTAGCAACAGGATGCGACATTGAATATGCACTGTGCAAATGCATAACGCAATACCAACCTCTAGTAACCATACTGCAGCTGTAGCACACCCCAACAGGCCCGGACTGCGAGGGCCTGACCATCACAGCTTTAATTTAAGCTTATAGGCTTAAAAACAAATAATGTTGACCTGTCCAAATACTTTGGGTCTGGAATGAAGAATGGACACGGTCAGGCTGTGCACCACCAATGTAAGAAACTAACTAAGAAACACTAATTAAATAATTCCAATATAATTATACTGGTAGACCACTAGTACAGAAACCTTTTTCATTGTGAGAACCAAAGTGGTCATGTGAAATTATTGATTATACTGTAATTTCACATTATGACATTTTCAGAGAAAATGTTAAATGGAGCGATGCTTGTGAGCTTATTCAGGCAGCCGAATTGAGTTGCTCTAATCATGTGACAAGCCTCAATTTTTACAATCCTCTATCATAGACACCCTCCCAATTTGTCGGTCTATTTAAGCTGCAAATATTTCCCATATCCCCCTTGATTATCAATGTCAGTATCCCTGCCTTTCAATTCATCATCCCATTGTAGTTACTCATGTAATCGTTATCTTACTTCCTGCTCTGCAGATCGCTATGCCTCTTGCAATGTCTGATTATGAGTCAGTCTGGGTCCTCAGGAGAAGAAGTCGGCTTTTTCCCCGAACTCAGGCTCGAGGTTCACGCCGAGTATGAATCAGAAGTCCAGCATCTGCGTGTAGCTGCCGCAAACCACCTGCTGGCCGCATGGCCTGTCTACCACATTCTGCAAGAGCTGTTCGCCCGAACAATTTCAGTTCTATCAGGACTCAACCACGAGGAAGATTTCGATTACCTCCGGACTCAAGAAAACTCCACAGATGCGGTACCTTTTAATTTAAAGCCAGGAATCCCAACATCAGTCCTCCCAAAGGTAAAGTTGCAGCAAAGAAGCCAGAATTCAATCTTTACAATATAACAGCATCTCTGGGAAGGCTGTGGCAGAGGTGGGTAGAGATGTCAGAATCAGAACCAGAAGGTTGGCGGTTCAACCAAGTAATCCCCATACTGCATGCCGAAGTGTCCTTGGGCAAGATACTGAACCCAAAATTACAGCTTCTGAAAGGGAGAGTGCTGCACATAGATGCACTATATGTGTGTATGTGAATGGCAATAAACTTTACTGTAAACCGCTTTGAGTGGTTATCAAGACCACTAGAAAAGCGCAATATAAATAAATTAAAATTTTTTCAATTTACCATTTACTCTTCTGCACATGATGTAAACCACAGCGGACCATCAACTGCAACTGTTGAGCTGGTTCAAGCTTGAGCATTTTCAGCTTAATGGCGATCTGAGCGGCTGCATATTTGTAAAGCATGAGTGTTAAGTTTGTCAAGTTCCTCAAAGTTAGGACTTCGGAAATTTTACCTACACTAAATGGATAATTTTGACTGTCTAACCATGCCAAAACAACAACAAAAAGGCAGAAAGGGAACCAGAAACCCCCCCCACTCCGTCCAAAGTATCTCATGATCAATAATTATCCAAACTCTTACCACTGATGATGCATTAGCTGCAATCAACACACAACCACGAGCAAAAAGTTGTGGAGTTGACTTGAAACACAGTCATCATAGCTAATCTCACCAAGTCAATGGAGTTCAAGGCTGCAGGGGTAAAATAATGCAAAGAGAAGATTTCTGTTTTGGAAACCCAGGTATCTACTCTACAGACACAAGTAGATGAGTTTACAGAGAGGTCAAGAGAGAAGAACTGCTACAAATGACAGTAGAATTTGAGGATTAAAGGATTGATTGAAAAGGTGGAGGAAAACAGGCAGGATGTGATATGGCTTTTCTGGAAATTTCCCTAGAATGGTCCCTATAAATGGATGAATATGTGGACACTGTGCACCGCATGTGGAGAAATTAGGAGAATAAGACTCACCGGGTGGTTGTACAATTCACCAAACATCAACACAGGGATGCCATATGGAAAGTGACCAAGAAGTTGCAGGTTTACAGATTCAACGAGGACTTGACCAAAGAAGATAAACTGGTTGACCACTGAACTTTAAGCAAGAGAAAAAAAAGCATATTACCACAGGGCCTTCGGCTTCATAAATGCCCACCGCATTCATGCCAAGTAGTTCCATCAATCTAAATGATTTTCTCACAGTTTGCAAAGATAGTCTGATAACTTACAAGAAAGCACTCTGAAATGCCAGAACCTCCTATTATTCATCAATAATAGAAGAAAATAAGAACAACCCCAGGTTCCTCCTCAGAACTGAAGCCAGGCTGACAGAGAGTCAGCCTTAGAACATTAGAACCAACTGTAGCACCAGAATGAGACCACTATTCTTCCATATATCTTTCTGAGCTGACTTCACAAGTCTTCATCTTTATAGTCATTTTAATCAAATTGTCTATTAGACCCATCCCAAGTAGACTTTTTAAGGTCAAAAGGGTTTTCCTCTAATCAACAGTTCTATATTAAATCAGATTAATATTTCTCTATGAAACTGCTAAGTGCCGCAGGCTGTAATTAAACCTCTGCTTAAAAATCCCACTCTTGATCCAGGTGTTTTAGCTAATTATAAACCCATATCAAACCTTCCATTCGTTTCCATAATCTTGGAGAAAGCTGTTGCTAACAAGTTGTGTGAATATTTGCACAACAATGGTCTGTTTGAAGACCTTCAATCAGGATT
This sequence comes from Hippoglossus stenolepis, assembly GCF_022539355.2. NCBI lineage: Eukaryota > Metazoa > Chordata > Actinopteri > Pleuronectiformes > Pleuronectidae > Hippoglossus > Hippoglossus stenolepis. Next base: position 699,337 of record NC_061494.1, on the reverse strand, counting down.
TAGAATCCATCACAGCACATAAATCACATACAAAGCCCTTAATAATAATGCCCTGTCATAAATGAAAGAGCTCAAAGCCCTGTATTATCGCAACATATCACTTTGCTCCAAAAACACAGGCTCTCTTGTGGTTCCTAGAGTCTGTAAGGGTAGAACAGGAGGTAGAACCTTCATCTACCAGGCTCCTCTCCTGTGGAACCAGCTCCCACTTCTGAGTTGTTGTTTCTTAAACAGCAGTCTCTTTTTGTTGTTGGATTTATGATTATTATATTCTGAAATGGTAAAATATGTTTCAAATGTTCCACTAACAGATCACTCTGTAATAGACCTTATTCTGAATCCAGAGAGCAGAACTAGGTTTTAAAAAGATTGTTGGAAATTTAATGGAGACCTTTTAGGTGACGAGGGATATGTTAAAACTGTCAAAGAGTTAATATGGAACATTTTTAATGATAGGAACATAAGTAGTTGTAATATATGGGACTACAGTGGAAACCTGCTATAGTGATCATGGATATAGTGATCAACCGTTTACATGGATCAAAAAGCATGGGACAGAATCGTTCCTATACAAATGCTGTTAAAATAATCTGGTTATAGTGATCGAGTAGTCCGCTTACAGTGTTCATTTTGGGTCTTTTCATATATGTTCGGACCGTAAAAGTTTTAAATTTAAAACTTTATAAGAAATGCAAAATCTTCAGGAACTTTGATGGTATAGAATTCCTATGAAGATGTTATTTTGATATTTCTAAACTCCCTGTCAGGTTATCTGATTTTCAGCAGCAAGTTCTCCATTACTGGAAACTCATACAACTTTACCCCTCACTCAGTGCGGATATGGAACCATAGATTCATTTTAATTAAGAAAAAAATCTTTTTCAACGAAGAATGGATGAAGTTGGCTTATTTGACATGTGGTAATTTCTTAGCTCATGATGTTTTTCATTAAAAAATACAACCTTACAAGCAATACAACACGATAATAAGGGCTATACCACTTGTATTGATTAAAATTATCCAGTTCCAACTTATGAAAACATAAAATTTAATCTTCAAATGGAGGACAAATCAGCAGTTTTGGAAAAATAATTAAATTATTTTAGCAAGTATTTCTTACATGAAGGACAATCTCTCACAGTATCTATGCACCTTATTTCCAGATTGACCACTTTTGTGTAAATTTTGTCCTTTCTTATGTGTGTTTTGTATAATATATTCTATTCTTTCCTGTTGTTGCCAATTGCTCTTTATTGTGTTAAATTTCATAATGTTTATGATGTACCTTATTGTTTGTAATATATTTGAATTTGAATAAAAAAAATAGGTCCATTCGAGTTGGACTTTATCTGACTGCGGCAGACTTGATCCGCCGGCAGATGCAGGGGTGGAGTAAAAAAATGTAGCCATCAAGTCAATGCAGAGATGATCCAATATTATTATACCATTCTGTATCGGGAACTGGTAAACTGGATCATTGCTGTGTTCCGTTTGTGCTTGTTAAATGAGAGAATGTATGATGTTAATGTTATACCTGTAGGAATTGATGTGTCATCCACTGGCAGGTAGGACTGAGCACTGATGGACACTTGGTGGTCGTAGATATCTGCCGCACCCTGCCCACAAACACACATAAGCACGTTCACATACACGCACACAGACGCAAACACAAGACATGCTGCATCCTTCTGTTGCCTGGTTTTGTACATCTGCGTCAATGAGCCTGTAAGCACCTAAACTTTGTCTACATTTGGGTCCTCCATCCTGTGTTCACTACTCCAACCTGTGACATCTTTGGCACTTTTGATTACAGTGAAACATAGACATGCATGACCCAGAGAGGATGACTTTCAGTTTTGATGACCTCCAAAACTCTAATGCCATTACAGACCAAATGTTTGACTAGTACACAAAAAAGTATCAAAATCTAATGGATTGCTTTCAGCAGTGATCACTCTCATTCTTCACAGAGGAAAAATCCTCTTAGGACACTACATGGTAAAAACAATTACCTTTCGGTATTGAAGAGTGAATGCAACTAATATACATTTAACATCTTTCTTACTTAGTTCAGCACTATTAACCATGACACCAGATCACAGAGGTTGGCTTTAACAGTTCATCGTGAAACAGTAACAGACAGTAACACATTACTACTGGAATGAGCTTTGAACCCAAGTTTAAGTTATCCTTGCTTATATTTCTAATAACATTTGTGCCTTGATGGGCCACTGTTATAAGATCTCTAGTTAATAGTAGATATTGACAGTTGGGTTTAAAGTTCAGGCAGGACGTAGATTAAGCTAGGGTTAGTGAATGCATAATATCCTGCGAGTGTCCCCCACTGGGATAGTGAGTTTTTGTGTGTGTGTTTGCGAGTGGGTGTGATGGTTATTTTGAGTAAATGACTCAGTGACTCACTCATTCATATACAACCATTTCATATATATTGATTTAATTGGATAATGTCTGTATTGGCAGCTGTGGCTCAAGACGTAGAGAGGGTCGTCCACTAACCAGAAGGTCGGTTAGATCCCTCACACCTCAACACCTCCAGTCTGCATTCAGAAGTGTCCTTGGGCAAGATACTGAGTTTGAGTTTTCTTCCGCAGAGGAAATTGCTAACATACCTAACAATAAAAATCAACTGCTTGTGCATGTGAACAATATCAATTTTGTGGTGCTTGTGTTTGCTGCCTCATGCCAGATGAAAATTTAAAAATATATATATTTTAAAGCTGAAACTTGTCTGTCCCGAGAAAGCACAAGGACAATATATATATATATATGTATATATTATATAGATAAAGTACCTAGGGAACTTAAGAAAAATTACATGTAAAAAATTATCTGAGTAGTGTGATAAGTTAGCCAATTAATTTGCTTTGGATATTTGAACTAGGCTTGAACCAGTATAGCTGTGGCCACTGTAGCAGCACGAGATGGTCAGGAGGTGATAGCAGCTTGAAGGAGGCTAACATGCTGCTTTGGTAGAGCCAGCCAGGGCAAAGGAAACTGGAGAAATTGACAGCAAACACCAACATAGACACGTTAAAAAAAACAAAACATTTTCACACACTCGTACTTACTCATCCTCCAGAATCAATCCATCCAACTTCAAATTTGTCAGCCGAATCATAAGACTTTGTTAAAGTTGAAATGAGGAGATTTTTTTTGATGAAACAGGAAGTACTTTATAACTGGCCTGTTATTGGTCAAATCTCCGAACTTTGTGTGTCAATAAGAGTCATGGCCTGACCACACCTAGTGAACATTGTGAAGTTATTACGTTTTCAGCAAATGCTGTGGTTTTGATGCTGATGCAAATAATGCGTCGCTATGGCGATGGTGTTTCTTGGGAAAAAAAACAAGACTCAGGAACTCTCAATATTCAATCAAAATCTTATTGGTTAACTGACTAAAATGTTGTAAGCACTGAATAACCTGCTAAAGGTAATATGTAGAAGTATACAGGCAATAACTTTCTGTTAACAGTAGATTTGTTATGACGATTCAAAATCAGCCTATTCATGTCTTCAGGATTTTCTAGTTAAAATTTTCATGGTGAAGGATTGAAATTTGCCACACCATTTGGTTATAAGTCACTATTCACAATGAGAGATAATAAACGTCTTACAGCTTTACTGACCAAAGGGGAAGTGGATATGAGCAATTGACTAGGAGCACGATGTCAAGGTGTAAAAGCAGTAATTTCCTGTTGCCACTAGGTGGCTCTGTCACTGAATAATGTCATGTAGTGTTCAGACTATCTATCATGTGCATGGTCAAATCTGTACCAAACTTAATATGTCTGTCAGTTATAAAGTACTTTTTGTTTAATGAAACATTCCACTAAACTAAAATTCCACTAAACTAAAACCCATAAACAAGGTTTTAAGGTTAAACTGAAGAAATTTGAAGTTGATCAGATTAATGCCCTAGGACGAGTTCGTCAAAGTACGAGTTGTGTAAATGGCAATTAAATGCAGCTAATTTGACAATTAGCTAAATAAAATGGCAGATTTCTGTGGATTTAGGGTATGACTCCAGAAAGCATTTTAAAAGTCACAGCCAACTAGACGTCCTGGCAAAATGTCATACATCTAGAGTAAAGTTAAAGCATGGGTGGTGCTCAGGCCCATATAAAGGTTCTGAATTGTCTATCTGTGGTAATGGTAGGGCACCTGCACCTCCCCCTCCCACCAACATGCACAAAGGTGCAAAGGCCCTTCAGTAGCAGCTTCAATTCAATTTCCTACTATAGCTCTCCCACCTTCCCTACAACAAATACAGCGATGACATTTATGATAACTGTACAGCTGATCATATGCCCTTACCTCTCCAGCCAGGTTGAAGTAGGAGTGGTTGGTGAGGTTGATGGGGGTGGTTTTAGTTGATCTGGCTTGGTAGTCAGCAGTTAGTGTTTCCCCCTGCATGAACAACCTAGATCTTACTAACTCACATCTGCAAGCCATTCATTTATATGAAAAAATTATTAAATGTATGTGAGAATGATTGTTGTGACAAAGTGGGTGAGAACATGCCATTTGTCCCCTCTTCATAAATTAAACTATGCCTATTAATTGTTTGTTCAAATTCACAAAAAGTACAGCAACAAAAGTGATCTGCCAGAAGGTTGAACAGTTATGACCAGGTGTGTTTACCTGTAGCGTGTAGGTGACAGAAACCTGTACCTCACCAGGATAACCCTGGTCTCCATCTGGACTGGTAAGACTCAGCTGTACCCCACCTTCCACTGCTGTAGCAAGCCAGATTGCCTGACAAACACATACAAATCTGTGTTTCAATTTGCATTTTTCCATACTCACACTTCCAACACATGCATGGAGTTAAAGTACCCAGAAGGTGCGCTTAAAATGGTGAAAAGTTGAGGATAAAACAACTGACAGTTCTTATCGTCAATAATATGGAACACACACAATAAAGTCAAACATTGAGCGAGAAAGCAAACGGCAGATACTATGGTGGGTGCCAATCATGGTCACATGTTCTGGTGAGTGTGCAATGGCCATGTTTGATTTGGGACAACACCTCCCTGTTAGAATTCATGCACTATGCCAATGAGTATACTGTGTACACAGCATTCTACATGAGAGTGTACTGACTGAAGTATCTAAATTTAGATACATTGGGCCTGATCTAATAAGATCCCAGATAAAGAGTGCTAAATTTCGTGTGCATTAAAACAGATTGCACGTTTGGTTGGTGGGCGTTTTGCAGGTGATCTACTAAAAATAATTGCGCAAATGATAAAAGGTGCAAACATGGTAGAGGCAGCAGTATTTAAATGAGTGTTTTGCGTGCGTTACTGGTTTCCGCCATGGAGCGTTACGGAGAGCAGAGTTACCGCAAGCGCAAAGCGCGCAATCCTCAGTGCGCACCATTAGTAGATCAGCTTGCATGATTTTTTGCGGACCTGGTATTAACATCCGTCCTGAGAGATCCTTTCACAAATGGACAACTCTCAGTTTGTCTGTTCACACCTAGTGTGAGACGGTGGAAGCAAGAGAAGGAGATATTGCGAGAGCGAGGGAAAGAGAGCAGAGTCAGGAGGGGCTGAGTGAATCAATGGAATAGGATTGAATAAGATTTTACCCATTTGAAATAAAAAATAAAAATAGATTAAAAATAGAAATCATTATGTGGTGGTCAGTATTGATATTGTGGTCATGGCCATATGGTCACTGAGAAATGTAAAAATATGGGTCTTCGAAAAATAAAGCTGGTCTTCGCTTTGGCATAGGACACATTTCCTTACACCTAAAAGAATTTAGCCACGTGTCCCAGACCACCTGTGAATGTGGTCTGAGTGATCTGATCTCAAGACACATTGAGGATGCATTTGGGTGCCGTGACTTCCGTGACACCTGAACCTCCGCCTGTGATAGGATTAGTCAGGATGGATGTAAAGGCCAGGTCTGAAGAGGATCTTTGGCTGGACAGAAACTCAGATATTTAGAAACAATGGGCCTCATTCACCAACCTGCAAATTATAAATGATATTACATTTATTATTGCTGGCATGTGGTTCTAAAGAAAGAAACACTTAAACCGCTGATGCCCATGGTCTGTGTCCTAGAAGCCTGAGCTGCATTTTACTGTCCACAGTAGTCCAGATGTTCAGCTGTGTTTCCAATGATCCGCTGATCCGGCTCAGATAACTGCCAGCCTGTCCCCTTCCCTTTCCCACCCTATTCCATGTTTGACAATATTTCTTTTGATTTTAGATTTAATGTCAAACTACTTTTTTTTTTTACCTCATCCCCTGTTTGACTTTCTCCTGTATTGTTTTTGTTATCATTTAATATCCACTGCTGACACTACAAAATATAGGCTAACAGCTTTTTTTGTGATTTGATTCAAGAGGACCACCATCTTTAAACTTCCCTTTGGGCATTCTTTGCTTCTTACATTTTCTTTATAGTTTCTGTGATTTCTGTGTGTGCGATCTCATGCCCTTTTATGGACATTGGCGGGGCAAATTTAGAACAAATTTAAGAAAAACACCGAAGATGATATTGGCGAATGAGGCTCACTGTCGAGAAAATGTCCACCTTGTCACCAGTCCAAGAAATGACATCCCTTGTCTTTTCACCACTGCTGTTCCTCATTGGAAGTATTCTGCAATCAATTACAGGGCAGACAGTCTGCTTCCTTTAAAAGCAGGAGAGGCGTCCCCAGTATATGTGAATGGTCATGTGATATCCTTTTTCAGGCGTGTTAGTAGACACTGAAATCTTTTCTGACACAGAGCCTAAGCACTCATCTCGACTGAAGTCGTTTCAATTTTAAAGTAGTATTTTAAGGGTAGTAAATAGTGGATTGCCAGGATTGCCATGACATCTGATAATAATGATCATGTCCCTCTAAGGAGAGAATTTAGGATTTAGCAGCCTCCCAGAGGTAATAGCAGACTGACAACAAAATTTAGTAAAAGACTTAATGAGGCTATTTCTTTAAAAATAAAGTTGGGAGGATCACATTTTCTAAATGAATTTGAACATTTATCGAAGATCCGAAAAGAAGAGAGGAATCACTATGATGTCTATCTACTGTAGTTTAGCAAAGTAAGAAAGGCTACGTCTTAGCATAAGGTAACATTCCGTGCTTATTTACAACAAGCAGTGTTTGCTTTTGGGCAGGTGTCAATGTCGTTTTAACACTAGTGGCAGCAAGTCGTAGTACAGTGAGCACAAGAACAGCACAGAAAACAACCCAGCAATGCAAAAGATTATAGGCATTAAGGAGATAATGATGTCTGGCCATTCATCAGACTCACAAATCCTAGAATAAAAAAATGACCTGTATGGTCGGATGCTTATTTCATTAACTCAATTCCTTTATGTGTTCATACTGGTATGAACATTAACAATGGAAAATTACAGGCACAAGCATGTTCATCATTTAGAACAGAATGCCTTGTCTCAGCTGTTATAACACACTACATTAACGCCAGGAACACTGCCTGCAATGCTTGTTGGCAACTTCCTCATGGCAACTTCCTTGCTGAACTGCAAGGGCTCACTCCTGTGGCACATAGGCAGTGAAGCCACTCTAACCTGTTTACCTGGTTGCTGAAATGAAAACAGGATGTTACACATATATAACTCATTCAGTGTCCCTGGCCTATGATACTTTAAGTCTGTAGCAAGCCATATTATGACTTAATCTAGACATCCTCTATTACCCACAATTCTTAAATGAAACCTTTGTGAGACAAATAAGAAGGAGAAAACTAATTTTCATTCATCAATTGACATAAATTGTTAAAAGCATTTCACAACTCAAAAAACAAACATTAACACAAACCTTATTGAAACCCCGCAGCCCTCCATGCAGTGCATTAGGCCCATTGTTGATATCGAGTTGGTACTCTTTTCCGTCCACTACAAAGCATCCCCCTGCGATCCTGTTGGCCACACGTCCTACTACAGCTCCCAGGTATCGCTTATCTGACACATAACCTGGCAACACAACACAACACAACACAACACAGTTTACCCTGTTTCATTCAACCCTAAACCTACAAATCTTCCCTCAGCTCTGGATGTATCTCTCAATGTTGTTCTTTCAAATACAACTTCATGAAAGAAATCAGAATTCATGAAGTGTACAATGTTTGTTCAGGTACTGCCGAAAATATTGAAGAAAAAACATAGCAAAACGAGCAAACAATGTTTTTCTGGCATAAACAGTTTAAACTAAAGTGTAAATGCTGTAAATACACACTGATGTGCTTAGTTGTACAGGTACTGTTTTAGAGGTATTGTGTAGTGTAAATGCAAATGTTTAGCATTTGATAGTTTAATATTTTATATCTATTTAAATAATCTACTTTAAGAAAAATAAACCTATCAAAATTTTAATTTAGTTCTAACTGGAGACCACACCAGCTGCAATGCCTAGCAACATGTTGACATAGTCATTACTATATTATTACATGAGTACTCTGTAGTACTTATTACATTATAAAGAAGTACTCAGCACTCATGGGTGGGACCACAACCATCTTTGAGCTCCTTAAATTGGTCTCAGCTACACACATGTTATGTAGTTGTGGTGCTCTCTCCTGGTGATTAATTTTGAATAATGTTTTTGAAAGTTTCCTACTATTTGAATCTAGTTGTATTCCCCCCCTACCTTCCAGGTCATCATAGCCCAAGACTATGTCCTTCATCTGACCATCCTTCCCTTTGCTGCAAACAGACCTAATGGTTGCACCCAGGGTGAGGACCTCCACGCGCAACAAGTTCGATTTGAGGACCCACAGGTCCACACTGCCCAGGCTGGACACCGCTCCCCACTGCTGATGGCTCACTTCAGTCATCTTGGACCTTCCAACAAACAGGGCAGTACAGAACAGCACATCACCTTACCATCCCAATCAAAAGATTTACACTGTCAGAAAGTATTCAGGCATTCAAAAGTTTGCATGCTAATTGTTGTGCCTTTAATTGAATATATTTGCATATTTATCAAAAATGTAAAGCTGAAATCTATAACTATTCACTTATTCAGTACTTTGTAGATGCTCCTTTGACTTACCCAATGCTTCTTAGGTAAGGGGTTTATTTGTGGGGTTTGGCTAGGCCACTCAAGGACAGTCAGACATCTGTCATGAAGACACTACGATGCTGCACCAGCTGACTGATTTGGCTCCCTGTTGTGTGTAGTTTGCATGTACTCTGGAGGAGGTTCCTGGTCTCCCTAATTTCTCTCGTCTCGGTTGAGACAGATGCCCGTTCTCACCTCAAGTCTGGTTTGCTCATCGTGGGAACTGATTGTCCTTCTAGCAGGTTATCAACCTTTGCACTTTGGATTCTTAGTCTTGCCCAGTTACCTGATTGGGCTGGATAGCCAACTGTAAGAAGAGTCCCAGTGGTTCCAAGCTTCTTTTATTTCATAGTTTTGAGGCCACCATGCTACTGGGCTTTATGAAACGGCTTTATATCCTGATGTATTCCTTTGCAACTGTTTTATCATATAGAGGTTTGCTTGGACTTAGTGGCTTATTTTTAGTCCTGACATGCAGTGGGGACCTTAACGATAGGTCTGAGTCTTTCTAAACTATGTCCAATCGAGTCCTTAACCCATCTCAACCATGAAAGTAAACACAAAAGAACACAATTTAGACCAAAGGGCAAAGGGTGTTGAGTTTTTGACATAAATTAATATGTGCACATTTCTAAAACAGGTTTATACTTAGTCATGATGGTTTATTGAGTGTAGATTGCTATGTAAATCTTACATTTAAAATTAAACCTACAACACAGCAATATGTGAAGCCACTGTGTATTTTGCATGAAATAATAACATCCATCACAGGACATTTCAGAGACAGTTCTTAGCCACAAACTAAACGCCTTCACAATCAGTTGCTTCGATATCTACAGCTGCTGTGTTTGACTGAACGATCACTCACCTCCAAACACAAAAAGTTAGAAGACAAACCTTGACGTGTTTACATCCCACTTCCTGTAACGATGACGCGGTGACAAAAGGATCGCGCGTATTCCCTGAGTACAGACTGACAGGCAGCACCAGCACAACCTGGTTAACCAGTAGTATAAGGTACAACAAGAAGACCGCAACACGCAATACCTCCGAATACTAGCAGTAAAAATAATACAAGATAAAAGAAAGAAGAATCATTTAAATAACAATATAATAAAATATAAAATATAAAATATAAAATATAAAATATAAAATATAAAATATAAAATATATACGGAAGTACGGAAGCGTATTGTACGGAAGCGTATTGAATTTCTGAAAAAAAAAAAAAAAGTTCTGTTTTTCTGAGATAACTTTTCATACACATTATTGTTAACTAGAAATGTTTGCAACCGGGTGAGAACTACCTTCTCTAGGACTTTGGACAAGAAAGGCAGTTTAGAAATGGGCCTAAAGTTAGAAAGAAAAGAAGGATCGAGATTTTCTTTCTTTAACAAGGGCTGCACAACAGCATGTTTAAAGGCAGCTGGGACACAACCAGAGAGGAGACAGGTATTTATCAATGACAGAATACATTGTCCAACAGTGTCAAAGACTTCCTTAAGAAGACGAGCGTGAATGCTATCTGAGGGGCAATTTGTGGGCCGCAGATGGTGGACCACCTCGGATAGGGTGGAGATTGATATTGGCTCAAACTGATCCAAGACAGCTGGGTGCATCTAAGGATAGGGGGGGGGTCAGTGCTCATAGTTAAAGAAGATCTAAGAATAGACATTTTTTCAACAAAGAATTTAAGAAAAGAATCACAGAGGACAGATGTAGGTAGAATAGGAGTAGAATTACGGGGGTTTGTGAGAGTATTACAAATATTTAAAAGAACCATTAATAAAGTCTCTTTTTTTCTAATTATTTAAATTTTTATATTTCTAATCTAATCTTAACCGGTCAGTTGTATGTTTTATACATTTTATTGCCACACATGAAGAAACTTTCAACAAACTTTACCCACACTTGCTGGAATAAAATTAGGGTATGAAAATCATTCTGGTTATTGTCTTTATTGAGAAAACAAAGTAGGCCTATGAATCATGATCAGTTGGTATAATATGCTGCACAGTATGCTCGTCTGTTTTACTTGTGAGGAGTCAATCCTCCCATTCAGATTCCTAAACCTTCAAAATTCCCCCTGAAAATACTGACGACATGACATTATTGTCCTCATAAAGTAATGGCAGTGTTTGATTTTTAAACACGCTTTCGCTGTTTCAAATAAAATGTCCACCAAAATAATAAAATCTGAATATTGATAAACACCTCTACATAGCACTGGAGATTTTTTTTTATTCTGTTTAAACTAACAACTGAATTCACACACCATGCTTTAAGAACCATGAGTAAGAAATCGGTGTTACTTTGGATGAATGTTCTCATTGTGTGACTCAATGGTCGTCCTCCTTTAAAGGTTTTTAAATCTAATCAGAATCAGTTTGAGTCAGAGGGAAACTTATTTAAATCTGTAAATGGAGATTTTAGAATGGAAGAAAACACACCATTTTGGGGAAGGCATTGCTTAACTTTATTCTGCTTTCTCAAGAACAAAGCTCTGAAACTGACAAAATGCCCTTCCTGAAAAAAAATACAAATTTGTTCACAAATATATGACATCTCCTTATGTATACAGAATACATCTCAATAAAGATATTACACAAAACATTACAGTAAACCTCTTGCCTTATATGTTAATTGACAGAATTTTCACTTCGTACTTTATAGAACACATGCTTAGCCATTCCTTATGAGTAAACGAACAACACACACTGAAATTATTGGGGCACTGTTGTACAGATACTGTACTATAATTATTCTATACTCTATATATAATTACATTTGGGTGTGGTTTCTTCACATTGTGCTTCTGTAGGATTCCCTTAACAAATGTAAAACTTGCTTTTCCCCATTATAGTTGCTGTGGGCCATAACATATAACACTAATGCAGCCTAACACTGTTTGGTTGTATCACATTATCTCTGTGTTCAGCTTCTCAATTATTGCGTCTGTGGCATGTTTTTTCCCCTGTTGACTGTGCAGCTGACACTTCATACTTGTTGATTTTGACCTTGAGCTGCATTGACGTTTATGAGAGCAGCCAGTGGCTCAAGGCTACTACCTGTTTGGAGATTGAAGATATAAGTTAAATAAAAGATTAAGGCCAAATCAGACAGAAAAGTAGTGTTTGGTTGTTCTTTTTGTGCTCTGTTGCATCTGTAACCAGAACCAAACATATATCATAATTTTGGCTCTTTTTCATCATTCAGCTTCAAAAAAATTTAAACACCACAGCTACACCTTATTTTTATGGTCTATGGGCTACAAACAGCTCGGCATGGCTATGCGAATTATGCTAATTAGCTGCTAGCCACTTTGCAGACCCTCTGAGAGTGTGCTGCGATCAGGGCTGCAAGAGTGAGTACATTATTAAATCATGAAGATTTAAAAACAGAGCTGTCACGGATGAGACATGACAGATCCATTTTACCTGTCTGCACAGCAGCTAGCTATATTTTTTTGTTGGATCTCTTGTACATAGAGTAACTTTATTCAGTGTGTAGTTGGGTAGGGGGTCTAGTTATGGTATCTTTTGAGGAATGACGCATTTTCTTTGGACTGAGATAGTGGTTCTACTGTGACATGTAGTAGCAGTGAATATTATATAGCCTCTAACCTGATCAAAGAAATGTACAAATCAAAATGAAACCCATGGAAATATATACCAATTTGAGTGTATCCATTCATTGTAATGTATTCAAACATAATATATTCCTACATTCTGGTGTGATAAAACCTTTAATTGGTATTCTTGTCATGCACAAATACTGCATGTAAATATTATTCCCATAATCAACATAATTACATCCAGCATACTGGATTTTCCTATCTGACTTCTCACTTAATAATACTCAAGGCCTGAGAGGGCAGATAACTTAGGACTTTTCATGTCATGATGTTTACAGAAACATGATTCAAGCATTCATATAGACATCCTCAACCTATGTACAATACAAGTTGTACTGGATGGGCTCAGGACCCTTTGAGATAGAAAACATCCATTTAAATTGACATATTTGACTGACGCTTTTATCTAAAGAGAATTAAAACTTGGAGACAACACTAAAGCTTCGCTATAGAAGAAGAGTTTGAAATAAGTAATAAATCTGTTCAATAAGACAAAGTGTTGGATATCCAATTTACCAAAAAGGTTCAAGGACTACAGCAGAACATACTATGTAGATTTATTGCTTGTTAATGAGTTTTGTTTGACTCTATTCCTCAGGATGTCAGAAGTGATTTACCTTCTGGACTGTGTGTTTTAAAGTGCTTCGATGATATTCGGTGAGTTGGTAATGTGTATATTAGATTCTGGTATTGCAAGTCTTTGGTAATCTTGATCAGCCTGGCCTGTCAAAATTGCCTCTTGTTAAAGCAAGCCCACGGCACTGTGCGAGCACTTTTATACAAACAAGTTTATCCAGTGATTTTATTGGTAACTCGAGTCAATGAAATAAAAATTACAAAGTCTAAATATGTTAAGTCAAACAATATTGTTGGACTTGTTCATTCCAGTATTGCAACTTTAAAGTTCCTTATGTGATGAAAAACCAAAGACCCGCCATCACAATATTTCAACTCCAAAAAAACACATTTTTAGTAAGTAAATTATTGAATCTTGTAGAGATATTTTTTGTGATATACTTCAGCCAAGTGGCAACCCACCATTGGTTTGTGAACTACTGTTTTGAAGCCTTGAGTTTGGCATTTTCCCCAGCAAATCTTTGTTTTTTGAAACTATATGTAACCATATTTAGAGGAACAGGGGGTGGAGCCTGATTGAGAGCTGAAGACACTGCACGTCAATCTACAACCTGCACCCATTGGACTGCACTTGCTGTCTGACCTTGTACTCGCTGTATACACGCTTTATCATCTATTCCATTCTAAATAGAACCAGTTTAAAAAATGAATATCATGTTGTATTGGAGAGGACTTGAAACAAGAAATTAAGATCATAAACCTCTTAGGTTTACTGACGTTAAATATCAAGTGAGAAGTGACTTCTTTTAGCAACCAGTGGAGTCGCCCTCTGCTGGTAATGCAAGAGAATACACATTTCAGGTACTTCCCCATTGGGATCACTCTGCAGACCCCGAGTCTTCATCCACAGTATAGTCTATGAGCTATACCTTTACTATACCACAATTCAAAATTTGATAAATGCTTTGAAGTTTTAAACCATTGCAAACTTCTATGAATGCCATAGTTATTATTATATTATTATTATTATAAGTATTATTGACCTATAGCAGCAAAGCCCAAGCAGGTGATGTCAGTCCATCCAGTCCCATCCCTCCACCACATTGGTTCAAATCAAGGTATCATGACAACTGCAGGCCAAATTACTAGAATTTTTTTTGTTTGCTTTTTTGACCTACCTGTTGAGAACCATCATAATTTCCCGTTTATCATCATCTTTTAGTTATATGACAAGAAAAACTTTCTACTAATAGCCTGCAAATTGTGAATCTCTGTAGATTACATGACCTTTTGTCTACTGCCACCACCAATGCAAAATTGACTGTACATTTGTATACAGGAAATGGTAATGATGAGGAACAGGTTACTGTGAAATTCACAGAGTACATTTATGCTCCTGATTGAATTAACAACTTTGGTATTAATGACCTCATTGAGCCTGCGTTTGTTTAGAGTTTAAGAACTGGAAATGTATCTGTATGTTGTTTATTCCTCCTGTGAACAGGGCAGCCTCAGAGGGCTACTAGTGAGGACACGTGATTACCAGAAAGCCAAAGCCATAGCCAAATTAATAGTTAGCAAAACTTCTGCAAAAAGCTCAGTTGAATTACAGTATGTCATTGAATAACAGGATAAATCCATACAACAGATGAGATCCTTTGTTGCTGTAATGTGCTGGTTTAGCTGGTGTCACTGAGAATGGCCACTAGGGAACTGGCTTGTGAGGCAAGTTTACTGCTGCTATGATTTGTCAGTTTAGATAGGCTTTCCTTCATATTCACAGAGTTCAACTCCTCCTTCATCACACCTAGAGCAGACAAAGATTGAAAGAAGAAGAAAGACAAGCGTGAGATGGGTTGACCGGACAGAGGAAAAATATGCAGTTAAACTCTGTTTAAGCCCATAATACTATCTGAACCATTGTGTTAGTAATAATCTAAGAGTTGAGAAAATGTTCAGATGTTCCAGTTGTTTTAGGCTGTGATCTTATTCCAGTGGCTTTCTCATTTACAGTTTTTCTAAAACATCTTGACAGTTGCAGTGCAAAAGGATTTATGTGAATGTGTGTTATAAAATCAAACACATACTGGAGTTAGCCAGGCTGCAGATGAGACCTAAAGCACTGAACTTGACTTCGACCGCCCCTTCAGGATCCTCCAACATCTTCTTAAGCAGGGGCAACAGCTCTGCCTCCCATAATGGATCCTTCATAGACTCTGCAGTAATCAAATAAACCCATACACACACACACACACACACACACACACACACACACACACACACACACACACACACACACACACACACACAACTGAGTTATTATAACCTCCACCGAGGGGGGGTTTCAGCCATTTTGTTGGTTGGTTGCTTTGATTGTCAGCAGGAAACATAAAAACTACTGAATTGATTTTCCAAAAAAATAGAAGGATGGGACATGGGCCAAGAAAAAATCTATACAATTTTGGCCCAGATCTAGACAAAGGGGTGGATCCAGGCATTTTTCCTCACTTTCTTTAACACAGTCTTAGCATCTTTTTTTTGTTGTTGACATTTTCACAGATTTCCCAGGATATAATGCATGGATATTGATGAAAAATCAGGCATGTTTAGGGGACCAATATCTTTGAATGTGTGCAATTTGGTGTGGCTTGATTGGATGTAAGGGGACTGTTGGGCTTTAGGGGAGATATGTTTTGGAGGCTGTCTTTGGAAGCATTAAACAAAAAGGTGGGTCTGTTAGCCTCCCATCAATAACTTGAATTGGTTTGTGAGGGATCTGGAAAGCATCCCCCTCACTGAGATGGAAAACATACTCACATACACATTGACTGTAAAGTCTGACAACACTGACTAAGACAATAAATATTTTTTTGTTATATTGTGCTTTTATTTTGTAACCCCTACTCACCACTCTCTCTTTGAGGTCTACTTCAGACAGGGTTTTTTTCATGGGGCACACACATGAGAACGCAGCCACCGAAGTCCAGCAGATGCTAATTACCTTGTTAGGTTAATCAAGGTAAAGAGAGAGGTGGGAGTAGTTGGGACTTTTTTGCATTTCTTCAGTTAATTACGCATTTTCTTTCATGTGTATCTGTCAGTGGTCATTTACAATGTGTATAAAGAACAGGGAGTAATGTTAGACTCAATATATGTTTTAAAGTCATATGGGACTGTCACTATGTGGGGCAGGGCTGAGGCAATGGTAGAAAAAGCCAGGGGAGAGGTCGGTGAGGGAGAGAGAAGGAGTCAGGTTGAATGTCTGCTCTTCTCTGCTCTACTGCTAAGTAAGTCTCCTGCACGTATGTGACCTCTTTGTTGTCCAGCAGTCTATTGTCCTTGTGGAGAGACATGTGGGTGTTTATTGTATACTTTTATTCATATTAGTTCAATTCAGAGCTCTGGAATCAAAGATCCTGGCTTGTCTGATGCTCCTCATTTTTACCACCATTCTTAACACCTCAAGGCCGCTTGCTTCATCCTGTTGTAGAGTTTAACCACCATCAAAACCCTACATGGTTGAAAAATAACAATAATAAGGAATAATAATGCAACACACCTTAACAGTTCCAAAACCTGCATTCTCCAAAATGACCACCAACACCTCTTTTAACACAGTTTCACTTAACATTAAAAACCTCATGATGGACGATTTATTGCAGGCCTGCAATAGCTTTAGCTAGATGCTGCAATAATTTTAGTTTCTATGCTCCTACCTGATACCTGAGGTCTACAAACCTGTCCGTTTATTTCAATATCCTAAAAGGTTCAGTGTATATAATTTAGTGCCATCTAGTGGTGAAGTTGCATTTTCCAGCTGAATACCCCTCACCTCCCCCTCCCCTTCCAAACATGAAAGAGACCCTGTGGTAGCCTTCAGCTGTCATAAACACTCAAAAGGTGTTTAGTTTGTCCAGTTTGTATGACTGGAAAAAACATGGCGACCTCCGTAGAGAGGACTCGCTCCCGATGACATATTTAAATATAAAGGGACCATTCAAGGGTAAAGCATTCGTACAATTTAGATGAATACACACTGGTGAAAGGATCATTTCTGCCAATAGATCCCTTTCACCTAAATCTTACACGCTGAACCTCTACAAGACAGTTGCTTGAAGTGACTTACCAATAAACTGCGTATGTTACTTATTTTAAATATTAAATTTTGATTATTATTTTTAAAAAGTTTTTATTATTTTTAAAAAGGTTTTATTATTTCTGCATTTGTTTTTTGTTTTAAATACATTTGTATGCCTTAATATTATTTAAAAAATAAATGGCCTTATGTCTTAATGGTGCTTTGCCTTTCATATAAATACAGGGACATTGCAGCCATGTGTTATAAAACAATACACACAGTGTAAGCACTGAGCCATTAATGTAGGTTTGAACCAGCCATTGAGAACCAGAACTGAAAACACTAAAGAACAGCCGCAGTTCAACACAACATGTGGGAAGTTAGTTCGTGCTGGTGTATCAGTTACAAAAAGTGCTGTCCATAGATGCTCTATATAAATGTGTGTGTGAATGGGTGAATGGCAAATTTTTTTTTACTGTAAAGCACTTTGAGTGGTCATCAAGACTATAAAATCTCTATATAAATACAGACCATTTACCATTTACATATGCTAGACCTTCAAGGCAACTTTGAAAGCACAGACATGTTCACGCTCCTCTGTGATTCGGACATGCCAGAGCTATTGACTGCATAGTTACTGAAATTGCTTTACCAAGGTCAATGGCAGATGCTATTGCCAGGGCAACCAGGGCCTCATTCTGCATGATGACATGCTCACTCGTTGCCATGGACGTAAGGTGCCGAACCCCATCTGCTTTGGCTACAGCAAGAACAACTTCCTGTCAGAGAGAGGAAATCAGCCAATTACAGAAAGTGAGTGTGTGTTGTATTTGTGCAAATACATATTCTGCCATCACATTTTCAAATCATGTTTTAATGAGTACAACATTGTGCTAACTTTCCGATTGCACGACTCACAGGACTGCGGCTGTGTCTGATGAGGGCAGCCAACAGGCGGCTGGCTTCTCCTCGGACTCCTGCATGATCTTTGGCTTCACACCATTCCATGACCCGAGCCAGCAGTACAGCATCTCTCCCCAGCACCAAGGCTGCCTCATCTGACACATGCAGCACAGCAGAGTAATGGAAAATACTTTTCAGAGAACCACAACAAAATGAGGAAATATCACCAAGATGCCTCTGAGTTGTTCAGGGCAAAAAAATTACAAAAATTAAGATCTAAAGTCAAATAAACAGCCCCCTGATGTTCCAATGCTATGTACATTACACTAAGAATATGAGAGAGGTGCATGAAGTTCACTTTATCCTTAATAAAACCTCCATTTCAGAAAGGAAACCAAGAACAAGGGTTTCTTTTTATTCAAAGTAACTGCTTTTAATCTGAAAAAACAGCCACATGACTGGCAGTCTGTATTGTTCAGATAGAAATGGCCAAAGGGGGTCAGCAGGTCATTAACTTTAGTTCCTCTGCCTCCCCTTTCTCAGAGAGAGAGAGGTGCCTCCCCTTCTGAAGATATCACAGATAAAGACCATACAACCAACATTTCACTCTAAACTGAATACCAGCTCATTTCATTAAATGTCGGAAGCAATTTGAGAATAATATTCAAACTTTATGTTATTTGTTTCATATTGTTTTCTAATTGATTTCAGGATATTTGATAAGCTTCCTGTAGAATTGAAACACTTGATGAATGAAAGCTCGATTGAGAATTTAAAGGTTTTAGATATTCATCCCACATGCAACTATACATTTACCATATAAATACACTACAGCTATGTTATTATATTTCATTTATCATATAGCTGCATGCATTTATTAATGATAGTTAGTAATCTTTGCCTATGTTATCATAGTTTATTACACTGAGGTGGAATTCAATTTTAATCAAATTCACAGTCTGCCTTATGCTTTATGTTGATTGGTCATGTTGGAGATAGAATATGCAACCTTTGCCTTTAAACATTAGGTTACACAATCAAACAATACCAAATCATTACTTCATTACTATTTCACTTTCACTTTTTACTTAACTTTTTACTCTTCTTTCTCCTATATTTAATATAACGTATTTTCTTCAAAGTTTATCCTCTGTCAAGTTTTTGGGTTGAATTACTTTCTATTATGTGCATTTAAGTTACTTCCTTGCGCAATATTACATTTTCTTTAAGCCAAATCAATAGGCAGCTGACTACAGAATACTGCATTAATTGCTCTTTTTGTGTATCTTTTGAAATGACATCATTACCACTGTTTAAATATGCCTGCAGAAGAGGCCTCACAGCTGAGACCACTGGCAGAACTCCCTGCTGAACAAATGATATAATCTGTTGGTAAACCATCTGTTCCCAACATGATGTTCGCAGCCACGGTCTGAGTTCCAACTAAGAGGGTCCACAGCACTGCCGCACTTTATAAAATATGTTTCCGTTTTAACATATTATCTTCCACCATCACCCAAATTACCACCTTTCAATTCCATTGCTATAAATCCAGATGGTTCATTTATTCCATTTTGCATATTCTCTGAATTAACATCCTTGTAAATGTTCCCTTCCTCTAAGACATTAGTCAATAAGTCTCATATTTTTATATTTGTTGCTGCATTGTGTGTTCTTTAGGAGTAGAGGAATGAGATACATTGAATTGAGAATTAATGACTTAATGATTTCAGACTGATTATTAATTAAATTCCATAGATTTGTTGGTTCCCCTTTTCCATAATGAGTGCAAACAGTACACAGCGATGTGTCATCTCATAATGACACTTGTTTTTGTTTTTATAATTATCTCAGTATTTGTATGTCGTGATATTATAACCTGCTTTTTATTTTATTATGTTTATTTAATTGTGGAAATGTGCCTTTCAGACAGTGCTCAAGTTGACATTTTGGTCAAAGTGTTAAAACTAAGGGGGGCAGGGTCAAGGTCTGTCTTAGATTCTACTATGATGTACTGAATGCCATGAGTTTCATACGTACTTTTAAACAGTTAAACTCACCTTGTCCATCCACCATCATGCGTAGTGTACCCAGCAGTTTGAACTGAACAGGTGGCATGTCTGAGCGTAGCAGGGTCTTTATCCTCTCAGTCACCCCATCCTCAAGCATTCGCACTTTGTTAGTGGCTGAAAGACACAGATGATATACTGACCCACTTATTTCCAGTGTTGAGTGTGTTTGCATGTATGGCTTGTATAGTTTATAAGGCCAAAACACAATTTAGGTCATTTTAAATATAATTTCACTGTGAGAACACTATTTTAACCTCTTCATTACTCGGTTAATTTCTCAGACCCAAGCTCAAATATGATGCAACTGAAATTAATAGTGTATACCTTTGCAACCACAGAGTTCAAGTGAATAATGTCGGTATTAATCACAGGGATCCTCAGCCAAATGTTATTCACCTTATATATGCTCCATTAGGAACCATTATCAGCACAAACTCTTTAAATTCTCAATGTTATGCAGACGACATCCAGTTATAACTTTCAATAAAACCTGAACAATGTAATCAATTAACTAAACTCCAAGCATGTCTCAAGGACATAAAAACCTGGATAAACCGCAATTTTCTCTTATTAAACTCAGATAAAACAGAGGTTCTAATACTTGGCCCTAAACACCTTAGAGATACATTATCTAATGATATAGCTGCGCTAGACGACATTGCCCTTGCTTCCAATGAAACAGTCAGGAACTTGGGAGTGATCTTTGATCCTCGATTTGTCCTTTGATTCTCATTTAAAACTCATTTCTAGGACCGCCTTCTTTCACTAACGTAACATCTCAAAAATCAGACATGTCCTTTCTCAAAAAGATGCAGAAAAACTAATCCACGCCTTTGTAACATCCAGACTTGATTATTGTAATTCCTTATTATCAGGCTCCAGCAGTAAGTCGTTAAAGACTCTGCAGCTTGTCCAAAACGCTGCAGCACGTGTCCTGACAAGAACCAGGAAAAGAGACCACATTTCTCCAGTATTAGCTTCACTACACTGGCTACCAGTTAAATCTAGAATAGAATTTAAAATTCTCCTCCTCACCTTCAAGGGCCTTAATAATATGGCACCATTATACCTCAAAGAGCTGATAGTACCTTATCAACCCACTAGAGCACTGCGCTCCCAGAATTCAGGCTTACTTGTCGTCCCTAAAGTCTCTAAAAGTAGAGTAGGAGCCAGAGCTTTCAGCTATCAAGCTCCTCTCCTGTGGAATCATCTCCCTCTTTCAGTTCGGGAGGCAGACACCATCTGTACTTTTAGGAGTAGTCTTAAGACCTTCCTTTTTGATAAAGCTTAT
The DNA here is from genome assembly GCF_022539355.2 of Hippoglossus stenolepis. Classification (NCBI taxonomy): domain Eukaryota; kingdom Metazoa; phylum Chordata; class Actinopteri; order Pleuronectiformes; family Pleuronectidae; genus Hippoglossus; species Hippoglossus stenolepis. The sequence goes on along the minus strand of NC_061494.1, from coordinate 677,708 downwards.
AGTATAGGGTTAGGGGTTAGGGTTAGACTATGATTACAAGTCTGCTTGATATACAATATGCCTACTCACAGGGACGTGCACAGACATGTTGGGGGGCAGAGCCTCAAGTGAGAAAAAGGGCACTTCTCATAATTGTTTATAAAAAAAAAATGCGTTAATAATATTACCCTTAATACCCTCACACAATTGTTAAATACTCAAGAGTAGTAGAATGAATAGTGTAATGGAAAATTTTACCATTATACCACACTAAATATTATCTCTGCTTATGTATACTATTTCTGCTTGTGAAACTGTTAAGATGACATTAGAGCCACAAATCTGACTAGGTTTGTCTCCCACCACCAAGAGCTGGAAGACCTGTGTCTGGGTCTTGGCTAGGAGGCCTTCAGCATGTGTTTGTGTCTTATCTCCTGGGATGTTACTATTCACTCAGTTCACATACAGTAGGTCTCACACACAGATTTCTCACAACACATTGACACACACACACACACACACACACACACACACACACACACACACACACACACACAGTTCTATTGCATCTGCATAAAAAGCATACGCCTGCAACGGTAACTTTGTCATTCACTCTGCAGAATGCTCATCGCACACTGTATGACTGTCTGACCTTCCTTGCAAGGAATAAAGTATACTTAAAAGTAGTGGTGCACCGATGTATCGGCCGTATATCGGTAGCGGCCGATATTCGCCTCGTTTACTGCTATCGGCGTATCGGTAATAAACTTGACTTTCACCGATAACATTGGCCGATGTTCATTGGTATGTTTTCTGCAGCCTGCCAATCTGGCATCCAGATTATGGTACACTGACGCCGGGTTTACACCGGGCGCTGAAGCGCCGCGCAGCGCAGCGCCAAGGAAAGCCAGGCGCCTCCCATCCCCCTGTTAAACCTTTGTGCGGTTCACATGGGTGCGATGCGCTGCGCCAGCGCCTCACCGATGGTTTCGGGTGCGAGCGAGCGCATCGCGCCAGGAAACAGCCTGAAAAATGATTTTAAACGATATAAATGACATATTTTATATGATATAAATGATCAAATATGCATCCCATACTTTGTATTCCCCTTCTGTTGTCCTGGAGTTTTAATTTTCCCAATTTTCCCAATCACATAATTAAATGTCCCCCTCTGCCCATCCACTACAGCCACACAAGCAGTCATATAGATAAAAAGAGAGAGGGGGGGCTAAAGGCTTGCTTGGAGAATACGTCATTTACCCCCGACACAGACATTGAACGGGTTACATACAACAACAAGCGGAGAATCGCGGGCTGACCGGCGCGGAGTCAGCCCGCTAGGGTAGCACTGCATCTTGACTTGAATTTATATGGCATTCCCTAAGGGTTTATGCTAGTGTTTTGTAAGGCTGCATTGCAAGCATCTGTTTACAGTTGAGATGATGTCTTGAGTAGGCCTGGTGATACTGTTAAATGTTTGGCTGAATAGGTGTCTATGTCCATCCATGGCATCTAAAGTTACACTTGTCACTTTTTCTGTTTTTCATATTATTCAAGTAATAAACAAATATCGGTATCGGCTATCAGCTAGATTGTTGTTTTAAATATCGGTATCGGTATCGGCCAAGAATTTCCATATCGTTGCATCCCTACTTAAAAGACTGTGATTCTCTAGCCTCTTTATTTCAGAAGTCTCACCAGGTCAAATTTCCATCACAATAGTTATTAGATAAGGAGCCTACAATCAAAATTATGTTTTGTCGTGTAATCGTCAATTTTGAGATTTTGGTCTATTTTGCTTCCATCTCTTCTTTAACTCTAATGGAAAGAAAACTTCCAAAAATACACATTAAGATGGTGTTTGTTTTACTTCCCTCTGTCTCTTTGCTAGCAAGACACAAGTTAACGATATTTGCTTTTGTCTTCAGGCTAATTAGCTGTAAACTGGAGGTACTGGTAACTTAGTCCTTTGATTATCACACAAGCAAAGAAAAAAAACCACAACTTGAACAGGAGCTGGGAGTTGGGAGGTGCTGCCTGTCTGACATGAATGTGATGACTGTGTGCTCACTTGTGCACCTTCACTAGCCTCACGATTCGATTATGATTCAGCAGTCAACGATTCAAATGTACAACAATGCATCTCGATGCATTTCAATATATCACATCCACAATTTCCTATATTACTGCACATGGCTGCTGTTAATATCAGTTAATAAAATCAGTCGGACAAATAGAAACTCCCTTATTATTTAGAAAGTGCTTTAAAAAGTATTATAGACTGTTACTGTTATTACAAGTTTGTTGTAATTTACTAAATATGGTTTTCAATTCAAAAATCAGACTACAACAGTAAGTCTATGAGAGTGGTCAGTGCTCTCCACACGGATTTGACATTTATTCAGTTTAGACTTGTGTGCTGCACCTCAAGCTTAAAAAGACAAACTCTGATTACAGCCTTGATACTGTATCAAGCTGGCCCCACCTGGCCCCGCCTGGCCCCCCTTAGCAGCTCCACTGCACTGAGGAGCATTACTCAGCTGGTCACAAGAGACTCTGCTCCTCTGACGTTTTCTAATCATCAAACTTAGACCTGATCTTTATAAAAAACCTGCTGAATTCATATTTATGTTCCTGGATAAACGGGACAACGCTTCTTTTGCAACAAAGAAGTTAAAACACGCTAATGGGACATAGCTAAAAACAACATGAATCGATTATGTTCTGTCTCTGCATCGATGCAGAGTCGTCGACGTCGCAATGCATCTAAGAAATGATCAAGAAATGTCCAAAGCTCTAGTGCTCACCACTGTGCAGGAGACGTGGAGGGACGGAGGGTAGAGACTATTCTGATCTCCCGACCTGATATTTTGATCATTTATTCAATCAATATATTAGTTTGACCGGGAAGCTGTGCACAAACAGAAGTATAAAATTCATTTATAAAAAATTATCAGAAAAAGTGCACTTTCTCTAAAGGAAGAAAAAGGGCAGGGGCTCAAGCCCCCTTTCATGTCTATGTGTGCAAGTGCAAGCCTACTCACATATTCTACCATTACTGGCAATAACTCCTCCATTAAAATTTTCATTGCTGCTCCCTTCATTTCTATCAAACATTTTTTTATGTATAAATACTTGAAGGGATAGTTCACCAAAAAATTTTAATTCAGGTAAATAGCGTTGCATTCCAAATCCAATACAATTGAAGTAACTGGGGATCAATTCTTCAAACGTAAAAAAAACCCATAAAATGTCTCCATACTGCTCCTGTGGTGTCATCCAAGTGTCTGTAAGCCCTACATTCAAATTTGACTCGAAATGGCGTCATTTACTTATTTATTTATAAGGTGTTTTGTGGACTCACCACTCCATCGGCATAGTGGTGAGTAGATAATGAGTGAATTTTCATTGTTGGTGACCTATACATTTACAACATTAACACACATTTCCATCATGTTAAAAACTGTTTCTTCTAATAAATGTTGTAAATATTGTAATTTTGTTGATGTTCTCAGTTACACTTGACATCTATTGCACTTCTGTCCGTCCTGGGAGAGGGATCCCTCACATGTGGCTCTCTCTGAGGTTTCTACCTTCTTTTCCCTGTTAAAAGGGTTTTTTTGGTTGTTTTTCCTTGATCTTGTTGAGGGTTAAGGGCAGAGGATGACGCACTTTGTTAAGCCCTATGAGACAAATTGTGATTTGTGAATGTGGGCTATGCAAATAAAATGTGATTGAGTAATTGATTGATCTATAAAAAGGGTAAGAGTAATGAGATTTCTTCAGAGGCGAAAGCATCAGCATACACTTTACTGGGTCAGAGTAAATGCCTACCCAATTTCACAATCTTAGAGTGACTATCTCCTATGTAATCATGCAGTTATTAGTAATTGGGTTTGGTGTATTTGAAAATGTTTGTTATGTGCATGTGCATGTGCAACATATCTATGTTGCTTTACGCTTAACATGCTCTTATATTATAAGTAGGTAAGAAGATACTGTGCTGCACCTAGTACCAGGGGGACTCAGGTGTAGCCTCAAGCAAGTTGAAGTGATTTTGAAGATGACAGCATGTGTATGTTGTGTTCATATTGACTTTGTCCTTTAAAAGATAGGTCACAGTGTTTAAGTAAGTACGTTAGTAGTAGTAGTAGTAGTAGTAGATAGTATAATTTAGTTCCTGGAACCAAATCTCTACTGTTTTACTTTAATCCGTACCAGGAATAGCCAGGTTCCTGAGCGCACTCAGTCCAGCATGCTGAACAGACACATCTCCCTCGTCAACATGTTGCTCCAACAAGGTCAGGATGTGAGGAACCACCCCAAGGTCCAGCATCTTCACACAGTTACTGTCTGACAGAAACACAACAGGCAAAAAGACAATCAGTTCTTTGCTTTAGTTGTCAGTCCAAGGCATGTGTGTTCATGTGTGTTCATGTTAAACAGAAAAAATTCTCAGAGCAATTCCTGGAGGGGACACCAAAGGGGTCCATCAGCATCAACTTTGACACAATCCAGTAACCCCCTCTACTGTCTCCCCCAACCATCTACCGCTCCCGCCCTCCCTCACATCCATCCCTCAAACCCTACCCTCCTCTCACTTTCCCTCCCTCCCATCCCCTCCTCAACCTTTATACAGTTTTGCTTCTGACTGTATTTAGGGGCCATTTTTACTGGGTCCCGCCACACACATAGACTGTAGAGGCGACACCTTGCTGAGAAATATCTTACCGTTCCTGGCGAAGTTGGCGATGGCCAAGGCCCCAGACAGCTGCAGCTGAGTGTTGGAGCTCTGGAGCCAGGACAGAACATCCTGATATACCAGACCTGATCCCTCACCAAAGCACTTCTGCATAGACTCATCTAATCCACACACACACACAAGACAAAAAGAATAAGACTGTAGTCTTAGTCTAAACTCTAAATTGAATGTGCATTCAGACAGATTATAGAGATGCAGTTATAAAGGACAAGACAGGATAGCCAGTGTTATTTACAGTAAATTACATGTGCAGAATTTTTAGATTCCCTATATCACACATGCCATAGCTCATTCTGCAGATTTAGGTGGGGTCGGGTGCAGGACAATTTCTTTGGCTGTCTCTTTCATTCTTTTTCTGCTGTGTACATCACTCACCTCCTAAAAGCAGAGACACTATGAGGTTGGAGGCGATCTTGATGCTGCAGAGGTCATGGGGGTCAGAACCTCCTTGCAGGCACTGAATCATCTCTGATAGAGCCTCTGGTACTCCTGACTCTGCAAACTGCAGCTTAAGTGTATCTGTTGGTATATTACAACCAGGTAAGTTTTACTCCTGTCAATAAATGTTGTCTTCAAATAAATATACGACAAACTGAAAAAAAGAAGAACAAGAAAATCAGAAAACAAATGTTTTTACTTCTCTCAGACTGTTTGTAGAACATGATGGTACGTTATTATTACATTTTCCCAATTGGGGCAGCACATTTGTGCCGTGGTTAGCCACGGCACAAATTTCCATGCCGAATTTCCATGTGCTCCCTGTGTCTGCGTGGGTTTTCTCTGAGTACTCTGGCTTCCCCTTACAGTCCCAAAACATGCAGAATGGGATGAGGTTGATTGGAGACTCTATACTGATCATAGGAATGACAGTGAATTATTGTTTTTTCATTATGTTGGCCCAGCAATACACTGGTGACCTGTCCTGGGTGTGCCCTGCCTCTTGCTCAATGTCAGCTGGGGTTGGCTCCCACAACCCCCACCGCAACCCTTGCAGGATAAGTATATATAATGAATGGATGGATTGATGGGTTCCCAAATTGGTCCGTCATGAAATATCATGTCATGCTTGATGAAACTAGATTTTCATCAGTAAGTCCCCCTTTCCTTGCCTCCTCCCTTAAACACTCTTACCACTCTCGCCCAGTGCACCCAGTATTTCCAGGATGACATGTCGGCGTTCGGCATCAGGTGCCCGTTTCAACTGAAATGTTAGTACATCTGCCACGTCCAGCTCTGACAGGGCCTCCCTCGCGGAGTCTGCAACACAAGGGTCTGTAACTATAGACAATATTGGAGGTAACTAATGATCCTGACTACTATCTGACATCTACTGTTAGTTTAACACATAACATAATTTTGACACTTTTGAAAAAACAAAAATAAAACATTGTTGCAGTGTATGCTGTAACTTGAGCTCATAGACATTTTCCATTATGAATTGAGTTTGGGAAGTATTGAAGAATGAATTTGTCCATTTGTCTCCCCACTGATTTCTCTTGGCACTGTACACAAAGACAGGCATGGTGGGGCTGCTACAATAGTGAGTGATAGACAGTATGTGCCAGTACTTACTGTATCTTTGTACGTGTGAGCAATTTAGAGTCTGTGCTTAATGAGCCATGAAGGAAACTTGTGAGAGCAAATGTAGAACACTTAAACATAAGACAGATGACCAAGATTTTCAAGGGCATTGCGGTAGCTGTGAATGTGGCTCAAATTAGATTTAATTAATAATCAATGACTATAATAAATACAACTGCCAAATAATCACCCATGTCAGCCAGGTTACAAAGGGCCAGCAGGCAAACGTTAACCAGTGGATCGTTGTCTGAATACTCCTTCATTATGGACACCAGTCTGGGTATTACGCCACTCTGGACTAACATGTCCTGTTGGTATGCTGGTGGGAGGATAGAGAGGGACAATGGAAGTGATCAAAGTGAGAGAAAAATCAGCTTTGAATTATTGTTCATGCTTTTGTTTCATTGCTTTGCTTGTTTACAGTAATTGTCATCAATGGTAATTGAATATAAATTAACACATTTAATTGAGTTGTAATAAAAATGATTTTGTATTTGAAAAACATAAACCATTAACATTTCACCTATTTACACCTGAAGACTGACTTCTCTGTGAGCATCAATAGAACAGACTCTGCCTCATCAGCACACTTCTCATCATCAGCAATTTGCCAACTCACAGTTGTCAAAGCAGATGCGTCCAATGGCTCTGCCAGTGTTCAGCAGCATCTCCTGGTTGTTGCTGTTCAGATGAGGAAGCAGTACCTTCACCAGGCCTGCCTCAATGCACGACTCCCTGACTGCAGCTACAACACACAAAAAGACAAGATTTTACCTCTTCAATTTCCTCTTCTATTTCTTTGATAGTAAATTAACTCTTTTACCACATGCAACTGTAATGTGCCATGGTACTACAGAACTTCACAATATCAGTCTGTGGAAATGTAATCAAAAATATTCTTCGTGTTGGTAAAGACAAAGTGATTCTGTGAATGTAGTTGCCATGATGGAGATCAGAACCTGCAACACAAATGATTTAGCTATCAAAATAATCTGGCAGGACAGATATTAATGCTGAAGAGGCAGTTTTGGCCCTCAGGCTGCCAGTTGGAGATTGTCCGAGGACATAAAAGAAGACATGTTCAATTGGTCCACAGACTTCCTGTTAAGATATGATGCCCCGCCCATGACTGCATGGTGTAGTTTGCCTGGATTTTCTAATTTTATTGATATTGAACTTATTGGCGAGTCAAAATTGCACCAAATTAGACACTGCACCAAAATAATACACATGACAAGTGTGACACCGCTCCGATGAACAGTTCTCGAGATATGCATTCCACATACAGACAGACAGAGGTAAGAGGTTTCTGGAATTAGTAGATACATTTATGAATAACATGATCTGTGAATAAAATATTACAACTGATAAGTGTAGCAGTATCCTACTGTACCTTCACGGGCCATCTCTGCCACCACCAGAGCCACCTGGCAGCACAGGCTGCTTTTACTTTGTAAAGCCTGAGCCAATGTGGGTAGAATCCCACTATTCACAATCGCAACAGCAGAATCTTTCTCTGTGGACACACAAATCAATTTTTTAAGAAAAAAACTGTTTCAGGATATTCATCAGCATATAATAGACTACTGCCACCATGGTTTGGCATGTTTGGTATGTGTGAGTGTGTATGGCAGGTTTGGCATGGGCATGGTTTCCCTCTGCAGGTTCCTGGCACGCCTGCAGCTGATTTCGACTAATCACCTGATGCAGTATAAGATCCCTGGTCTTTTTTCCCCTCATCGCTAGATTATATAGTTGGACTACGCCTTAGTATTGACCCAGTATTGGCTCTGATGAACTCTGTCTCAGCACTTTGCCACCTTGCTTACACTCTGCCTTTTTGCCTGCCTCAGGTTACTACCTGTCTGCCAGTTAGTTTGCCTGCCTGTCTGCCCTGCCTGAAATCCTGTCTGCCTGTTACCTGTTATTGAATTTTCGGAGACACGTTCTCCTCTCCTCTCTCTGGGGCATAGTGCAGCTATCTGTCGTGTTTGGGGAAGTGCGAGAGCTTGGCGAAGGTCAAAGGCTTCACTCCATAGACACCACAGATATGAGACTGCGTAAGCAGGCGATACTGTCTCCAGAACTAGAAAATACATTTGATTGTTTAGGAACTAGCAGACCCATAGATTAAATGATCTGTAGGGGGTTTAAAGTGTGACTGCAGGAAAGCAGACTTCAGAATATGAGAGGACATCATGCACAGTTGTTGTATTGATGGATTCAGATTTTCTCCTTGCCAAGCTTCAATAAATATTTCAGCATAAGACATCAAAGGCTCCTGAACACTTTCGTCACTTATGAGTTGACCATTTACCAGCAGATTTTCCACAACATTACCTGCCTGGTAAATTGTTTGCTCTGCCGGTCTGTTTATCGGGGTATCTGCCCTGACTGAAGACCAGCTTCCCGTTCTCTAGCAGTAACCGGCTGATCCTTCAGTGAGCCAACCGGGTGGGCTTCATCAACAGAAATGCTACCATCCTCTATGCAGCACGCCACGCCAAACACAACCACTCTACCTTAACCATCAACAGTAAACCTGGCAATAACGATTCATTTAAAACTTTTATTATACATTCAATTATTGTCGTACTGTGACAGTACTGGAACTAGCTCCCACTCACGGATCGGGAGGCAGACACCATCTCTACATTTAAGGTTAGACTTAAAACATTCCTTTTTGATAAAGCCTATAGTTAGGGCTGGATCAGGTGAGTCCTGAACCATCCCTTATTAATACTGCTATAGGTCTAGATTGCTGGGGGAATTCCCATCATGCACTGAGCACTTCTCCCCTTGAACGGGTTATAGCTATATTTGCACATTTGGCCTTATCCAATTTTCTATTGATAGCGAAGCATTTTAACACTTTTTGTCATGTTTTTTTGTGGTCTTGTTTTCTGTCAGTGTGTTATAATTTTGAATTGTGTTTGGATGGATGCCTCCTTTTTTGGGGCTGCAAAACAAATCTACCTACCGGTACAAGTCAGAGCTGAAACCTGATGCTGTTCCTGGTCTCTCTCTCCCCCTATCCTCCCCCTCCCCTCTATCTCTCTCTGCTCTCTTCCCCATTTTTCCCTGCTCACCCCAACCGGTCGAGGCAGATGGCTGCTCGCATTGAATCTGGTTCTGCTAGAGGTTTCTTCCAGTTAATGAGGGAGTTTTTTTATCTCCACAGTCGGCCAAATGCTTGCTCATTGTTGGAACTGTTGGGTTTCTCTATCATTTTTTAGGTCTATGTAAAGTGCCATGAGATAATGCAAATTATGATTTGGCTCTGTACAAATAAAACATTTAATTTAATAAGGTGCATATGACATGCATTTCCCTAGAACCAGGCAAGACTAACCTGAAAACACATACTCCTAAACAGTGGAGCTGTGTTTTTTCTGGACTAAAAGCACTATATTGTTGCGAGATGTTTTTTTCAGGGTTTATGATCTACATGGAGTGCAAAAAAGTTTTGTAGGCATTAATTTGTGCAGTAGAACATACAAGGGATATTTTCCATCTTGTCCTATGTTCTAAAACAAGACAGTGTTTAGATTAAAAGGCAGAGAGGCAATGATGTCTGATCTACTGAGCGGGCCAAATGGCTTTCATAGTACTGCCATACTAGTCAGATTTACCTTCAGCCTATTTTTGTTGTGGCAAAAGACGACTTCACTGAAAAGATGTCAGAGGGCAGTAAGTTACTGCGCCACCTACTTACTAGTCTGATAATCGTTACATCAACAAATAGGGTTAGCCTACAAAATAAGAGTTCTGGTGCTTTGCGTGAAAGGTGGCCTGGAAAGGAGTCAAATCACGGCCTGAATTATTGTCGCATTCAACCGCTGGGCGTTAGTATGTGTGAAATGCCACTCAATGCATTATTATGAACCGGTTTTGCTAACAATGGCTGGCTGGCTAACATAAACACTGTTCCTGTGCAACTGGAATGCTATCAACTCGGATTATTCGGGTGTGATGTCATTCCGACTGCCGAACTCCGAGATGTAATGGAATGGAGCATAAGATCCTGCAAAACTTCAAGTTCCAGACTGACGACTGCTGGCTAACTAACCAGATATAGTGATAACTGACAAGGAGCAGAAGAGGGCAGTAGTGATAGATGTGGCAATCCCAGTTGACAGTAACATCAGGAAGAAGGACCTCAAGAAGATTGACAACCACGAGGGCTGAAAGAGAGACTGGAACAGATATGGAGGGTGAAGTTCAAATCCTATGGTACTAGGAAGGTTAGGTAGGGGCTGTGACCCCTGAACTGGGAGCCTGGCTCCAGCAGACCATGAAGGTTTCCTGACCCATGATGATGGCTGACTAATCAGCTGATTTAGATTACCTAGAGCAGTTCTCTTGGATGTATATGCCAAACTGTGTTAAGTAGAATTAGAGAGGCCGAACCTAGAGAACCGCACCATCCCAGTACATACACAGGTACCCTTGACTCCAGCGTTTTTGGTAACCGGCTGTGTTGCCAGGTATGTGTTTGATATGATTAACATTATGTTTACCATCTGCCTAAAGCATCTTTTGGGAATAATATACTTCTGTCAAACACTGTAGGCCGGAAATATTGCAATGCGTGCCATTTTGGATGAGATCATGAAATAATTAAATTGTTGCCCTGACTGCATTAACTGCAGCAGCAGCACATTACCACTGAACATTTTCTTTAATTACTGATACCACTGCTGTGGTCACCAAATAATATTTATTTCTTCACCTCCACCTCACTCACAAGCAGCTTGATTTTGGTGACAAAAGAGTTGGTCTGCTCGCTTGATCTCATGATTCACCATAGAAACCCATTCATCAGCAGGGTCTTTCCACATTCGTGAGATTCTTTGTATTGACCAATTATGGTTAAATGTGGTTGTGTAGGGGTGGGATATGAGGTAGATCCACGTATGCACGTACCAGTTGTACTTTGATGTATAAAGGGAACATTGCATGTTTTTATAAATCAGTTTATTTTCTGGACATGCCATTTTCTGCTTTTGTGTGCATGTACACTTTTAGTATGTATCCTAGGCACTGTTTTATACATAGGGTCCCAGGGCTGTCAAATTTTTGGTGAGAATGACTCACCATGTATCCAGCTAAATCCCTACTATATGTGTTTATCACACTGTTTGTTGGAACATCACCAGCTCGGCAGCACCACCGGCGCCTGTGGGCAATGGAAAACAAAATGATCAGCAACCTTCTGGTGGAGGTACCGCTGGTCTCTCTTTATCACCGCAACCAGCTCCACACCCATTATCTTATATTACTGCTGCCGCAAACGATAATGAGAATGTCCTGACAGTTCTTCCCTCAAGGCCTGGTAGAAGTAGTGATGTAAAGTGCACCATAGCTAAACTATTGGTCACTGTTATCTGGGACAAAGTTGGAGCCACAGAAACCTAAGGTCTCTCCTGCCAGCGTCAGACAAAGCTAGCAATGTGACGCAATATCACAAAATCAATATATCTTGATAAGTGAAAAAAAAAAAATTGCCGTCATTTATTCAATTTTTGCATATGATAGAGCTATAGCTTTTACCTCGCAAAGTGCTTTATACACGAGACACACGATGAGTACACATAGAGTGCTCCAACACAGCTATGATGTCAGTTAGAAGTAAAAATATTTTTCTTGGCTTTGGAAAAGTTTTAGAGAAGATTAAAACTGCATGGCTTGAAAATATAAAATACAAAAAGTCATGATAGGCTATGTTTAGATTTTAGGGTTTCCTTTCAACAATTTTACAGGTATTTGTTTTACAATGAGGGCCTATGATGAAAATCCTTTTTGGGCCACGGGAGATTTGTTGCTGCAATACCACTACAGGTAAACATTTGCAGTCTAATTATATTCTCTAGGTCTAATTTTGCAGCAATGCCCAAACTTCACATTTGATCTCTTCCTTAACCCTCGTGTTGTTCCTGGGTCGGATTGACCCAGAGTGTGTGTGTGTCTGTGTGTGTGTGTGTGCGTGCGTGCGTGCGTGTGATCATACGCAAGCCCTGGCCTTTCAGGGTTAGGGTTAGGGTGACCCAAGGATTGTCATTATCCAATTCTCCTGGGGTAATTGAGACCAATGGTTTGTCATTCTCGATTCTCCTGGGGGGGGGTGGGTATATTAGACCCACATAGAATTCTCCGTGTGCCACTCTCCCGGACCATGGCACGATGTCGCGTCAGGAGCGTTTCACCAGAGAACAGGTTTTCCAACAGCTATTCTCCCAGCAACCATCCTCTGAACCCGAAGAGGACGCGGAAGAGCCAGACCGAGAAGCGGACGGACAAGGAGATGGAGAAGCAGACCGAGAAGCAGACAGAAAAGCAGACCGAGAAGAAGACAGAGGACGGAGACGATGGCGACTACGAAGACGGCGACGGCGACGAAGACTACGACCCAGTGGGTGATGCTTCTGCAGATTCGTCATCCTTGGACGAAGAAGAAGAAGAAGGACAAGACCACAGCGACACCACCACCACCACCGGACTCATGGAAAGAGAGACCTTCCTGTCAAGAAACGGGGAAATAACATGGTCCTCGAGGGCGTACGGCCTCCTCCTCCTCCTTCTCTTCCTCCTCCTCTGCTGTGGCTCAAAGCGGGGTCCCCCGGGGCCCCACGGGGCCCCACGATCCACGCGACGTCCCGCACCGGTGACCTAGCCTCGACGTTCCGCCTGTTCATCACACCGACGGTAGAGAACATCATCCTGGAGATGACGAATCGGGAGGGTCGTCGAAAATACGGTGACGAATGGAAAGGGATGGAGAGACCGACCTGCGCGCCTACGTAGGGCTGCTGATCTTAGCGGGCGTGTACAGGTCCCGGGGCGAGGCCGCCGCCAGCCTGTGGGACGCCGAGAGCGGCCGGGCGATATTCCGTGCCACGATGCCCCTAAAACTCTTCCACACGTACTCCAGACGAGACGCACGAGACGAGCCACGGACAAATTGGCGGCCGTGCGAGAGGTCTGGGACGCGTGGGTGTCGCGGCTACCGCACCTCTACAACCCGGGGCCCGAAGTGACCGTGGACGAGCAACTGGTTCCATTCAGAGGTTAGTCTTTTTTTTCGTTTTTTAAAAAAAATATTATTATGTTGTAGTGGACACGTGATAGGACAGAATTCACCAAAGGCTGTGACATTGGTTTACACTAATTGATTGCACTATGTGGTTTGCACGCTGTGGGGTTACCAAGGTAACAAGGGCACTGGGAGTGGTTAAAAGCAGATGTTGGGTGACACCCGGAAGTGCTCTGTATTGTGGAAATGTTTATGAAATAAAACGCACGCCGAGAGGTGCATAAAAACGAGAGATCTCCGGACTACTTCATCCCATCGACTCCTACATTGGTGACCTTGACATTCTCTGGACGTATCCAGAGACGGACATGGCGACGCACGCAGTATCGCTTAAACCCCCGGAGTTTTTGGGCATGGTGAACTTTTACCACCGCTTTCTTCCGCAGGTAGCACAGCTAATGCGACCCCTTTATGAGGCCCTGAAGGGTAAAGCGGCCAGGCACGCAGTGATTTGGACTGAGGATAGGAATAAAGCATTTGATGATGCCAAGGCAGCTTTGGCTAATGTGACGATGCTGGCACACCCCGCACCCAATGTTCCGATATCCATCACTAGTGATGCTTCTGACTATGCAGTTGGAGCGGTGCATGAGTAGTGGGTCAATGGGGCCTGGCAGCCGCTCGCCTTTTTCAGCAGACAGCTGCGCCCCAATGAGCGGATTTACAGTACCTTCGATAGGGAGCTGCTAGGCCTCTATCTCGCCATCCGACACTTTCGTTTCCTGTTAGAGGGCCGAAGTTTCACAGCGTACGTGGACCACAAGCCATTGACTTTCGCCATGGTTAAAGTGGCAGAGCCGTGGTCTGCTCGCCAGCAGCGCCAGCTTTCCTTCATATCGGAGTTCACCACAGATATACAACATGTGGCAGGCAAGCACAACCCGGTGGCTGACTGCCTCTCCCGAGCGGTTGCTGGAGCCGTCCAATTTGGTGTGGACGATGAGGGCATGGCAGCAGATCAAATTTCTGATCCAGACGTTCAGGCGCTGAGGACGGCTGAGACAGGACTGAGGTTGTGTTATGTTATGTTATGTTATGTTATGTTATGTTATGTTATGTTATGTTATGTTATTATGTTATGTAGATAGCGGCTGCTAGTCCTCGTCCTCATCTCATCTCCTCTCATCTCCTCCTGTTTTTCTCCCTAGGCCGGTGTCCATTCTGTCAGTACATGCAAGCCGGCAAAATACGGGATCAAGCCGTGGGTGGCCTGCGATGCGAAATCAAGCTACGCTTTGAAGATGCAAGTGTACACCGGAAAGCCGAGCGGCGGACGCCCAGAACAGAACCAGGGGTTGCGGGTAGTGCTCGATGTAACGGAGGGACTGCACGGTCGTAACGTCACGTGCGACAATTACTTCACCTCCTACGAACTCGCGTGGCAGCTCCTGGAGAGGAAGCTCACCGTGGTCAGCACGGTTTGGAAGAACAAGCCTTAGCTCCCGACCGGGCTGCTCGCGGTCAAGGGAAGAGGTGTTCTCATCCAAGTTCGCATTCACGCCCACCGCCACTCTGGTGTCCTACATCCCAAAGAAAAACAGGAACGTGGTGCTCCTGAGCACACGGCACCCCGAGGCCGACATCAGCGACCGCGAGGACGGGGAACCAGTCATCGTCCTGGACTACAACCGCAACAAAGGTGGCGTGGACAACCTAGACAAGGTGATCGGAATGTACAGCTGCAGGAGGATGACTGCGCGCTGGCCCCTGGTCGTCTTTCACAACATTCTCGACGTCTCTTCCTACAACGCCTTTGTGATATGGAGAGAGATCAACCCAGACTGGATGCCGGGCAAGCGGAACAAGCGGAGGGTGTTCCTATAGCAGCTGGGAAAGGCTCTCGTGACTCCGTTCATCGCACGAAGGGAGCGCATCCCCCGCACGGAAGCGTCCACCGCGGTTGTGAAGGCTGTAAAAGCCGCCGCCGCACAGAGAGCTCTTGACTACGATGCTCGACCCGAGCGTCGGGCCTCCCCCATAGCCCTAGCAGCAGCCCCGCTCGGGGCGTGTAAGAGGAAGAGGTGTCAGATATGCCCCAGGAAAAAGGACTGTAAAACTCACACTGTGTGCCGCGGGTGTAACAAATACATCTGCAAGGGCTGCTCACTTGTCTATTGCCCTACGTGTGCGTCCTAATATGGGGTGGGCTATGTGAGGGGGCCAACAGCCGGGGGAAGCAGGGACAACACAAGGGTTATAGCATTTATATGCCAATCTTCAGTCATAATTATAAGGCCACCTACTGGAATTAGGAAATGACATGATGAATGTATTTGAACATACTCCTCCTATTTGGTTAAGTCGGTCAGAAGAGCCAGAAGATATTGATGATGCTTTTCATGAAGACTTTCTTTTGATAAAATGCCACTGCCCTGGTGGTGGGAAAATATTGATGCTTCTCGATGGCACAGGAGGCAATTGTTACTCAAAAATACATTGTCTGATCTGTCCCAAAACTCATGTTTGAAGGGGTCCCAGACTGAAAGAATCTGCACACCAATATTCTGGAATAAGCATGGCACTATGTACTGGCAACAGGTGACATGTTTTAGGGATTGTGGGCTTTTTGCGGTGATCTACAAAAAATTATTGCACTTGGCAAATAATAACAGGTGCAAACATGGTAGAGGCAGCAGTATTTAAATGAGTGTTTTGCGTGCATTACTGGTTTCCGCCATGGAGCATTACGGAGAGCAGAGTTACCGCAAGCGCAAAGCGAAATATAATGCCATGGAATTGGAGGTGTTAGTGGAAGAGGCAAACAAACACTACATCAAAGGAATATTAATATAACTCAAAGAAACCCGATATGGGAGAGTATCTGCGAGAAAGTAAATGCTGTGGTTAAAACAAAAAGAACAACCGATGAAATGAGGGAAGATAGCAGGACATAAAAAGAAGAACAAAAGAAAAAATTGCTCATAATAAAACCTTGGCAAATAAAACAGGTGAGGGGGTGGAAGAGATGCCTCTGACCAATATTGAGCAACAGGTGCAGTTCACTTTCTGTGGCACGAGTGCTCAGGCAATGTCTGAATGTCGGGGCTTGCGGACACTTGGTTGACACCACACGAGCAGTATGGAGGCATGTTATGTTTTTTCTGTTTTATTACATCTGAAGCTTTGGTCACCAGTTACTTGTATTGGATTCTGCTCTAACACTGTTTAACCCTGGGACTCCTAAAGTGTTGTGTGGACTCAAACACTTTACCCAACCCTCCATCGGCCAGAGGTGGGAAGTAACGAAATACTTTGTTACTGTATTTATATCTGTAATTTACTTGAGTGTTTATTTTCCTGACGACTTTTTACTTTACTCAATACATTTGAACGCACATTTCTGTTTGCATTTGAACGCAAATTCCAAATTTACGGCTCACCTCTCTCTCGCTCACTCGCGTGCCCCCTGCCTCGGGAGATGCGCAGGCCCGGCGGCGTGTTTGCCATCAGGGGGGGGCAGCGCGAGACCCTAAGCGTCTGGAGGTTGGTCGGGCTGCCTTGGTCGACCAATCCCTCCGCAGGTTCACCTTCAGAAACTTTGTTACGAGTTTAACTTCCTCTAGATAGTCAAGTTTGATCGTCTTCTTCTCGGGACTCCGCCAGGGCCGTGACCAACTCTGGCAGGGCCGATCCGAGGACCTCACTAAACCATCCAATGGGTAGTAGCGATGTGTGTACAAAGGGCAGGGACTTAATCAAGGCGAGCACATTCCCATTCCATTTATTCCCTTTAGAATTATCCAGGTGCTCATGCAGGAGCTAGTTTCAGTTCTGTCTTTATTATTCTGTCTGAAATTTGGCCTGCAGCAAATCACTGTGTCCAGTGATTTTTTCTTCTCTGTACTAGCACTGTCCAGGTTGTTAACAATTTTGTGTGCCTACAACTTGTTTCCTTTTGCTGAGTTATCATAAGAGGCATTGTGTATCATTCCTGCAACTGATTAGAAAGTGAAAGGTCCATGTTTATTGATATTTACAGAATTTTTTAGTGGTTATACTCTGGTCTATTAGTGTTCTTAGGCAGACACAAGAGGCACTTGTTTATTCTGTTGTGTTGGTTCTTTGTTGTCCCTAGAAGTTCAGATGCACTAGTCCAATACTATTTGAACCTCAGCATCTGGGGTTCAAAATTTGTAAAATTATACAGTATATGTATATTTTTGTTATAATTTTTCAGTCAGTTGAAATAAATCCTGAAGAGAACAATTTTGGGTTGTTTTGTGTCTGTATAGGCCTACTATAAAAAGCACTTTGCATTTTTTATTTTGTACTTGTACTTTTACTTTTGATACTTAAGTACATTTCAACACCAGATACTTTTGATACATTTAATATGAGCTACTTTAAGACTTTGACTCAAGTCATTTTCTTACGGGTGACTTTAACTTTTACCGGAGTCACTTTCAGGTAAGATATCTGTACTTTTACTCAAGTATGGCTTTCAAGTACTTTATACACCACTGCCATCGGCATAGTGGTGAGTAGATAATGAGTGAATTTTCATTTCTGGATGAACTATCCCTTTAAGTAAGTGTGTGCTGTGTGCGTGTGGCATGACTTACTCTTTTCCAGCAAAGAAGATAGTACTGTGTCCAAATGAGGCTTGAGCTCCTCTTCAATTAGCTCTGTACTCACACTGATAGCCTGTAGTGCTTCACTTAGAGAATCTGAAACAAACACAAACATACAACACCACAAAATATTGACAGTAAAGGTTAGCAACATGTCAGCTTCAAAGGACTTCCTTATCCCTCAAATACATACATATAAACTCTAAATCTTGGAAAAATTATAAATACCAAAAAGTAAATCACAATAGATGTATGTACACTAGGTAGAGTAAATGGCCAGAGTTTCTGCAAGTAATATCTAAAAGCATAATGTTGTAATTGGCCGTGCGACACATCTGTGTATGATGGGGCATGGCTAGTCACACACAGAGCTGTGAATCAGCCAGTGAATGTGATAGAAGAATCAAACAGGTGATTTAGCAACTGCACCTTGTGCTCTGCATAAACTAATGCTCAGTTTCTCAAACTCTGGCTGCTGAGGTGGTTCCCGATACTGGCAGTATTTATTGCCAGTTCATCTTCAGACCCTGTTTTCACTCTGACTTGTCTATCTCTACACTCGGTCACATTGTCCAATAATCTTACTCACACGATCAAAATGCTAAATGTCCTCTTTTTGGGGTAGTCACTTTGCTCCCAAATAAAAGGGTTGGAGCCTTCAGATGGAAGCATAAGTCATATAGACGTCGATCTTCCAAGCTACCAAAGACCACTGAGACTCACATTCCCACTGGCGATAAGCCTCTTTTCCCACTTCTAGCCTGAACCAAATTACCAGGTTCCCAGCAGTTAAGGTAGCTAGAAGGCAGCCCAAGCCTCAGCTACCAATCTATCCGAACTACTGCTGCCAAGCTATCCAGAGCCTCAGTTTCCCAGGCATACTAAGCCCCAGCTGCTCAGCCCAGCGAATGACACCCTGTCAGACCCTGAGTAGGTCATCCCCACCAAAGTTCCTTCTCATTGGGGGTCCTGGAAGACGACCACTCTGTTCCTACATCAAGGGTCCCAGTCAACGTTAGTGCAACCCTGCATGAGGGTTCTCAAGCCAATGTCCACTCGGCTCCTGTGTTTGGGGTCCTTGCAGAAGTCATATCCCATGTGTCAACCAACACTAAGCCTGCTCTGTGTGTGATGGCGGCACCAACAGCCACACACTGAACCTCAGCAACATGGTGGGAACTTTTCTTTAATCTGTTTAATTTGTTTAGTTTAAGTTTCTTTTTGCAAACACTTAAAATGCACACACACGTAACAGATAAATAACTGGACTGGATAATCCTCAATCAATGATCCAACCAACATCTGCTCCCGATCTCCAGACTGATTTCCAGTCCACATTGACTTCAGCTGCTGGTCTCCAGTCAGTGGTCGCCTGCTACTCCCTGCTACTACCTCTGCATACATCCTGCCTTCATCCCTGCCTTTTCCAACACCCTTCAGAATGGCTGGGTGGTGCCTTGGTAAAGGGTGCACGTGATGGTTGACGGTGCTCTTGCTCTCCTCAGCTTCTAGGGGAAGTAGAGGTGCATAATGGCTCTCTTGGCCAGTGATGCCATGTTCAACCCCAGGAAATGCTTCACACGCATTCCACAGCAAAGCCATTGATGTCCATTGTCTCTTGAATCCTATCGTCTTTCCAAGTTAACATTTTTGTCAGTGTCTTCAACGTGTGTGGCTCCTCTTTTTCATCCTTAAATACTGTATTTGTATTCTTTTTGTGTTTTTCAGTTTTGCATTTGTCATGTATTAGTGGGAAAAACCTGGCGAATATCGAGAGCAACCAAGCCTACTTTATTTTACATAAAATGCATGTTGTTTTGACAATACCCTTTTTGCCATTGGCAGAAAAAAGAAAATGAGCATAATGTTGCTGGTAAATGCAATCTGGGGTTTTGTAGAATTGTTCAGGGTTGACATTCTGGTTTCCTGGTAAGGTTAAATCCCAGTATCATCAATCTCAGTAACTTTAGCCTGATTAGGGTAATTTAACCTAATGCATATTCAACTTTCTTCCAATACTAGCAAAGAATAAAACTCAGGACCAAGCTAAAAGAACTGCTTAAACAAACAGATTTACAAAACAATGCATACATACAAACAAACGCACAGTGAGGTGAGACCTGCAGGTTGTAATCACCCCAGCTAATCCCCTGTAAGTCGAATGAAAATAGCCTGAGTGGAAAGGGCTATCAGGCTAATACACAGCCTGTGAGGTCAGGATCTAACACCCATGTCTTGTGTGTGTGTGTCTGCTTGTCTTTCTATGGTTTTGAGGGTCAAATTATGTGTGTGTGTGTGTGTGTGTGTGTGTGTGTGTCTGTGTGTGTAAAATGTATGATGCTTCAAGCAAGATGCATTCCTCACATCAGCAGTTACTCAGCAGCAGCAGTGGCTTCTGATGAGGCTGGGTGTGTCTTCAGCGTGTAATGCATGACGACCACTGGCTACTGAGTTGCTGTCCCTCCACTCTCATGCTAAATAGTGCATGCTTACTGGCCACTGAGACACACAGCTTGGTGTTGCAGGGTTTGTCTGGACAGAGCATGACACTTAAGCATGGTGCAATTCCATGCCTTATACCCTAAAAGATTAAGCTATTTACACATTTTCCAATGTCTATCTATCTATCTATCTATCTATCTATCTATCTATCTATCTATCTATCTCATACACACATTGAAACATCCACATCCCATGGTGTGATGCCTGATATTACACAACCACAGCTCGTATTGTATAGCATCATGCAAAAATAAAACACACACACAAAGAGTAGAAGGATGTTAAATATGAAGCTACTCACCGGTGTCTGTCATGGCTGCTGGTCGACAGTCTCTCTGTTAGCTCGCTCACTGCCTCTGCCTGCTGGCACTGCTTCTCTGTGTGTGTGTGTGTGTGTGTGTGTGTGTGTGTGTGTGTGTGTGTGTGTGTGTGTGTGTGTGTGTGTGTGTGTGTGTGTGTGTGTGTGTACAGAGGAGCTCCCCTCCCTTCTTAAGGTCAGGTGTACCCCAACTATGTCTCTCACTCCGTCTCTCTTCTCCTCACTCGTTCCCTCAATCCCATTATCCAGCGTCTTTTTCTCTCCCTGCCCCCATTGCGTTTCTCTCTCTCTCTCTCTCTCTCTCTCTCTCTCTCTCTCTCTCTCTCTCTCTCGCCTAGAGTGTATACCTTAGCCTATACTTTCAAATTAAGCAAAAAGAAACACATTTGAAATGTTTTTTAAATACAAATTATTGATTGCGATGCAAATATAAAATATGTCACTTCATCGTTATTATATCTTAAAACACCATAGGTTTTACAGACAGATTTAATGGAATATTATTTAGCTATAGAAAAGATAGTGTCTGAAGAGGACTACAATCCATTCAAAGGTATCTCTGATTCCAAGCAGAGGGGGAAAGGGGGACAGTGGGATCTTTATATTAACTACTGCAGAGGTGTTGATCAGTACTATGTGTAGTGTGGTGGGTAGAGCAGAGGGACAGTGACTCAGAGGTCGTGAGGGTGGAACTTCAGTGTTGTTATTTTCTTTGTCTGATGATTTGAACAACAATGTGATTGACTCAGTGGTTGAGATGCTGACTCAGTGATCCACTGGTCGTGAGTTCAAAACCAACTGAAGCCAAAAATATATATTTTTTCTTACATGTCCAGTTGCACTCAACTTCAATATTGACTCATCGTTATAGCGCCACCTACTGGTCAGTGTGAAAATGAAGTGTGAGCAATCGACCCCAAAATTGTCACATGATCAGAGTCAAGGCCT
The DNA here is from genome assembly GCF_022539355.2 of Hippoglossus stenolepis. Lineage (NCBI taxonomy): Eukaryota > Metazoa > Chordata > Actinopteri > Pleuronectiformes > Pleuronectidae > Hippoglossus > Hippoglossus stenolepis. The sequence continues at coordinate 655,953 of NC_061494.1, read as the reverse complement.
GATCAAGTCAAGGCTATCACTATCACTGCATACACACTAATAGTGATAGCGCCACCTAGTGGTCAGTGTGAAAATGAAGTTTGAGCAATCGGTCCCAAATTGCACACACTTCGTCAGATTCCTGACCTGAACAGATATATTAGTGTGTATGCAGTGATAGTGATAGCGCCACCTACTGATCAAGTCTGTCTCTCTCTCTTAAACCAGCCAGTCTGTCCTCTCTCTAAACCAGCCAGCCAGTATCTCTCTCTCTCTCTCTCTCTCTCTCTCTCTCTCTCTCTCTCTCTCTCTCTCTCAAACTGGTACATTTTCTCTCTCTCTCTTAAAGCAGCCAGTCTGTGTCTCTCTCTCTCTCTTCCCCCCAAAAAAACAAAGAGTCTCTGTTGCGCCAGCAGCAAGCAAGGCACCCATTCGAAATTTCTCGGCAGGAGGAATTTTCTAGTTCTTCTTACAACCCCAGTTAAATCTGGTGTGTGGTGTGTTTCTGTTAGAGCCGTGAAGATGATACAACTTTTGGCTAGTGTTGTTTTATCACGATAATCATAACCAGCTTGTTGTCGTTGTAGTTACTAAGTGTGAATCTCTATAAACATGTGAATCTGCAGAATCTTTAGATCAGGGTCCTTCTGGTTATATGTGAAGTGTCAGGGATGTGAGGGAAGAAGAATGAGAAGAGAAGAGAGGAAAAGAATGAAGGAAATGAGACATGAAAAGTTGCTGAGTCAGCAGGAGAAGAGGAGGATGAAAAAGTGGACAATAAAAGGAGTGAAGAGCAGAGGAGGAGAAACAAGTAGAGGTTTGGAGGAATTTAATATTATAAACACCTTAAGAAGTCTTAATACATCTTTTAATTTATATTCTCCTCTTTCAGTGGAGGTGATTTCCAGGAATAAACGAGAGGAGTTGTGGAGAAAGCAGGAGAAGAAGAAGAGGAACAAGAGGATGATAAAGAAATGAAGAGGAGGAGAGGAGAGCAGAGGTATGTAAAAGATGTCATTCCAAAGCCCAGAGGGAGAAGCAGGGCTGAACAAAATAGAAGATGTTGCACACGTTTGTATCATGGCAGCAAGAAAACCGCCAAAGCTCGGGAGCTAGAAACGCAGGAGTCGGAGAAACTGACAATAACATGATCTCCTAAAAGAGAGAGAGGAGGACGAGAAGAAACTAGTAAAAGATAAAATGATATAAACTAATGACGTGATCAGAGAGGAGGGTTGTATTTGCTCAATGCACTTTCTTTCCAGAAAAGTTCAAGGTTTGAAACTGAAATGTTCCAGCACAAAAACCCCTTCGTTTCTACTCAGCATGATTGTGAGTCAATTAAAGAAACTTTGTCACCGTGCACTCTGAGTTTTATTCTGTTTAAGGTTGGTGTGATTCCATTTATACGGTGACGCATAAAAGCAAAGTTAGAAGAAGAAGGTGAGAACTTTTGTCTCATTAAAGCAACAAAGGAAAAACAGCTGCAGGGTTTTTTTTACACATACGATCAGATAAAAGGTGCAACGAGCTGCCGACGCGTTTATCTGATCCGAGATCAGATCAACCACTCAGTGTGTCTGTGCGTGACACAGTATTATATTTGTTATTATATGTCATTTTTTACATATACATGTTCAGTTTTCATCATTGAGATTGATGTACACTAACCAGCATCTGGAATAAAAGAGCAAACTGGGATAAGATTATTTTTTATTTTGTATTTTCCAAAAATATGTTAGTAATACAGGTGTGAGGAGGGAGGGGAGGGTAAGGAGGGGAGGGGGAGTCAGGATGAGGGGACGGTTGAGGAAGAGGAGGACCTCGTTTAAAAGAGATGCTCCTCAGCTTCTCCTCACAGTCCAGTCTAACCCACACTGCAGCTTTCTCAGCAGGCAGGAGGGACTGAGTTTTTTCATCAGAGCGTATTAGTCCAGGTGACTGAAAGATACAAATATACATATACCAGGTAAATACACAGTCCCATCCTAACTTCAGATATATTCAAAGGGACAGAGCTGAATGGACTTTAGTCATTTACACACGTCTGCTTTTAAAGTATGTAAAACTAGAGTAAAGTAAGAAAAGACAGTCGTGTTTTGAAGGTGTTAAAACTAAAAACTGTTTAACCTGAAGTCTCTCCTGCTTAGAACAGAACTTACTGTGTCTCCAGAGCAGTTGATCGTCTCCATGTTGGATGAACGCAGGTGATCCATTGTCGTCTACTAATGGTGGTAGAGTCTGATTCTGCTGAGAAAGGTTGCTCCTTTATATGTGACTACATTGGCTTTGATATCAAAGCCAATAAAGAGTTCTAAATGTGACATCTAAGGATCATAGGACTGTTGTTTTTGTCATTTGACCTTTACTGAAACATCAATGCACAAACTGTTTGAAGTGATTTGAATGATCTGAATTTCAATTGAACAGTATTACTTATATATACAGTATATATATATATATATATATATATTATGAATATAAATATAATATAAATAATAATAACAATAATAAATATATAAATATTACGTATAATTACTCTGATGTTAATATGTAACATCTCTCTTTGTGCTTTAACTGACTTAATTTTAAATGTATTTCCCTTCAAATGTATATAAATGTATCTATAACCTCAGAATTCAATAACAGTCATTGGTGTCTACAGACGCCCTCAATAAATTGGCTGAATTAAATACACTACTAATTAATCATAATGTGTTCATTCTTGGTGATCTTAATTTATGTACTTTCAGATAGGGGTGGAGAATCTCACGTTACGTTTATCTTTTGTGTAGTTCGCATAATCCTGCTAACAAACAGAGATGAAACTAAAAACAGTAGTGAGAGTGCCTCCGACAAGACTAATGCCCAGTCTCAAACTTTTGCTCTGTTGCTGCATACACAGTATAGCTTTTGTTGTTGCCATACATGTGGACAGTTACAGTTGTACAGTTACCCGCAAGTGGCATGGTTCTCTCTGTCACACAAGAACTTCTTGCTGTGTGAGAGCGACCTCTATCTGTGTGCACCCCCGAGACCGCCATAGATTGAATTAACTTCAAGAAATAAATGCTGCAAACAAAGTGAAAAGAATTGCTGGGATCCAGCCCCTGATACAGATCAGCACTAAAATGTATTGGGTTCTTCCCTGACACATCCTTCCGCCAAGTTTTGTGGTAATCCATCCTGTTATATTTGCGTAACCCAGCTAAGGAACAAACATACAACAAACCATTTAATTCAAAGCGCTTTTAGAAAATGATGACTACAGAGTTGAGTGATCTCTGACTAAATAAGGTCCTCTTTAGTGAAACGATTAAAAGGGAACTGTAAATGTTAAAATATTCTGCTGGCTTATTCAAATAAACAAAGGACTTTATCCCATTTTAGATAGCAAACTTGGGAGGTTAGCAAGATAGTTAATTCTCTTTGGTTGTATACATTAGGTTTAACCATATGGTTTAAATGGTAAATGGGCTGTATTTATATAGCGCTGTTCTAGTCTTGATGACCACTCAAAACACTTTACAGTACAGTTTTGGCCATTCACACATTCACACACACATTCATACAGTGCATCTTTGTTCAGTACTTCCTCTATGAGAAGGGGGGTTCAGTATCTTGCCCAAGGACACTTCGGCATGTGGAATCGTGACAAGTGGCATCAAACAGCCAAAGTTCTGGTTAGAGGACAACCCCTTTATCCCCCAACACATACAAAACCATCATGCAACCACTATGCACACTATCAAAAATTGCAGATGTTCAGCTCCCACTTCAGGTCCTGGGTGATGAAAGTGCCCAGGAAGCGGAATGACTCCACGGTGTCCACTGGAGAGTAACAAAGGGTGATGGGGGCGGGCAGGACTTGGCTCTTCCTGAAGTCCACAGTCATCTCCACTGTTTTGAGAGCATTGAGCTCCAAGTTGTTGTCACTGCACCAGGTCACCAGGTGGTCAATCTCCCACCTGTAAGCAGACTCGTGCCTGCCAGAGATGAGTCAGATGAGGGTGGGGTCATCCGCGAATAGGGGGGAAGAAATTATAATAATAATTATTGTGCATCTTCACACTAATACTGCCAAGTTCAGAGTCTTGTCAATCCTCATGTGTCCAAAAAGCTTAATTTTCACAGCACAATCTATATGACTTTTTGATTTGTCATGCAGCCCGTGTAAGATTGGCAAGGTCGATGAATCCTGTAGTGGCCCAAGGATTGTTCAGTGAGCACGAATCCTTGTCAAAAAGACGACACGGACGGCAAAATAGCTGTTGAATTTTAGTGCTGCCAGCTAGCAAGTCAGTGCAGAGGTAATTTTCCTCATTGAAATCAGAATCATAATCAAGTTTATGGTCAACTCCATGTCACACAATGAGGGCCTGATCTACTAAGATCCCAGATAAAGAGTGCTAAATTTCATGTGCATTATAACAGATTACACGTTTGGTTGGTGGGCGTTTTGTGGGTGAACTACTAAAAATGATTGCGCAAATGATAACAGGTGCAAACATGGTAGAGGCAGCAGTATTTAAATGAGTGTTTTGCGTGCGTTACAGGTTTCTGCCATGGAGCGTTACGGAGAGCAGAGTTACCGCAAGCGCAAAGCGAAATATAATGCCATGGAATTAGAAGTGTTAGTGGAAGAGGCAAAGAAATATATTGTTGAGCTTGCAAAGAAATATTAATATAACTCAAAGAAACGCGATATGGGAGAGTATCTGCGAGAAAGTAAATGCTGTGGGTAAAACAAGAACCGATGAAATTAATAAAAGATGGCAGGACATAAGAAATTTAGTTTCCGTACCAGACATTAATTTAGAAAATGTATCTATTTGTGTAAATCTACATCGCCTATAGTGTGAAGAAAATAAGGGACATGTACACTTTCAACTGGGAATTTCATAATTTCTACAATGAGCACACCAACAAGTTTCTTTACTTAGTGGCCTATAATACACTTCAGAGCAGCCAGAATTATTTGTATGTATGCTTTTGTGACAATTTATATGCTGATTTATTGATGTGACAGACCTGACACCACTTCTTTCCTAATTTCCTAATTTAGGGTCCATTTGGCCTTTTGCGTAACAAAATTATTGGGGTACAAATGCCACATGCCAAAGCACAAAGGCCATTGAGGGAAATAAAAAATTGTGCGGTGATAATGTAATGTAATAAAGGAAAACTACTGTGTGCGTAAATGAGTGAGTAAATTCATATATCTATAAAAAATATATACATTTATTCTTTCAATGAGACAGCCGATGTTTTTCTGGCAGTAAATGTCAGAACCGTCTCCTGGTACTGTACATTGACCAGAAGCTAAATGTTTTGCTTAATCATAACAAATTACAAATCAACGCCAACTGTCACTGTTTATCACATAGGCGCTTAAAGATGGACAATGCGTTTTCACTTCATTCCACTATACAGATATGAAGTAACATTTTCCAGATAGGAATGGTAGCATCTCAATCATCTTGAGTCAGTCTGCTAAGGATCGATCAGGGCTGGAGCAACTGTATCGAGGTGATGCTGCTACACTCGATCGACCAACTGTGCACCAGTCTGTTTTCAATTAAATTCAATAGCACGAGAAACATTAATGTAATAAGAACTACCTAAAATGACAAAAACTATCTTTGAGAAAAATCTTTTTCACATGTACTTTTCATTTGGTTTATGTCCCATCCACTTACATAGATGGGGTGGGATTTACAACCTATATTGCAACCAGCCACCAGGGGCGATTGGCTTCAGTTTTAGTGAGCAGTCATCTCGTCCATCCCAATAAACAACCTATTGTATAGCAGTAAAAACCGAAGCTTAACACACACAAACAGTATAAATCATTTGATGTTTTACTGCACCAAGCATAGACTGATGTATTTGCTGTGCAGTACAGAAAGGTTTTGAGAAGACACTTCATTAGTGCAATCAGGCTGAGCCACAGGATGGCCTTCCACTGAGAGGAGGAGACTGAACTTCTTGAAGCCAATTCAGGTACTCTTAAAGTAAGCTCAGATACCAGGGCACCTCATGGTGCATTCTTGCAGGTGTGGCTCAAGGGATAGAGCGGGTTGTCCACTAACCATCAAGTTGGAGGTTCAATCCCAATAAGCCAAAGTGTCCTTGGGCAACATACTGAAGATACCAGATGGCTGTGCCGGCAGTATAACAGTGTATCTGTGTATGATGGAGAAAGTGCAGCACATAGATGCATTGTATGCATCATAACGCTTTGAGTGGTCATGTAAAAGCACAATATTTACTTAAAAAATCCGAAAACTTTCAGTAAAACATTTAATTATAAGACAATGACAACCCTTTATAATTTTAAGTTGTCTGTGTAGCACTTCCATACTAGTACCAAGGACCTTTATTTTTGAAGCACTTGTGCATAGCATGGCAAAAAAAGTGCAGAAACAATAAGAATTACAACAGGAAGAATAAGTCATCACATCAACAACCTTTTTTTGTAACCTGGGATAATGAGGAAATGGACAGGGGCATTGATCCTTATTCACCAACCGTTCTTAAGATTCAATTTCTTCTTAAAACCCACTTATGCCATTTTTACAAAGATTCTGACATTCACCAATATTTTCTTATGGGGGATTTGTTCTTCTGTAGTAATACAATATATGCACACCGCACCCAGGACTGTGGTGCTCCCTGTTAGCACACAGAGCGGGACCTGAACCCGAATATTATCCAAAACATTTTCTCTGAACCTTTTCCAGCTTGTCCTGTCCCAATGGGTCCCGTGAGGCTCAGATCAAGTAGCCACAGATGCTAAGCTAAGGGTTCACCTGCTGTGCTGTTTCCAATGATGCGCAGCTCCAGCTCGGATAACTCTGTGCACCTTCCTTTTCCCTTCCTCTCTTCTGTGTTTGACAATATTTAATTTGACTTCAAATCTGAGATCAAACTATTTAAATTTTTTATTTACTTGCTCCAAAATAAGGGAAGTAAGATATATTTTCTCAGGATTCAAGTTTTGCTGGTTCCTGAAGAAAACACACTACAAATAAAGCAACTACTTTATACATCATGGAGCATTTTCTGTGTCTCATGGCCAGGTCCAGTAAGGTAACAAAGGGGGATATATATAGATTCAAGATGATAATATAACCCAACTGTTTTGGATGATGCATAGCTCCTCCTGCTAAATGTTTAATCAACATTTGAATGATTTACCAATATTTCTTCACTCGTATATCACCACACTCTCTCTCTCTCAAAGTAGCAGTTCTGCATTTGCAAGGGAAACTCAACAACCAGTTGTTTTGTCAACCAGCTCCTCACTTTCTGCCCAAGGCAAAATCATCACGTCTGCTTCCACATACAGTATAATCTGTACATGATGCCATACAGATCAATGAGGCAGATGATATTACAATAACTAGAGCTACCATTGAAGAAGCTGCATAACCTATCCTTATTGGAGTCTCTGAGGAATATCACCACCATGGATGGACAGAACCAATGGGTCAAGTCTGCCTTAAGTTTTTATGTGGAAGGACGGACAAAGGAAGCCTTACAACACTAAGCAATGGACTGGAGTATATTTTTGTCCCACAGTTTAGCTTTAATAGTAACTACTAGTAATGGTATTCTGTTTAAAGCCTTCACTCACTCACTCACATACACAAGTTAATAAAACAAATATATGTATGAATGGACAAATAAGACTTAACATCATGGGGAAAAAACTGGTACTTTAATTTTTTATGCATTTAAAATGTCAAACCAAAAGTTGAAAATTGTAATATTTATATTTTAAAGACATTGACTGCCTGAAGGCTGAAAAGATGTAAATTTGTCAGAGTGCACTGCTGGATGTGAACATTCAGCATCAGAACCTCCTCCTGCTAATGGCCTCCCTCACCGTCATCCAGCAGGAACTCGCTGATCTCCTCCCTCATCTTAGACCTGCACATAATAGCATAGCAACTTAGTTCCAAGCATGACAGAAGGGTTAGATTCCTGAACTTTTCACTGAAATTCAGCTTTTAGTTTAGTTAAATTATCCAAGAAAAATGTATCCAAGGGCATCTGGATTTGGTTGTAGATATATAAAACGTTTCTTGACCTGGATGATTATCAACCTTTACAGACTTAACAGCACTCAAAATCTTTATCATTCAATAAATGTACAGAATTTCTCAATGATTACAAGAGCAGTAATTGTGAGAATGTGGGTTTCAGACAAATTGTATTTCCCAAAGCAAAAAGCAAGTTGCCTAAAGAAAGTTATTTTTGGCTTCAGTAAACGACAAGTGGAGTCAAGGATGAAGAGTAATCTTATTAAAAAAAAAAAGAAAATAAACCAAAATATTCTCCTCACCTCCTTTTCCTCCTTTGCGCCTCTAACAGGATGTACTGAGGGAGATGCTCCACTGATGACTGTTAAAGGAAAAGCAATAGCAGGAGGAGTAAGCTGGGAAATGCCTGAATTTGATATTGTTGAGTAGAGATGTGCATGTTGACCCAAAGCCTGCAGGGTCCGTGAATAGACTCGCACATCTTGGAGGGGAGCAGGTTGGCTGGCCCAAAAGTGGCAAACAGCTTTCACACTATTATAAATATCTTACAGAAACATTGACTGCAATACTAGCCTGAGGTGACTAGGACTGCTCCCTCTCCCTTATATACATTCATGCACTGGAGGGTAAGGGTGCTGTTATGCCCTGGCTGTCAATGACCTGCATGACTTAAATATAAAATATCATAAACATCAACCATACATCTCTCTATATCTTAACCATAATATCTAATTATCCTGGCCTGTCCTCGCTTATCAGTAGCAATGTCATCAGCTTATCACTGAACTAAAAGTTTTATAAAGTTCAATACATGTGTTTTAGTGTTGATAATAGAGTTCACCTATGAGTTTTTTGTGGTATCTGGAGCATTTATACTTCAGGGCCAAAATAATTAGCATTTTTGTCATGCAGAAGAGGCTACCACTAATAACATGAAAGGCTTCATCAGCAAAAACTTCAAATACAGTAATAAAGAGACAACATGCAGTACAAGACAAAACTAGTTTTTCCAATAAAAAAATGTTACACTCATGAACGAAAACGAAAAAAACAATTGTTGGATTACAAGTGGAAATGATAACACCCATTCAGTATGTCCAGATGCTTTAACTCACCATATCTTTGATGGTCAGGTGACAGCTGTAACACAACAGAGTCTTCAGATTGGTTTTCTCTGGTTCCCTGTAATGAAAGATCAGAACAAAAATACAACAAGTGATGGTCATAGAGGTAGAGTGTAAAGAAGAAGATGACTTGATGAGTTTAATGGTCTGACTTAAAGTAGATAGTAGGATTTATCTGGTCACTGAAACAATGGAAGTCCGCTTGCTGTTGCTACAACACATTGTTTGCTGTTGCACCCCAGAAATTAAATGACTGGATGGAAACCAATTAGGAGCATGACTTTACAAAACTCATGACATTCTAATGAGCCTGAACTAAGCAAGGGGCTAATTTACAAATGTGTTAGCATTGTTGTTAATCCTGGTCTCATCAGTTGTGTATTCGATTCCTAAAGTATTAGTCAGGGCAGGGCTTTAAGAAGCGACCAGGTGCACAGCAGCAAAGATTTTAAAAGACTTCCTGTAAAGGTCCTGATTAGAACCATGTTTGTAATTTGCTTGATGACAATCACTGCCCAACTAAGATACATAAATCCCTAAAGACTTACTTGGCAGAACAACAGCCTTCACCACTCTCTGCTCCCCCACAATCCTCTCCTCCTCCAGAGGAACAGCACGGTCCAGAGGGAACACTTGACTCGAGCTCCACTGGAGCTTTAATGGAAACACAGGAAACCAATTTTTAACGACTGACAACTGTGGGTCGAAATTCAGCTGTGGACTTTTACTGTACTGCCTTCATACCCTGCATTTGCCCTCTGCATGACTCAGAAGGCTGAAACACAGAAAACTGCTGCAGTACATCATATAACTTCAGCTGGAGAGGGTTCTGATTCAAATGAAAATGACACTGTATTCTCTACCCTACCGATGACGTCTGCTCATATATCTAAACTTTGTCAGTATTCTGTTTGAAGGATTTATTAAGAATTTTGAAAATGACTGTACCACGGAAGACAAAAGCAGAAATGTATACTGTACCAGGGTGAAGTCGATCGCTCTTAGTCCTGGCAGGATATTTAGTCTGGGAGAGCTGCTCTGAGGTCAGTGTGGCCTGAAAGGATGAAGCATTCTCTGAAAGAAATGAGGGAAACAAAGGGGAGAAAAGAAGGGAGAGGACAAACAAATGAATGCCAAACAAGTCTTCACTGCTGAGGGTGCCACTACCCGGTTTAAAAATAGCTTGTTAGAGAATCTGTGACAGTCCTTTCTCTGCACACTAGTGATCAACACGTCTGTGTACACCCACTCCGTTTGTCTTTTGCAGGCTCACAGATGTTTTATATACAGTCTGCACATATTGCATCCTGTTTAGTGAACAATAACAAATGGCCTTTTGGGAAGTATTTCTGTGTGGTTGAGTGATTATTCTGTAGATGTCTGACATAAACTTATTATAGGTGAATAAATGGGGAAATTATTAAGTTATGTTTACTATACATGACTGTGAATGTTAATTGATTGCATGTAGCTTAGAGACGATCTACATAAGGGGGGTAAACCTGTTCACACAGGAATAACCCTCTGAAAGTTTAACTGCAGTTGTCAATGTTTAAATGTGCCTGTACAATCATCAGAACCTGCAGCTTCACAGTGGGAAAAATAAAGATCTGAAAATAGACTTCAAGGGAGGGAAGGCGCAGAACAAGTTCAAAATAGCATCATCATCTCTGCTAACCTTAAAAATGGGACAGCAATGTTTACTAAATTTGATGGTAGGCTTATTACTAGGATGTTCAAAATTAAAGCGGGATGATGAATTTGTGGGATTAACGTGTTAATTTTTTTAACGCATTAACGCATGCGCAGAATGACCCGCTCCATGTACCGATACCCGCCCCCACTCACTTGCTCAGAGTGACACACGCAGTGAGATCAGAGCTCGTTCATGTGAAGCAGGTGGTCAGTGACTTTGTAGAAGAACAGTGAAACACAGAGTTTCTCTGGTCACAGCTGCTCAGTGATCAGCTGCGTCATGATCAGAGCAGAAGCTGCAGTTGGTTTGTACCAAGCTGGAGTTTCTGTGTCCTCCTCCACTCTCCTCTCACTTGAACTAATAAACACTCATCACTAGTTATCAGGACCTGATCAGTACATGAAGTAACTTAGTGTTTGTTTGATTCACTCCAGACTTTATGAGGCTGCATTTAAACATCATGAAAATTACTCGTCAACAAGTTATGGAATGAGCGGAGCAAAACGCAGACTTGATCCGACACCATTGATTCATAACCAAACACATGATAGTACGTTTGTCATCTAAATCATCCCAATCAAAAATGAACTATGAACGTGAACTGGTTAATTTTCATCTGCATGAAGTGAACTTGGAACTCGTTCTTTTTAAGTGTGAACTGGCTCAACACTGCTTCTACAGATGGGCTCACATTCAGATTTCACATTCACATTTAATTGTGTAAAGGTTTGGTTGTTTGTTTGATTTAAAAAAGAAAAGAAAAAAGTTGTATTCAACCATCCTATATTCACAAAAAAAAAAAAAGAGCAAAGGCTAAGATGCCCCAATTGTTTAGGACTAAAAAAGTTCTAAATAACATTATCCTATGTTTGCTCAGAGGCATAGCAAAGATACAGCCAAATATTAATTATGGTGTGATATGTTTTAGTTTGATTTTATTTATTTTTTTCAATCTTAATAACTATCATTTGGACTTGTCATCAATAAATAATTTGTTTTTATATATTTGTCATTTATCTTTCTGTTGCCACAAAAATATACAGAGAAAATGGGGATTTTTAGGGCATTTAGAAATGGTGATTAATCGTAATTAATCACAGCTATCCTGTGATTAATCTGATTAAAAATTGTAATCGTTTGACAGCCCTACTTATTACACATTATTTTTATGGAAACAGACAAGCCATAGAGATTCAGGAAGAAGCTACACAATTTTAAAAGCTAAAAAAGCATTTCATGAACTCACCATGTGCAGTTACCAACAATGTTTACTGGAAGAGCAATGAAATTAACTTAACTCCTTCTTCTAAAGCCATATACATGTACATACAGAAGTCACTGCATGCTTGCTGTTATTGTCCTTACAGCAGATGATGAGATGTTTCAGAACAAACTCACCAACCGAAGTATCCAGAGCGCACACACAGAGCAGACACCTGTCAGAGCGGTCGGCTGTGGAGGAGCTCTTACATGCCGTCTGCAGCTTCTCACTGGTCCTACGAGACAAACAGCCAGTTTGTAATGACCTCATGCTTCCAAAGCTGATTTGTATGTATAGAAATTTGTACATTAACTGCATCCTAATAATAAAATAATAAGCAGTGGTTCATACTGTATACTGTTTCCAAAATACCAAGAATCCAATATCTAGTGATTATGATTATGTCCAACCACTTACACTGAGTAATTTCTGCAGAATACATGATGTTTAGAGTTTCCCACTGACCTATAGATGGTGCTGACAGTAGAGGGGAAGTCTACCTGTAGTTTAGTGACAAAGCTCTCCGTCAGTCGCTGTATACTGGCTTTTTCTGTTGTCTATAAGACACACACACAGATGCACAGAGAACACAACAGTTAGGGGATATACATATGTTCGCGAATTTATGGAATCACAGTGATTTGTTCCTTTATAGTCAGAACCTTTGCTGTGGGCATTTGCTTCAAATTGTGGTTAGGGGCTTTTTCTGTGCTTTTAATATCCTTGAGTTGTGTGTCGAACTTGACTGGACTTCACATGTAGCAAGGCTGACAGAGGCTGAAAGCTGTGGGGCAAGAAGGGCCTTGGTCAGGGAGGTGACCAAGAATCAAACTAACAGGGCTTCAGCGGTCCTCTGCAGAGGTGGGAGAGTCTGCTAAAAAGGAAGACCATCTCAATAGCCGCCACCAAAAAGGACTTTGTAGTAACAAGTTTAGATGGAAGCCACTTTCAGCCACTGTCATATGACAGCCTGCTGTTCGCCATACAGTATTTAGAAGGATCAGGGATCCTGAAGAAAATTATTGTCTTGTCTGAAGAAACAAAATTTGAATCCTTTAGGTAAAGATCCAAACACTGAGTGCACTCCTCATCACCTTACTAATAACGAGGTAGAGAAGGCCTTCAAGAAAACCTTGCACCAGATTGCAGGCAACCTAAGACTGGTAGTATCAGAGTTAATCTTAAACACAACAGTGACCAGAGCATTAAGTGTCGTCAGGACAAGACTTAAACCACATAAAACACCAGTGCAAAGACCTAAAAGTGTCAGTTCACTGATATTTCCCATATCAGAACAAAATGACGGTCAATGGAAACTAAACTCACCAACCCATTCAGGGCTGGACTCTTTCATGCCTGTCACATGTTCTCAGTCTGAACCTGCTCTTAACTGTGAAGAGAATTGTAAGCCAGTGGTGGACCTGCCAATTCAGGTGTTGTCTGGCGAATGCCAATCGGGCTGCACGGTGCTGGGTTGTGAGCACAGGTCCCTCCAGAGGACATAAAGCAGTACAGGAACATCTGTGCCAAGTATGGATTAGAGGTGCCCAAGTCCCGATGGGAAATACCAGCTAAAATCCTGTGGGACTTCAGATTCCAGATTACTGGCTAACCATAGTGATGGTGGACAAAGACCAGAAGAGGGCAGGAGTGATAGATGTGGCAATCCCTGCGAACAGTTACATTGGGAAAAAGGAGCACGAGAAGATGGAGAAGTACCAAAAGATGAAAGAACAGCTAGAACAGATATGGAAGGTGAAATGCAATGTGATCCCTGTGGTAATTGGAGTATTAGGGGTTGTGACCCCCAAACTGGGAGTGTGGTTCAAGCAGATCCCAGGTAGAACATCTGAAGCCTCTGTCCAGAAAAGCTAGTAGATACTGCACAGAACCCTGAAACTCCCAGGCCTCTGGTAGACGAACAGAGTTTGAGGAAGACAATTAGTTGGTCAGTGTATTAATCTGTGCATTTACACATGGTCACTTAAGTTTTAATTTTCTGCTGAAGAAACTCAATTTCTTTGTCAATTGTTCTCTTCTTGCAAAAACACAGGGATTTACAAAGCATCTGTTTTATCTGCAACAAACAAACAAAAGCTGCGAGATCGGCCATTGTTCTCAGCTAACTGATGGTACGGAAGGTAAAAAGTGTCCGACTTAACATCTGTATTTTTGTACTCCTTCCCTGCAGTGGCTGGCAGATCACATCGGCGGATCAAGTCAGACATAGTCAGACCAAGTCCAACCCGAAATCACCTAAATAAAAACTAATTCATCATTCCTAGAGGATCCCAGTTTGGACCAAATACTACATTTACATTCAAACTAAAAGTTAAATGATTGAACTGATATAAGAATGTATCACTGGATGGTCAGCATAGGCGGTGAATGTCTTTCATACTCGTGTATTGCACATACACAGTTCTTGCTGTAAATGTGTTGCTATGTCTGAATAACACCAAACCTCTGTCTTAATGGCAGAATCACTACCAGAAATAAGACCAGATATTGAAATGAATTATATATCTTTTCAATTTCTTTTAAACTTGAATTAAAAGTTTTTAAGTGTCAGCCCTCCAATTGACATAGACTACAGTCTGTTGATGTGCATGATTTTTAATAAGGAATAAATACCAGTCATCCAAATGAAAGTGTTTCCTGAGAGCAGATGGAAGCGGTCATATAAAAATTGGTGTCGGAGAGATGGTATGAATTGTTAGTAGGCTTATGGCTCTACAATGCTCACTGACATTCCACCATTTAAGAAATGACCTTGCCTATAGTCAGTGTACAGAGCACTGACATTACTGTTAGGGTAATATCACCTGCCCTTGGCTGATCTTACCTTAGTGTCCAGGCTTGGTATGAAAACAGAGGCCACGTTGAACAAATGGTTGTAGTAAGCGATTTCTTTGGCTGAGTAGTCCCTCATTGGCCTCACTAATATTATGTCACCATACCTGGAGTCTGAGAAACCCTGTTAAAAACCACACACACACACGCACACACACACACACACACACAATTATAACACATCTGATATCATCTGTTTAACACATCATTACTAGAACGTGACTGTGATTAACAGTCAATAAAATTTTCATTTTCTCACAATCTGTCACCTAAACACATACACACCGTGTCCTGAGCCAGCTGTGCTCCTCTGCCTAGTGATATACTGGTGAGGAGTTTAATTGCCAGTCTGGTGCAGTTGTCTCCGAGCATCACTTTTCTGTAGCCCTCAGTACGAGCTGTGTGCACCAGCAAATGCTGCCTTTGAAAAGAACATTGTGGGGTTAGAGTGGTTTGACAAAGAGCTATTAAAAAGCACTGACTGAGCTTTCATTTTGTGTTTCTACTACATCATTTTTACTAGTAAGGATAAATGCAAAATATGCACCATATTTTTTCTGCCAATACTACTTCTCTTGGCCTCTTTTGTGTCAGAGAACTTAGTTTTGACTGTGTTTTTATTTCAGTAAAGTGGTTAATAATGTTCCCATGGGGAAAAAGAATAAGCGACTTGGATAATTGGGTAAAGTCAGTACAAAATAAACAAGAGTCTGTGTTTAATTTTCTTCTGTTGTTTTTACAAACATGACAAAAAAAATAGCCAAGACTGGTGCATTATCCCAGATGAACATCTTTGGTTTAACCTGAAACTAAACACAGAAGCCCCATCTAGAATGTCTGGAGTCAAGTCCTGTAGGAGCTCATAACTGTCTGACCTTAATGTGTTCAGCAGGTCATGTCTGGCCGTCAGTGTCTTAGCTGATACAATCAGCTGCTGCAGTAACTGTGTGTGGGCCTCTGGAACCACTCGCAGTGATGTTGGGTCCTGGTCTTTTGGATTCAAACAGCTGCCACTGTTACTTTTAAGGAACTGATCCACAGCTTCTTTGTAGGCACTGGCTGGTTGTTCTGATAATGATGGGGCCATCACAACGACTGAACTGGGAAGGTCTAGAACCTAAGTGGACGTAGGAGGACACATTCAACAGTGAATTTGTATAGCATTTTTTCATCTTTTTGTTAATGTTTACAGCATAAGTATTGTGTTAAAAGGTTCAACCTCAGATTGTCCTTGTGACTTTAATGCAGTTAGGTCACAAATTGCATGTGAGAAGGGGCTTTAGATTCATCATGAATTTAATGACTGTCATCCTGAGGGGTGTAACAGACTGTGAGAAGTCAAACCTTCCTGTGCCTTCACGTACCTGTTCCAGGGGCACCACATAAAAGGGGAAACCAGTAGCTCTGAACACAGCTTGCAGCTCAGCCACCGTCCTCAGTCTCTCATCAACAGACTGACCTACAACACCACCCTCTAGGAATAAAAAAACACACACACACACACACACACACACACACACACACACACACACACACACACACACACACACACACACACACACACACACACACACACACACACACACACACACACACACACACACACACACACACACACACACACACGTTTTGGCCACAATCATTTCAGAAATGACAAAAGTCATAAAAATAATAACAGTTAGAGAATGATGCTCCTAATTTCATTTACCATCAATGTAGACAATGCCAGGTAAGAATCTCAACTTCTTGTGAGCATTTTGACTCAGTCCCTAGAAGGAAAAATTAAGTTTCAGTTGAATTAATATTGAAATAAAGACAAATATAGGGTAGACAAAAAAAGGAATGAATCTAAGCTTTAAGCAACACAAATATATAATAAATAAAGGACAAGTGTTTTATAATTACATTTTAAACTTCAGGCCCACACAATATTCAAAGTTTAGGTCTAGAAAGCAATCAAAACTGGATCACAGCTTAGCAACGAGCAGTGGAGAGGAAATGGATCAAGTTATTAAAAACAACAGAATCAAATGGACTAGATGAGAAATATTAAATGGATAAATTTCCATTTTAAAAAGTGGTTTGCAATGGCACCTCACAGCAGGGATCTTTCTGTGCATGTTCTCCTGTGTCTGTGTGGGTTTTCTCTGGGTATTACTTCCTCCCACAGTCCCAAGACATGCTGATTGGAGTTAGGTTAATTGGAGTCTTCAGTGAATTTAGGTGTGAATGATTGTTAAAGTCTGTATGTTGGCCCAGTGACATACAGACCTGTCTGGGGTGTACCTCGCACAAAGTCAGCTGGGATTGG
Source organism: Hippoglossus stenolepis (assembly GCF_022539355.2). NCBI lineage: Eukaryota > Metazoa > Chordata > Actinopteri > Pleuronectiformes > Pleuronectidae > Hippoglossus > Hippoglossus stenolepis. Next base: position 638,681 of record NC_061494.1, on the reverse strand, counting down.
CTCTAGCTCCCCCTGCAACCCTCAAGAAAATAAGCGGAATAGTGTTTAATGGATGTATGGATTTTTTTGTGAACCCGTTAACCTGTATGTATTAGCCAACTTCAACAATTGAGTCAGAAGCTATGGCAGAAAAAAGCATGTCCCAGCCACGTTCATCACTTTTTAGTGTCCCTTAGAAACATCTTGTGTTTTGATTATTTAGTTGTGCTGTGAGCATTTGGTTGTGAGAAATTGCAACTCATTCTAAATGCCATGCATGGGTCAAATAATTAAGATATTTTCACCATTTGCATATGTTTTGTTTAGTTGCAGAGATGTCTGCAGGCCAGTATCGACATCTATAGACATGTGAATTACTGGGGTTTCAAAGTTCTTTTCAAAAAGGAAAATCTACCACAACTATTAAAAATCATTTATTTTATAGTAACACCTGTGCACTGTCAAGTTCACACAAAAAGATGGACAGAGAGAAAATAGATTAACCTCTAGGACTTGACTGAGCATTGAACAGGACGAAGAACCTCCAGATACAGCCAACAGCACCTACAAGCAGAGGACACACAGTTATGGAGCTGTCCCACAGTTGTTGCCTTAGTCTATGAAAATAATTGTGTGTAACAAATTCAGAAGTTTAATTGCAGGCAGTGAACTTTGTCATGTTGTGTCAGCAGAGAACAGAGTTGAGGATTAAGTATTAAAGTCTACAAATAAAGCACAAACACACAACGATATAGAAAAGCCAGCAAGAGGGGTCCAGCAGCAAAGAAAAACTTTGCATTCAAATAATCATATAGACTGATCTAAATATATTGTACATTTTATTTTAATACTTTATCTACCTGACTGGTAACGTGTACTAAATTATTGTAAAGGTGAATTAGGAATTAAAAATTTAGATTGAACTGTTACTTCAACAGTTCCCTTTCTTTGTTTTACAGATATGCACCTAAAAACTCTCTCTCACTCCCAGCCCATGGGGGAGGTGAATACATATCCCGAGTTAAAGCTTCTGTCCTCTATCAAAGGTGTGGAAGTTTGAGGGTTCTGCTCAGTATCTTGAGCAGTATCTTAGCTATTCCTATACTGCACTCTTCTGGACAGAGACTTCACAAGAAAGGGAAAGTAGCATAGCAACCTTTGTGGCCATTAAAGTACAGATTTCTGAGTTTACAGGGGTGCACTTGAATGGACCACGAAGTCCCTGTCAGCACCTGTATGCCTTACCATACAAAGCAATGTAAATGTAAATTTCCAAGCGTAGATCAGTGGAGTCTCTTTTTTGCTTACCTTGTCTCCAGGGAAAATTATCCTATTTTTTCCCAGCATGGCCCTGAACTTGTGAATGAAGTATTCTTTGAAACAGCCCCTAACACAAACAGAGAAATGATTTGAGTCAGGTAAACACAGTAACATCTTCAAAAGCCATGTTAAGGTTGTAAAATAATCTCTTTCAGCAATGCCCCAGCTCCAACAACACAGCTGGGAAATTCTAGCAATACCCGAGTTAAAACCAGTCCTCCCACACACCCTGTCATTACATTTTTCTTGTGTGAACACTGGTATTACTATAACTGCTTGCAGACCTGAACTCCGGACATCCTCCTCATTTCCTCCGGAGGAGATGTGTCAACGCAAATGTCGAATTCACAAATTCAAATGATCTCCGCAGCAAAATAAATAAGTTATGTCGTGCCTCTGCCTGCTGCACCACCCCTCATCTGAATTCTGAGGAGGATTTGTTGCTGTTGTGAACATGTCTGAGCAGTGCACCTGCGTTGTGAAAGGCAAACTGCAGAGAAAGTCCGGACCAAATTCTCTGGAGATCCTCCGCAGGACATGTCTAAAAACGTTTCACAATGTAAGATATTGGGTGAATTCAAACCATTGACTAGTAACGACTAAAGAACTGTAAATTCTCTTCAATTCAGTCTACTGCAGCAAAACAAAATTGTATTTGAGACAGCCTGTTATAATTAGGGCCCAGAGTTCAGACATGGAGGGTATTCTATCAAAGTAGCTAAATTAACCCTGGCTTAACTGAAAAGGTCCCGCTTGAATCAGCTTCAACTTCCACTTGAGGTTTAATCCGTTCAACTAACACAATTCAGCCAGGTCTAATCAAGGCTAATTTTAGCCAGGCAAGTCTTGTGTTGGGCATGTGCATGCAGCCCTGAATAATTGATTGTAGAAAAGAGGATGCTATGTCCCCAAAAGACACAAAAACCTGTACGGTGTATTTTCCTGCAGCAGAGCAACTGGTGATCAAGAATTCAAACTCATACACTACTCAAATGAAGGGAACACTTAATCGTTACAGTTTAACACCAAGTCAGTTAAACCTCAGGGATATCAATCTGTCCACATAGGAAGCACAAGTCATAATGAATCAGTTTCACCAACAGGAGCAATGGAGAGGCAAAAGCAAGACAACCCCCAAAGAGGGAATGGCTCTGCATGTTGTGGCTACAGACAGCTGCTCTCTCCTTATCCTTAATAATAATGATAATAACTTGAATTTATATAGCACCTTTCAAGAGACCCAAGGACGCTTTACATGTCAGTAGGGAGGAACAAGAATAAATGAAAGTATTTTAACAAAACAGGCAAGAAATAGACTGAGCACTATAGCTTCTTGACTGATTCTTCTCTAGGTTTGTGTTCTGCTAGTGTCCTTGACTGGTAGCATGAGGCGGTATCTGCAGCCCGATCAGGTTGCACAGGTAGTCCAGCTCCTCCAGGAAGGCACAACCATACATGTGGTCGCAAGAAGATTTGCTGTGTCTCCCAGCACAGTCTCAAGAGCATGGAGGAGATACCAGGAGACCAGCAGTTACACAAGGAGAGCTGGACCGGGCTGCAGAAGGGCATCAACCCAGCAGCAGGACCGGTATCTGCTCCTTTGTGCAAGGAGGAACAGGAGGAGCACTGCCAGAGCTCTACAAAATGACCTCCAGCAGGCTGCAGGTGTGCATTTTACAGATGATGCCTGTCACATGTGACAGGCGTCGTGGTGAACGTTATGCTGCCTGTAAAATCATCCAGCATGACCGGTTTGGCGGTGGGTCAGTGATGGTCTGGGGAGGCATATCCTTGGAGGGTTGCACAAACCTCCATGTCAAGCCAACGGTACCTTGACTGCTGTTAGGTACCGGGATGAAATCCTCAGAGAGATTTCACCTGATGTAGTACCATCAGGACATTCAGAATTGTGCTATAACCACAAAGGCAATCTACACAAATTGACACAGTGCTTTTGGCCGTTTGCAGTCAGTTTACTCACAGCCTCCAAAACTGCATCCTGAGTTTGTGTCACATGACCCAACAATTGTTAGTTGTTACTTTACACAGCAGGTGAACAGTGCAGAGTGCTGGATGCCTTACCTGCAGAAGGTATCTCCTGCTCGGATGACCACAGCTGCACTCGCCTCTTTGCATTTAACACATTTCTTGAAAACACTGAATAAATGGAAGAAGAACAGACATCTTAATCATGCATTCATATGTTATGACATGTTTTTGCTGACATTTATAAACAAACATGAAAATGTAGGTGTAACTGACAAGGATGCCCCAGTAGCTACACAACAGCAGTAATGGGAAGCATCTACAATGAGCATTTCATCTCAAGGTTTAGATTGCTTTTACTTTTAATGCTGTAGGTCTTTCTTTTTAGTCATTATCTTATTGTCTTTTTTATGTTTTGTTTAAACCAAGATAGGACGTGACATTTAGCCACAGCCAGATTTATAGCACACATGTATTGAGCCTCTATTATTTCCAGATTGTTATTGAGTCTTGTGCATACATGTGATTACACATGACAGCTTTATCATTGGCCCAGAGTTTTTGTGACTAAAGTAAGCGAACATGTTTTTTATTGGATGCGGGGAGCTTTCATGTATCCTCCACTCATTGCTTCTATATTAAATAAAGGTGGATGTTCCCGATGATCAGTAGGGTTGAGTCATCTGAGAATGGAAACAGTGAAAGTAAAGTGGCCCATAATGTGTTATTATGAACTGGTTTAGCTAACAATGGCTGGCTGGATAACGTATACATTGTTCCTGTGCAACTGGAATGCTATCAACTCTGGTAATTCGGGGGGGGGCGTCCTTACGAGCTCGAAGGTGTAACGGAGCGCGGCATAAACAGCGCTCACCAGTTATACTGGAGCAGCGTCAGTGAGGACTGTATGAATGTAAGTGAGAATGGTCAAACTGTGCTGCAAAGCGCTTTGAGTGGTTATCCAGACGAGACACGAGACAAGTCCCGTATAAATACAGACCACTTGCTACTACCAACACAAGTGAACGGGACACATGACGAGCACAGCGGATCAGTGGTCCCCCAATGTAGTTCCCTACCTGGGCACCTCCGCGCGGTCCAGCCCATCATGATAGTCTTCATCCACCTGGCACATTGTGACGCACGTGATCTGCTGCTCGTACACGAAAATTGTTGTTGTAAAAAGGTGGTGGTCATTACACTAAATTCACTTTTGGTTGTCAAGCGCCAACGTCACGTGCCTGCAACGCGGCACTTGTTGATGACGTAAATGAAGAACTTTATCTTCTTCTTCTTCTTCTTCTTCGTCTTCTTCTTCTTCTTCTTCTTCTTCGTCTTCTTGTTTGACGGCGGTTGGCCAATAGCTTTTAGGTGTATTACCCCCACCTTCTGGATTGGAGTATATACCAGACATTCCGTCGTTTACTAAAAATCTGATAATTGCCCTGTACCCTACAACTTAATGCTCCACTGTTTCTAGTGACTTGAATTGCTGTCCTCTGTTTGTAGCATGTTCAGCATGGTTGTTCATAACTTTTTATGTACTATTCAGACCACTATGGTCAAGTCTTGTTCTCTCGTTCCCTATGTTTCTTTAAATAGGCTACTATAATAATATTGGCCCTTATTTTCTCTGTCCCACTCTTCCTGCCATTTCTTTTTTCATTTCTGACTGATTATACTTTTAACCTCAGTCTTGCAATGTTTTGCAATATTATCATATTTACATCTCTTATCCTAGTTGCTCCTTATGTGTATTTATCTGCCAGCTCATTTCCAGTAAAAACTGAAAACTTCACTGAAAGTTAAATGAAGTTTGTTTTTTACCCTCTTAATTCCAACTAGCATTTGGGCTAATGCTAAATGTAAAGGACTATGCCTAGTCCACAATGCACGAAATTTGCTCAGGAGGTAGAGCACTGACCAGAAGGTACGAACCCCAGCTCCTCCAGTTTGTATGACGAAGTTTAACTGCATGAAAAGTGCTCTATGAATGTATGTGTGAATGGGTGAATGTGAGTTGTACTGGAAAGTGCTTTGAGTGGTTGATAAGATTAGAAAAGCATTATATAAAAAAATCCATTTAGCATGATGTTTTTTTATGTCAATTCATACATACACAATCAAGAACTGACCTGATCAGAACAATGTAAATAGTTTTCAGAGCAAACCTATTTGGTTCCCACTCTGCCCCTTAAACATCTGATAATATTCATGTCTCATAATATTCAATATCTTTTTACATTTCCCTGTCATTCTTACAATGTGTATTTTCCATGTAAGCTTCTTGTTGAACCAAATACCCAAGAAATATAAATAAGTTCTCTGCATGTAGTTTTGTATTGATTTCAATATCTACTTTGTTTTTTGTAAAAAAATACGACCTTTGTCATTTCACCTCAAAATTTAAAACCCATTCAAGTGTCCATGCCCCACTTTTGTCATTTGCCTGCTCCAACTTCTTTGTTATATACTTCTCTTTTCCACATCACCTCATCACCTGCTAATAATGACATGCCAGTAGTCTGATCTACATTTCATATATCATAATTCATTTATTAAATAAGTTATGGAAATATATATTGAGAACAATATTGGACTTACTATGCTACGTTAAGGGGTTCCATTTTCTACCAAGTAATTATTACTAAAATCTGTACCTACGCTTGCTGAAATCATCATATCATTTAAAACCCTGTGTGGAGGTGAGGGGGCTGGGAGAGCACCCTCACCTGCTCATAGAGGATCAATCAGCGCAGGTGAGAGCTGTTAGCTGATTGGTCCTCGTGCTTAAAAGGCAGCGTCTGCGCTGCCTCACGGAGGAACGCGGAACTCAGAGACACAGGGACACAGGGACACTGGGACACAGGGACACAGGGACACTGGGACACTGGGGAGATGCCCGGAGAGACGCCCGGACTGAGCTTATGTTTGATTTCAGTTTATGTTTGGTGCTTTAATAAAAGATGCTTAAAAGCAACCTGTGTGTCTCTGGCTGTGTGTGGGAGAGCCCCGTGGCAAGGAGCATTGCCACACCCTGTTAATCCATAATTTTAAGTAAGTACATTTTATTTATAAAGCACGGAAGAATTTAAAATCAATATTACATTGTATGGGTAACCAATGAAGATTGGCCAATGGTTGCAGCTGAGACACCGAAGAGTGATTTTTAAATTTGTGAATAACAAATAACAATAATCAAGACAAGAAGAAACAAAATTAATGATTTTCTCCAGATCTCGGAAGAATAAGACACTTTATTTTAGCAGTGTTTTTTAATTGGAAGAAACTGGACTGAACCACTTTCTTTATGTGACCCTTAAACTTCATATGTTGGTCAAATAAAACACCTATGTTTTTAGAGGCAGGCTGAACATTTCCAGCTAAAGGGCTGAAACATTGTTTACTTTTGTCAGACACACACTCAGGGCCTATGATGAGGACTTCTATTTTATCCTGGTTAAGTTGGACGAAATTGTGAGACATCAGTCTTTGAAAGCTATCGGGGAATCTAGAATGGTGGAGAGCTTACAGAGTTCGTTGGGTTTGAAGGAAAAGTACAGCTGTGTATCATCTGCATAACAATGATAAGAATATACTTGAATTGACTGATTAAGTGACAGAGGGGGAGCATGTGCAGGGGGCAAATAAAGGGCCAAGAATTGAGCTCTGAGGTACACCGCACGTCAGCCTAGCTGATGAGGACACAAAATTATTACACCAGCCCATTGCTGAAGCCTAGTAAGGGGGGATAGAGTGGTCTACAGTGTCTAACATGCACTAAGATCAAGCAGCAACAGAAGTGGACATTCCCCAGCATCGGAATGCATCAAAAAATCATTTGTAACCCTTGGCAGTTTCAATGCTATGTCTCAAACAAAAACCACACTGGAATATATTGAAGATTTTGTTGCTGTCCAAGACCTGTACGAGTTGCTTATAAACCAATTTTTCTAAAACTTGGAAATAAATGTTTGGAAATAGGTCTGTAGTTACTGCGAAGCACAGGGTCGAGGCTTTGTTTTTTTGGTTGGATTATTGCATGTTTAAAATAATTAGGCATATAGCCAGATCTTAGAGAGTAATTTATGATGGAGAGTAAAACGGGTCCAAAGGAGCTATAAACATCTTTAAAAAGAGAGGTTGGAACAATGTCAACTGGACACAAGGAGGGATGCATTTGGGAGGAAATATTGCTGCCAGTTGACGTTGGTGTGTGCATCCTTGTATGTGTTTGTTTTGTGACTACAGCCAAGTTTGATCAACACAAGTTAGGTTAAGCTAACAGTTATATATCTTGTCAAAAAGCACTTATCATTTAGATGTCCAGCTACACACATAATTCCCCCCTTTTGGGATCCTTAGACCCCAAAACTATCTGTCAACAAATCACTCCACAATACTTTCAATACTTTCAACAAAATCTCACCAACATATTTTATTGTTTACTTAAACTTTACACAAAACATATTATCAAATCAATGTAGTTGGTTAAAGTTTAAATTTGCGTATTAAGTATACATGATTCACCTAATCCGAAACTATTTTATATCATAGACATCAATCAAAGGCATGAAACAAAAGATGGGAAGATACACCAGTCCAACCCAGAATGGGCCGTCGTAACCGGGTACCCATGTTTTACCCTGTCTCCTATCATGTCTGGAGAGTCTAAAAATAGAAATCAAATACAAAACCAGGACCACCGGACCCACCAGATTGGCAAACTAAGCTAAAAAACCCACAGAATATCACATTTGGCCACTTTACCACTGCTGCCAAGTCTGTCATGGATTCACTTCTGAGTCCATTGAGTCAGTATCCGAGTCCGTCAGATATCAGCAGTGGTGTATAAAGTACTTGAAAGCCATACTTGAGTAAAAGTACAGATATCTTACCTGAAAGTGACTCCGGTAAAAGTTAAAGTCACCTGTAAGAAAATGACTTGAGTCAAAGTCTTAAAGTAGCTCATATTAAATGTACTTAAGTATCAAAAGTATCTGGTGTTGAAATGTACTTAAGTATCAAAAGTAAAAGTACAAGTACCAAAATAAAAATGCAAAGTGCTTTTTATAGTAGGCCTATACAGACACAAAACAACCCAAAATTGTTCTCTTCAGGATTTATTTCAACTGACTGAAAAATTATAACAAAAATATACATATACTGTATAATTTTACAAATTTTGAACCCCAGATGCTGAGGTTCAAATAGTATTGGACTAGTGCATCTGAACTTCTAGGGACAACAAAGAACCAACACAACAGAATAAACAAGTGCCTCTTGTGTCGGCCTAAGAACACTAAGAGACCAGAGTATAACCATTAAAAAATTCTGTAAATATCACTAAACATGGACCTTTCACTTTCTAATCAGTAGCAGGAATGATACACAATGCCTCTTATGATAACTCAGCAAAAGGAAACAAGTTGTAGGATAGTTTTCCTCTTTTGTTAACAACCTGGACAGTGCTAGTACAGAGAAGACAGTCTAGTTTTGCTGCAGGTTTTAGGTCTTGCACCCCTGTGGTTGACCACAGTACCCCTGTGCCGACATCTTTTTTTTTTATTGTTGGGTTTTTTTTGTAAAGAAATTACCAGATTTGCCACAGTTCCACTTAAAGTCGCCATATATTTGCCAGTCAGATCGCAGCGGAAGTTAACTCAAGTAACTTATTTACGAAAGTAAAGTTTTGATGTTTTAGTCAAAACTTTGAAAGGCTTATTTCCACTCTGTACACTTTTTTTCACCACAGTACCAACATTTCCTTCTTACTACCACTTCTCATTAGGTTTGAGTCTTTTGCTGCTACTATTTTTACTGATTCCCGTGTCCAAGTCATCAGACTGGCTGATTCAAATTTATATTTTTTAATTTCCCCTCACTTTTTACTTTAAACTTGCTACCAAATTTCCCTCTGCCTTCTCTTTCCTCTTGTTCCATTTCACTTTATATTGATTAACACTGGATAGTAATCACTACCCACAGTGCTACCTTTAAACACCTTCCAACTTCTTCCAGCTAGGTTCCCCAATTTGTGCTGTGTACATCTCGCTGTCCAATTTTAAAATGTTCATTCTAATTTATTTTTCTCTAATTAATTACGTGGGTTATAGAAATTAATTATTTTCCTTCTTTGGTCCGTACTTCGATAACTATTAGTTCTAACTCTTGTACTGTTGTTAGTTGTCTGTACTTCAGTCCTTGTTTGATAAATATTTCACACCTGCCACCATTTAGTTCTATAAGAAAACAGGAATATCCTTCAAAAGTAAAATTTAGAGCTAGTTTAAGCTACTTTTGTTGTATACATGCATGTGGTTTTGTTTTTAATGTATGTATTTAACTCTTGAGCATTTGCCATTCCATTGAAGTATCAACATAATGCCACAAACTCTCGCAAACATTAATCTAATTTCGGTTTCACATTGTGCATGTCCATTGTGAATTGCCAGAGAAAGTGCAATGGTGAGTTTGGTGCGATTTGGACACGCAGTACCATCAATATTAATAAGAATTGAATAAACAGGTGACCAGCGCTCTGCAGGAGTCAGTGGGGGCGGGGCAGTGTGCTTACACTCACACACAGACCAATTTGAACATGGCTTCTTCTACATCCTCAGATAAACTACTGCAGTGGTCGAACTGGGTCAAAATCACTGTGAGATCCTTTTCATATTATGTTTATTATTTTTATTTAAATAAAAGTAATTACCTCCGGTGGATGTATGGAGAATTGGGTCGAGAATTGGGTCAAGACTTTCTCTGGAGTTTGCCTTTCACACATGCACAGCTGATCCATCTAGCATTTGAGTATTGGGCTTTAATTTGTTATCAAGACTTAATTAAAATATTGACGACAAGAAGCTCAGGAATTCTGACTATGGTAAATTACCATACACCTGTTAAGTGTTCTTCTTCTTCTATGAGGTTTTACGGCAGCTGGCATTCAAAGTTCTTTATTATTGCCCCCTTCAGTTTATAATTCTTTCTCAGTTTCCATTTATTTTGAAGTCACTGACACTCCATGTTCTAATATGCTTTTAACAGTGTTCTCTACTGGTCCTGTTTTGCGTAGTTGTTGCATCCTTTCTTTCCTCTTCACCTGATACCTGAGAAGTGGACTCTGGAATTGAAGTTTTGTAGTTCAAGGTAGAGTCCTGAGGAATATTTGGACTACAATCCCCATAAAGCTAAGCGCGTAGGGGGATTTTGTTGTAGCCTCTCGTGCTATTCGTAAGTGTTCACTGGCGTTTTCATACGCGCTAATCTGACAACCAAGTGGATGTGGCCTCACATGCTCTGCATGAGGTTATAAATCGATGCTTTTATTCAGGTCACCGTCGTAGCACCAAGCTGACACTCGTCAACAAGCCTGCGCCCAATGTTTACTTCTCCGGCATGTCTTCCAGGGGAGGGTATCCTAACGCTTTGTTGTAGTGAAAATGGTTTAATAGTGAGTACACTGAGTAGCCATCATGTTTATTCGACATATATTGAAAATGGTTTGCGAATAATGCACCAGCTACCTGCAGTTTGAACAGTTGGACAGCTTCTTCTCTCGGGAAACGAGCTGTTATCGACAGCTGCGGGTCCTCTCCGGCTCCATGATGGCGATGTTTCGGAGCTTTGTCTCAGCGAGCACCCAGCTCCGCCAGCAGCAGCAGCAGCAGCAGCCGCCCACCAGCGGCTCCTGCTCACCGGCATCCCCGGCTGAGGGCATCGAGAGCCAGTTCTCATGTCCCATCTGCCTCGAGGTCTACCATAAACCCGTCAGCATCGCCAGCTGTGCTCACACGTAAAGTAGCTACTTGTTTGTATGTGTTACTGTGTGCAGACATGCAGCAGGGTTTCCTTTCATCAAGATCTACGATGTGCTGTGTGTAAGAGCCACGCTGTTTGTTATTGCTATAGAACCTGTAGCACTGCTGTCATACAGCTGTGACTGTACTTCACTCACGTATATTCTCTGGTTATAAGCACGTAGTAAGTTTTCTGAAGCAGCAGTAGACTCCTGTATTCAGATGTTCAGTGACATCTAACATGTAAGTTTAATAATTCAATCGTAATATAATAATTGAATTAAATCATATTAACAGTACTGTAGATGTATCTGATGTAATTTAGAAACGGTGTCTAACAGTGTACAGTAGATTTTTACGTGGAATTTAAATCAGTAATGTTGTGTTGATGCCAGTTATAATCTTGACCTTTAAATGTCTGAAGTCAGATTTACCTGTGGATTTCTTTACATTATCTTTCAGCTAGAGCTCTCAACAAGTATCAGTTGCTGCAGCTTTTATGAACTGATATAGAATTTTAAAGGGGAAACTCATGAAAGTATTCTGTATCAAAAAATATGTGGCAGTGTAAAGGTGAAAAAAAGTAATGTAAGTCCTTCATGATGCTTGGATTGTTCAGAAAACAATAGTTAATAATAAAATACAAAAACATACATGGTGACAGTGAGTCTTACTTAATCAATGTAAACTTCATATTTATCTACCTACTAATTCCACAAATGTCTTTCTATTTGTCTGTCTGTATGTGGAACTCATATTTCGCAAACCATTCAACTTATCGGCTTGGTATATGTATTCTTTGGGGCGTAGGGAAATGCCGTGTCAAATATGGTTTGGTTTGGACATGCAATACGTTCAATATGAATAAAAATGTAATAAACCGGTGGCCAGCGCTCTGTAGCAGTCAGTGGGAGTGGTGCAGCGTGCTAATGAAAATGAGAGAGCGAGTGAAGTATTTAATTATTTCTATTACTGATAATTCAAAATACTCAGTTGTCCAAACAGTTTGTCATTTACTGGGTATGAGACAAACATTTAGTCAGACACAGATTTGGGGGAGTGCTGGGGTAAAGATGCCACCCACATACACAGAGACCTGGGCTCCATCCTTACTCCTGGTGTTTATACCAATAGTGAGAATGTCCTCACGGATCATGACATCATGTGTTGAGGAGGTGGTCTGTCTGTGTGGCCCTCCACAAGTCTCCCCAGTCAACCCAAGGGCACAGTTCTGCAAAAGTGTCCAGAAAACAAGCTGACAGTCAGCACACAGATCAAAACTCTTCAAGTTCCTATGGCAGACATCAGGCTACAACATACCAAAAACCGAGGTCATCTTTGACCATTTACAATCAAGTTAATGGTGACTTGTGAAATATGTAACTATCGATTGTAAATGGCAGAGTAGTGACATTATCAACTGAGCCCTGTTGCTTAATCTCTAATGTGTCAGAGAGGTGTATTTCTTATCTTTCTCATTCTGGAATTGAAGACAAGGAAAAGGAAACCAGATCTCAGGAAGCCTTAGTTCTATTTCTGGTTAAAGGGAAAATGCAGCTATTTCTTCTCTTCTGCTGCATATGCGCTGAGATGAAACCATAATGAAACTTGTGTGTCAAATGCTTTCTTGATGCCAGCCCATACATTTGGTTTACACACAACTGTACAGGCTATTGACAGTCTCACCTCTATAGTGTGTGTGTGTGTGTGTGTGTGTGTGTGTGTGTGTGTGTGTGTGTGTGTGTGTGTGTGTGTGTGTGTGTTTAATCGACCCATAGAATAGATCATTTTCTGTGTGTGTTGTCTCTTCTTTGTAAATGATAGCCATAAAATAACCTATCACCATTTAGTGCCCAGATTATAAAACTATTCAACCATTAATTAACAGCAAGAAACACCATTTAATATTTCACAACTGATTAATTGTTAATTATTCAACATAAAGACCTAAACATTTGTCAGTAACAGCATCTCCAAAGTTTGTTATTGTTGTTTGTTTTGCTCCTGTGTTTTTCGCTCTTGAACTTTTTTTTTTATTGTGGATGAGATAGCGAAATACATCTTTAGGCTACTGGTAACTTTTGATGGAATGGAACTTTTGAAGGGGGTCTCAGATGTCCAACCATCCAACAAGCTGCATTTGTGGAGTAATGACTTAACATTTCCTCCCCTGCTGTCTGTTGTCTGCCCTTCCAGGTTTTGTGGGGAGTGTCTGCAGCCATGTCTTCAGGTGACCTCACCCCTCTGCCCTCTGTGTCGTGTGCCCTTTGATCCCAAGAAAGTGGAGCGCTCCTCCAGTGTGGAGAAGCAGCTGGCCTCATACAAAGCACCCTGCAGGGGTTGTAACAAGAAGGTAGACGATTAATTACTTACCTATAAGTAAATCATTTTGTCACTGACTTTGCTCCAAAATATTAGAAGGTACAAGAAGAAACATTTTATTTTCCATTATATACAGTAAAACAAAATGGTACTGTACATAATGTTCAGGAGAATTAGGTACTCGCTTCATCCGGACATTGCCTTTTACACATGCACAACACAGAGGAAGGGTCTCTGCACAGACGCGTTCACAACAGCAACAAATCCCCCATTATTCAGGCGAGATGGGGAGCAGCCGGTGCAGCAGACAGAGGCAGGTAGTAACGTATTAAAGGGATAGTTCACCCAAAAAGGAAAATTCCCTCATTATCTACTCACCACTATGCAGATGGAGGGGTGGGTGAAGTGTCGATTAAACACTTCAGGTGTCTCAGGGGTAAACAGTTTTGCATCCAAATCCAATACAATTTAAGTAAATGGAGACCATTTCTTCAAGTGTGAAAAACCAACAGGAAAAAAAACATAAAATGCCTCCATACTGCTCCTGTGGTGTCATCCAAGTGTCTGTATGTTTTTAGCCTAAATATCCACTTGTTATCTTCCTAGCCCGGAACTGCGATCATGTTCGTGAGAACACACTGCACAAGCTTCAACTTCATTTGTATTGAATTTGTCTGCAACACTGTTTACCCCTGAACCTCTGGACTCAAACTCCGCCTCAAAACATCCCTTTTATCTGCTGTGGAGATCATGTGATATTTACAGCACCCCAACACAGTTGTCAACTCTTATCACCACAAACTCTCTTAATGCCTTCGTCGTTGTCTTCTACGTATGTGTCACCGCTTTTTCACTGGGAGATGTTTGTTTTCTTTTAGTTTTATTCAGTTTTGCATCTGTTGCCTGTTAGAACTGTCATCCCCCCCCTCAGATCAACTTCCGGCTACTCCATAATAATGCCTTCACATGCACCTCGAAAATACGGAGGATCTGTCGAGTTCAGTGCATGTCTGAAAGCAGCTTAGGTGACTTCTTTGTTTTGTTGTTTATGTTTGCTGAGAGATAGGAATCTTTTTATACGCTTTTTTATGAACACTAGTACAATTCTGAGTGCTGGAATGAAAGATCTTGCTAAAAACTACTAACTGTTATTTTTCAATAATTGTTATTGAAATACAGTCATAACTTTTCTCAGGTGGCTCTGGTAAAGATGAGGTCCCATATTGCTTCCTGTTCCAAAGTACAGGAGCAGATAGCCAATTGTCCCAAGTTTGTCCCTGTGGTACCCACCTCCCAGCCTATACCAAGGTACACTGCAAAACAAGACATGTTCACATTTGAAACTACACCTTCTTTGAGTCCCAGCCATAAGGAGTGCTATTACATCCTCCTTTATCTTTTATCTTATCTGGACAGAAAGGCTCATGTTATTGTGAGAAACCTACAGTACATACCACATGCAGTGCACACAGGCTGTTACTACCCTGTGTAGAACAATGATATAAACCCATTATAGATGATAAAACATTTCATATTTTCACATATACATGTGTTCAAAGTGTACAGTATGAGTCTCTAGGGGTGTGATAATTCTCTCTTCCCTTATGTAGCAATATTCCAAATCGATCAACATTTGTGTGTCCATTCTGTGGGGCCAGAAACCTGGATCAGCAGGAACTGGTGAAGCACTGTATGGACAACCACCGTAATGACCCTAATAAAGTGGTAAGAGACTTCTCACTCATTTCGTATATCTGGAGTAATTTAGGTGGGTCCTCGTCTGAAGTGTCCTTGGCTGAAGCCACTGATTGTCAAGATCAATTTCACACGGTGTGAATCAATCAATCTGATTGCTGTAAAAATAAATACTTCGATGACACTGTGCGTAATGCTGCATGATGGATGCACTGGCAGGAATAGAGGCCTATCCGAATGGAAGGATTAGGAGGGAACAAGTGTTCAGGGACCATGAAGATTTTCTGGCCCATAATAATGACCCACTCATTACCCAATTTAGATTCCCCAGAGCTGTGATCTTGGATCTATGTGTTGAACCGAGTTCAGTATTAGATAGATCAACCCGACGGAAACACACCTTACACAAGTGCTCACACACTTGCATACTTACAGTTAAAGGTGGTGTATTTAATCCCGAAATCAGTGGCTGACTTGTTGAAAAGGACTATTGCAGTGTAGTTAAGCGTTATCATTGATTAGCGTGTTGACCCTCATCTTCTCACTTAAACCCTCTCGTTCTGCCATGGACTGCAGTTCAGTTTCCTCAGGTCCGTGACCATGTATGAGTGTAAACTATGACTGAAAGAAAGACAGATGCTACTTCTACTTTAAACACCCAGATTTGGATCCTTGACGAACAGAACCAAACTATAATGACACTCAGTGGAGCATATACCTCACCCAAGGCCACAGTCTCCTCAAATTCAATCAAGCTGGACCAAATTTCACAAACTCGTATATTATTTCCCTATCTGTGCCCATGTATTTCATCAAGATCCAAGCAGTATTCCCTGGGAAAATGTTGAAAAAACGCCCTTCTCATAATGTACACAATCCGCCCCCTCAACTGGATCTGCAGCAAAAGTTCTTTCATTACCCATACCACATCCTTCCATCAAGTTTACTGGAAATTCATTCAGTTGGTTTTGTGTAATCTTGCTTTCAAACAAACAAACAAAAATCCAACAAACAAATGGACATGTGTGATGTTTAGTACACTGTCTAATACACTTGCACGTGAGGATATGAGGCAGTAACTTGACATTAAATGAGCTAAGCTCAGTGTTTCTATCTACAGGTGTGTCCGGTGTGTTCAGCCATGCCGTGGGGAGACCCCAGCTATAAGAGCTCCAACTTCCTCCAGCATCTCCTCCACAGACACAAGTTCTCCTATGACACCTTTGTTGTAAGTCCCTGGCTGTTGTGATTTTTCTTAGTATCGCATCTCGAGCTGTATCTCTCCATGTCTACTTTTAGTTGTCACCACTGACAAGTCCCTGTCTCTCTCTCTCACACACACACACACACACACACACACACACACACACACACACACACACACACACACACACACACACACACTCTCTTCTGGTGCTTCAATATATAGGCTAGTGCTTCTCTATCCCTCAAACATGTCATTTTTACACTTTTGTCAATTTTGGGTGCATTGTCTCGACACTTCAAAACGTAGACTAAAGGAGCAGGGGATCAAACCACTGACCTTCCGAAAACTCCCTTTCAACTTGAAGGAGCTTCCTACAGAACTAGACTCAGGGTGGGTTGGTGAGTAGCGGGGCCAATTGAGGCATGTCTGTCTTGATTGGTTGGGTTAAGCGGAGAGAAATGGGGGAGAACTCTTCAGGTAACCTTTCAGTAATTATTTATGCATTTTATAAAATCAACACTCAATCTTTTAAAATGATCATGATGCCAATAATATACAGCCATAATTTGGCTAATTATATGCTCCCATATACAGTAATTTGAAAACCTGATAAAGCATCAGGTTCCATGTAGGAGCATCATGATAGAAGATCTTTACTCAAACTTGTATTTTACTACTATGTACACGGTTAATGTAACTAAGATAATCAACTTTTCCTCTTCTACTTGTCTCCCCCTCTCGCTCCTTGGCCTTTCCTTGCCTCCCTGTGTGGCATCTCATGCAGAACAAGAAATGAGGATGTTAGATGAGTGAAGAAGATACACAATTATTTACACAAAACATAGATATTGATGTTTTGATATAGAGTCAAAGCAAATTCTCATGTTAATATCAGGATCTATGATATATGATATATGATATATGATCTATCATCTATCTATTTATCTATCTATAAATGAAATGATAATCAATGACATATATAATGTTAAATTCTGAAGCAGAACAAAGCTTTAAAAGGTTGAAAGACTGACATCTATTAAAATGGGCTGTTAAAATGTCATAACCAAAAAAGTACACAAATAAATAAATATAGGAATTCACACTTATTACTTCCTTTACATAGCCTCTCTACTTGTGAGCCTTTCCAGCATGAAATATTGCCAAATTGCTGACATTATTAGCGCTGGCTAATGCTATGCTACTGGAAATCACTTCGTTTTCACCGCTCAAAAACCAGTTATTGCCAGTGGTAGTACAGCACAACTGCTTTTTTGGAGCTGGAAGATTTCTGCAAAAAGAAAAGTGCAGTTCTATCTGTGTGAAATAAATATACTTTAAAGATGTGTGAACAGATCGGTACTTGCATACTCACAGAGTAATTGTGTAGGCATTTCCAGTCTGGTATCGAACATCTCTCTTTCCTTGCACTGAGGGCATCACTGGGGGAGCCACAGTTTCACATCTTCCAAAGTCTTGAGGCAATGACATGACATGTGCAAAATATGTTGTTTTTTATTTAATTTCATTTGTATTTGTCAATTCTCAAACATTCAAAATGTTATTGATAAAATGTAAAAAAAAAAAAGACATCATTCTGCTGGCTTCTTTTGTATTGTCAAATAGTTTGATCAAAAATTGGTGAAATAGAAAATGCTAGGCATACAATACAAAATACACTTAAATGTCACCACCGTCATTGTTTGACACATCTGAACATTATTTGAAACACGTGATCAAGTATCCAAATCTGTGTTAATTTTGGTAGCATTTGAATGAAGACTTGTCGTGTTATGGCAGGTAACTGATTTATCATATTTAAAAATATATAATGAGAGACAGGGGATTTATTTCCATTTTTGAAATATGGAATGTGAGGTCTATAACTTTAGATTTGTTGTAAATATAATTACCACATCAAGCAACCATTATCTACTTTTATGCATTGACTAAGGAATTACCGTTAAAAATATATATATATAAGCCCCTCGTTGCAGAATATCTCAAGATGTTGTAGTGAACTTGAATTTTAACTCCTGTACCAAGTTTGGTTAAGTTTGCTTAAGCTGATTTTGTTTTATGAACATTATGAGTTAGTTCTGCCCCTTCAGGGCTTGAAGTCTGTAAACTGACAAAAGAACAATGGGGTACCACCTCTCATGAATAACAAGTTGTTGGCAATATTCCGACACAAGTTGATATGTGAAGTTTAACATTTCACTTAAGAGACAGATAAGTTTTACTTTTTCAAAGAAACTATTGGGACTTTGAATTAGGGAATCAGAGAATCAGGGCATATATCTTTGATTAATGTAAATGTAAGATTTGGATCACCTGGGCTTCACTGACTATAATAAAGCATATTAGGTTGTTTACACAATTATTCACACAAACTGACGGTGAGCAGCCTCCTTAAATAATGGATTATATATATGAGTGTATTAGATGAAGGTTGCATCATATGGTTTGCATTGACTTGCAGATTTTCTTTTTGCCTTTCATCAGGACTACAGCATTGATGAAGAGGCAGCACTGCGGGCAGCTCTGGCACTGTCACTGGCTGAAAACTGACATGTCACACCACCACTATCCCGTCACTGTTATCACAAACTCCACCATAACAGCTCTGTACCTGATCCCACCTCACGGCTGCTGTTCCTCCCTGGCTTTCAAGGTATCATCGACCCAACGTGACCCAGCCAAGTTCACACACTGTCTGCAGGGATCCACACAACATAGAAGTCCAGCCAGCATGAGATTATGTTCTTTTTACTCAAAGACTGGCTCTATTCTTTATTCTAGTTTGCTTTGTTAGAGAACTTAGGCAGTTTGGCTTCATTTGGATCTGATCATTGAAGAAAAAAATAACTGTTGGGTTTGCAATGGATTCAGTGACTATCAACATAAGTTATGTTTACTTGTTTGGACCTAAACAAAACCCATCATCCACTGGCTATAAAAATGGCGACCTGCTTGGAATCAGTCCATCCTCTCCGAGCCTCTGTTCTCTTGTCAACTATCATCTGGATCTCCACCGCATGGTAGGCTACCTTCATGGAAATTAGTTTTAAACTACCTGAAACTCTCAGGAGTGATTCAGGTCCCTGACCACTAGTATCTTGCTACAAAGTCCAGACTGACTGCTGCTACTCACTCTGAGTGACTTTGTTTATGTTCAGTCTGAGAAACATTGAGCAGGAGCGCAGGCTCCAGTTTCTTCTACTGAGAAGTCTGCAGTGATAAAGTTTGGACATGCAAATTTTCTTTAAGACAGAAAAATAACATTTCATAATTTCAAAATCATACTGTCTTCTCCTCCCATACTCTTGCCTCAAAGTATCTGGTAGAACAGACAAACGAAGGGAATTTCCCTGTTTGTGCTTGCCAGCTTTGCATGTACTGCTGTACCACACTGTTGTGTTACTGAAGGCCTCTGTCTCTGTTGTTTCTCTTGCTTGCTCCCTCTCCCTTCAAAATAATATTTCACTACTGAATAAAAAATAATGATCTGAAAATCAATTAAATTACGTAATATTGCCAGTTAGGGCAGACTCAAGCCCAGTTTATACTTCCTACATCTGCCTGATAGAAAGTCAAAGAGGGTCTGCATGTACAGTCTGTGCCAACGTACATATTCACTCAGCTGGCAATTTATTAGGAACACCAGCTAAACTTAAGTCCAGTCTAAATCAGAAGAACAGTAATAACTCCTTCTTAATGAAGATTTAAATGTTCAATTTGTTAAGAAACTGTTTTTAGAGAGGTGTTGATTCAACTGTGGATAAACACCTCTCCGTTTTACACAATATCATTTGACAACACCACAAACTCCATCCTCCAACAACACATTGGAGGATTAAACATTAGTTCTAGCTAGTTCCTCCCAATAAATGTCGAACTGTGTATGCAGACACTAAATGTAGTTCAAAGTAGTAAGAGAAATGCATCCACGTCCACGTCTGTTTTTGACTATATTAAATCTTTTAGTCTTGTAGTGCTGAGTGTAGTGTAGTCATCTCTGCTTTAACTGGAAGCTTATGCATATATGTAGAAAAAAGAAGTAAAAAATGCCTTATATCAGTGTAGAGAGTTCACTTGTCACATTCATGTGATTGGTCAGTCTTGATGTTATTTGCTAAAGGCAGGTTAGCAAACTTGGAAAGATAAAATTAAAATCTAATTTTATTTGTATGGCCCATATTCACAAATTATAATTTGTCTTATAGGGCTTAACAATGTGCCCTTCTCTGCCCTTAAACCTCAGCAACTGGAAAAAAAGTTAACCCCCCTAACCCTAACCCATAAATGGAGAAGTGGTTGTTAAAGTATTTATACAAAAGAGAGAAAAAGAAAAGCTTTTCCAAACGGACCAGCACTGTCAGACTAATCAGGTTTTCTATAATCATTTATTACTGTGATTAAAAACTGAATTCATTACAACATTCATTACAACACACTTAAGTCTCTTTGACAGTGAACTGCAGCAGTTGGCATCAAGAGCTTTAAGAAATGTAAGGGTCCTCTAACTAGAACCAAGAAAAGTAAAGTAACCCCAAGAGCAAAATATGGGAGTGTTGAATTTAGCAGTTTTTTTGTTCTGGATTTGTACCCTCATGGTTGAATGCACTTATTGTAAGTCACTTTGGATAAAAGCGTCAGCTAAATGAAATGTAATGTTGAGCTTGTTTGAAAGTTTTTCCATTATAAATTGATATTTATTTTATTCACAATTCCGACACAGCAAAACCTAAATGAAGTTTCACAGGTCATCTGATACAAATCCTGGAAGCTGAGCCTTAGTTTATCCATTACTGCCCATCCCAGCTTCACTGAGGACAACGGGCGAATTGACAGACTGCATGTGTAGCTTGAACACATTACGCTGCACTGATGAAGGAAATATAACTTGTCATATTCCTAACAGCTCAGAATGAAAATACCATCATCATCTCCATAGTAGGTTAAAGCTTACAATAACAGATATAAGCAGCCCATTCATGTCACACATTTTTTTCTAACAGACTGATCTGTAGATATTATCTGGAAAAAATCTGAAAAGATGGATTGAGGTCTAACTTCCATTTCAATGTTACCTGCTTCTTCAACTCTTGCTGAAAGGAATATTTTTATGACGCAGCTGCCAAGATAGATGAGTGTAGGAAGATATATTTTTTGAAAATATTTGCAGACTAATGTAAGACGTGTGTCAGATATGTGTCTATAAACTTTGTGGGACTCTGCAGTAAATTTACAAATCTGAATTGCTGTTAATGCACGCACGCACGCACGCGCACACACACACATAATTAGATAGAAAAGGACGAGTTGAACAGAGATGTTTCCTGAAGTTTAACCAACAGATGTCATTCCTTCTCCAGACCCACAGAGCATGCTGAGCTACACTGAAGCTGACACACATGTTGATGTGGCTCTTTTCTTATAGAGCCAGGTTGTGGACAAAATGGAAAGGCGAAATTTGGGTAATGTTTCCACAGAAGGATGCATTCATCATTTGCACTTTAATTCATTCAGTTTTTAAATAATATTTTTGTATAATATTTACCCTTGTTTGATGTTTTTACTATAAAATGTAACTGCAGAATTGTTTTGTTTAAAAAAAGTTGACAACGATCTTTTAAATTTAAAAAAGCATCAGGGGTTAGTTTGGATGATAGAAAATGTACCATTGTTTTTATGTATGATAACATTTTCAAATATTTCTTGAATTTAAATTGGCAGCATGTGCCATTTTTTTTTTCCAATAATGTTTTTGTGATCAAAATAGTTAGAAATTACTGGGAATGCTCGCTATGCATCAACAGAGCTGACATGCACCAACACTAAAAACAGGACAAGTTCTGCAATGGAGGCTATGTGAAGAATCCCTGTTTTCCCACATTCACGTCCTTCTATGTTGAAGGTGGGGAAGATTCCAATGTTGTGAGCATTCAACTGATGAATGAGTTTGTGTGACAACATAGATTCCTGTTCTTTAAAATTGGATTTCATTTCTTTGAACAATGGACTTTGGCTGACAACAGGGGTCTATCTGCATGGTTAATTAATGGGACAAACATATCACGTGCGAAAGATCCAAACTTCAAAAATAGTTAAAACAATTTCTAAGTTGTAATGTTACCTTCAGTGTTGACGTGAATGCCACATCTGAAACTAAACTAATATAACATGATTGCAGCATTATCTCTATTATTCTATATAAATGCAAGGATTACGGTATGACTGACTTGTCTTCAGACTGAACATGAAGCTGATACTCTTTTCATTATTGATGCAAACTGTTTTTTTTTTCACCCCAAAAAGATGAAAATGTACACACATACTTCCCTCAGTTTCTCATCTCTGTAAGTGCATGGATAATAAAATAAGAATAATATTATCAAAGATAATGTGGGGATAAGCCAGAAAATATCATCTGTTAATGTTTTTATTCACATGGATGCATTTTTTTCACTTGAATTTGAGCCACCAGGACAAATCTGTGAATTATCACATCTTTGCTAAAAAACTAAAAAACAACAACTTCATGTTCAGCCTGAACACACATTTAAATATTGAAGAATTCTGGTGAAAAAAGTCATAATTACGGGATCTGATTAGGTTTTATTTATTTATTTACTTAAAATCTGACCTTTTCTCTTCAAAATTAAAACCATCATACGGTTCAGATAAAGAAACTCATACTTTTAGCACATACAGTACACAGTGAAAACATTCACTGTACACTACTCGTTAGTATTCCTCTTCCATAAACTGCATAAAATTGAATAATCGAGTAGGTCTCAAAACACAATTATTTCTTCCATTCATTTTTTTACATTCATGCTATAAAAGCAATCTTTTCTAAATGTTTGTTACCTAATGCTTGTTCACAGCACTCTTACCTCTATAGAAGAACTCTTGCATTCTTATTTTGTTCTGTTTGTGTACTATTTACCAGTGTCTTTCTCAACTCCCCAGTTAAATATTTTTCCCGGAGAAATGTCAGCAATCTGTTTTTGTGAACTTGCATTTTATATCTTGTGAAACTGGTTCTACTGACGTTTAAAGGCACCTGGACTGCTCAGCCATCACATATGCAGAGGAAGACTGAAGGACAAGAGCTAAGTGTAATAGTGGGTGTTTTGCACAAGGATTGCAAAGATTTTCTCAACCATATAAAATACAAACAACAGAATAACATGAAATCTGTAAAGGAGTGGTTGAAATTTACGTTCAAAACAATACTCACATACTTGTAGCAGTAACAATTTGCTACATCGCTGACATGCATTTCAAGGTCAATTAAAGGTAAGAGGCTCCAACAGTCTGTGTTAACCAAATAAAGTGGGCATCTTTGTTCTGGTGATTCACTTGTTGGTTTATTATCTAGGTTTCCTCAACAAGGAAACACTGCCTGTGGACACATACAAAAAAAAGACTTTGGAAGATCCCTACATTAGTTGGCGAACTTAAACCCAAGCTTCATATTAGTTTTAAGAGGCATGGAAAATGGAAAAAGCTCTGTTGGATATTATCAAATGTTCTTAGTGGATGCTACATGTCTACTATAGAGAAGAGCCTTACAGTGATCACAGCGACCACAAACTGTGTGTACATGTATATATGACATGTGAGTATATTATTTTGTGATAGAAAAAATCCAAAACTAACCCTAGAAAATGACTAACTCTACAGTAGGCTCTTTAGCACCAACATGCTAGTTACATTATTTAAACCGCTGTTGCCCAAAGCCTGTCACTAGCTTAGAGCCTCCTTGATAAACTGTAGCCTACTTGAAGTCACCAGATAACAGATTGTCACTGACGGACTGGACCAAAATCAAGTAAATTCATAGTAAGATGGTACAAAACTATTAGGAAAGTAATTGTTTCTGCAATAGAACATAAATACTTAATTTTATACATAACAAAACAGTCCACTAACATGTCATTCAAGGCGGTCCATTTTAGCTGTATGCAGGTAATATCAAGATAAATGGACAAACAATTGAAGACAAGCCTGAGTCAAGCTGTGGATCTTTACAGCTGGAAACATTCAGCTAAACTGGATGAAGAACAAACACAAATGCCCTTGTATAAAGTTAATGCTCTTTATTAAAGATTGGTGCCCAACAAGCAACTTTTTACACTGGCAACTTGTAGGGGTGAGTGGGATAATAGCTAAAAAGCTGAAATCTTATTTACAAGGAGAACTTGTGAATGAGCATTGTTGCTGCAGTGGAGCTGATAGAACCAGACAGAGTAAAAGTGTCTCAAAGAGCTGTAATAATAATAATAATATAACATTTTATTTATAGGTACCTTTAAAGGCACTCAAGGTCGAGATAAAAACAAGAAATGTTTTCACACACACACAAACTGAAGATGATTTCCGTGTTACCAGCTCTTCTGTCTTGGTCCTATTCTGATGGTTATTGAAGTCAATACAGACGGAGGGGGAGGCTCAAGCTTGCTTTAAAAAGTTATATGGAAACAAATACAAAGGTTGAAGGAAGGGTTTGACGTTGGTTGCCACCCGCCAATGAACTAAATGAAGAAGAGGGATTTGGTGAGAGGAGCATGGAGGACAACTACAGAGCCACTTGGAGCTGTTTGATGGGGCCTCTCTGGTCTCTTCAGGACCTGGGGACAAAATAAAAATCCTTTGTGCAGCATTCATTTGTTTATGTTATCTGCAAAGAGCAGAAGAAAATAGCCATATTAAACTATTAAACTATGTGCTGATTTATAACATGAGGCAGAATGAGTAAAGAACTCTTCCAAAGACTTCTACTACTACTTCCAAAGTGTGCTCAAACTGTGGCATTTTTATCTCCATGAAACAATATTTGTAATTGCCTGTGAGCCACAGAGTATTTAGAACAAAAAGTGCCTCTATATTACATTACATTTCATTTAGCTGACGCTTTTATCCAAAGCGACTTACAATAAGTGCATTCAACCATGAGGGTACAAACCCAGAACAACAAGAATAGAGAAAGTACAATTTCTTCAAAAAAGCAAAACTACAAAGTGCTATAAGTAAGTGCCATTTTAAGTGCTACTAAATTGTTAGTTTTAAAAATGTTATTCAAGGTATAGTCGGAAGAGGTGTGTTTTTAGTTTGATGTGTAAACTTTCTGATGTCCGGATGTCATTGGGGAGCTCATTCCACCATTTAGGAGCCAGGACAGCAAACAGTCGTGATTTTGATGAGTGTTTAGCTCGCAGTGAGGGAGCAACAAGCCGATTGGCCGAAGCAGAGCGGAGTGAACGGGCTGGGGTGTAACGTTTGACCATGTCCTGGATGTAGACTGGACCTGATCCGTACGCAGCACGGTACGCAAGTACTAATGTTTTGAAACGGTTGTGGGCAGCCACCGGTAACCAATGAAGGGAGCGGAGGAGCAGAGTAGTGTGAGTGAACTTAGGTAGGTTGAAGACCAGTCGAGCTGCTGCATTCTGAATGAGCTGCAGAGGTCGGATGGCACTAGCAGGTAGACCTGCCAGGAGGGAGTTACAATAGTCTAGGCGTGAGATGACCAGGGCCTAGTCTACCCTATATCAAATCTATATAGGGTAGAAATGTGATTATTACAATTTAACAATTTTAACATTATAAATATAGGGAGACATTTTACTTATACACTGAGAAAAGTTATTTTTTTGGCCCTGTAATGTTTATGTGGCTTGTTTGTTTAAATTCTACAATAACATATTATTTAAGTGCTTTTACCTCAAAATGCTGTGTGATATTTAATCTGCTACTTGAAGTTTGTTAGTAATTATGAATCATCATTTTGATAAGTAATTTTATCATTCACGCCAGAAATATTAACTACCCTTCTGTATTGACTGCACGAACCGACACAATGAAGTAAAGTTTACTTGGGTAACGGGAGTGAAATTCGAAACCCTCTTCCTGCTCAGCCAGTAACGTCAGAGGACAGTTTGCGCTCCTTTCACACAATAGGTTAGACCAGGGGTCAGCAACCTTAAACACGCATGCCACTATTGGCACGCGCGCCATAATCATTGGCACACAGGCGATTTCTTATATATATATATATAAGTTTAAGTACAATTTACTAGCAAAATGTGAGTATATTTTATACCTACTGGTTAAAATTGCCAGTAAAATCTACTTAAGTATTCTTTATCTACCAAGTCTTACTAGTAAGTAAACTTTACTTGAGGATTTCCCAAGTAAAAATTACAAAGAATTTCTGCGTGAGAATTGTTACCGAGCTTCTGTCAAGTAAATGTCACTCCAAATCTTTTTCAGTGTAAGTTTAAATCCTACAGTCACTCTTTTAAGTAGTAAAATTGATTGATTGATTATTTGATACTGTTTGTATTTAGCAGGGGTAATTGGTTTGTTGTCGAATACAATAACAATGTATCAGTTTCTATATTCGCATGTGGGACTGAGTTAGTTATCAGCTTTTATAATATTAGCTCTGCAGAGCAATGAAAAGTACTCACTTCAGGCTGTTATTGTTTCTTGTTTCTATTTTCAATGTCGAACCAATTACAATGAGGCGAGCTCTGTGTGTCAGTCAAGACAAGGTGTTTGAATGGATAGAGCTATAGAGGCACAGAAACACAGCTAAAGCTGGAGAATCAGGCTCACACAACCCAGACTGATAAGTTCTTCACATGACCCACTGATTCTAAAAGATGTTACAGGAGGTGGAACTTTATAAAAAGGAAATGATTCTGTAGACTGAATGTTTGTTGACATATTGAAAACAGAGGGTCTTAAATGTGAATATTAACTTTTGCCAAAGAGGTAAACTGGACAATTCACAACATGTTTTCTTTTTAATAGTTGCATATATGAGTTATATTATTAAGTATATGGTGAAAAAATATGTTTCTCCAAACAGCCACGCCAGCCATGCAACAGCTCTTTTATTATGATTTACAATGTCATTTTAATGGATAAACAGTAAGAAATATATTTTAAGAATAGGTACAGATGTCATACCTTGCTGTGGAGGTGGAGTGAATAATAATGTCAGTACATCATACTGTATATATGTGGCTGCTTAGAATCAGTGCTGCTTAATGGACACTGGTCATATGACTCTTACCTGCAGAATCAATATATTTAGTTTTCGACTCTAGAATTGAAAGACTGTGGTGTTCTGTTAAATGTTGATAAGTAGGCCCTTGTCTAGCCAATATTTCAGGTTTCTCGCAGCATCAGACAGAACCGTATGTATAAATAATTTTGGGAACAGTTAGTTGACACATAATAAATTTCATGCATTACAAAGAGATGTTCTGATATGTCAAGTTCACCATTGCATGATTGATGTACTGTGGGATGTTCATTTCGCAACTGAGAGCAATTGCTGTCCAGAACATGAAGCCATGTCTTAACATGCCTGGCACTTGTTTCTCTCCGACCCTGCTCTAGGTGTGGCGTTCACCTTGAACTTGGCTGGCTGGAGGACCACACCAAACTTGCCTTCCAGACTGGGCAGAGAGTGGCCTGATGGGACAGAGAGGGTGAAGTGCTGTAGGATCCAAGACAGGAAGAGGAAGAGCTCCATCTTGGCCAAGGCCTCGCCCAGACAGACTCTGACCCCTGCACCAAATGGCAGGTAGCTGGACGACGGAATGATCAGACTTGTGCCTTCATTGTTTAAGAACCGACCTGCAAAGGGAGAATTCTGGGGTTAGAATCAACATACCTCATAGGCAGGGTTTAACTGATGCTACCAACAGCAGTGTTGATGTTCTTGGGTGATCATATTTTGGGTATGTGTAAGAAATACTTAATTGTCTAAGAATCATGCAACCGTGCCATCTTGCAGGGCCAGTTATTAAAGGCATCTAGGTATTCATAGTTGGTTTTATTTGTCCAGGATTTGACATCTGCCTTCACCCCAACAGTCCAGATGAATGGAACTAAGACATCAACTTGTTTTTCCAGAGACAATGGCTCCAGTAGGTAAGGTTTGGATTGTCTTGAGAAATTACGATTTTTTGTTTATAAAGACACATGGCTATTGCTGTTTTTCAGCGTTGTGAGCATCACAGATAAAATGTCATTCTCTTAAATTGTATTGGGAAACACTATCAAACTTAACTCAACTTTTAGTTAAGTTTGAGGGGTCCTCAACATATTCTGCTTTTCACCCAGAATTTTAATCTTCTCAGGATTCATATATGTTTTACTGCATTTAGACCATAATCCCAGTATAATAAAAAATATCTCAGGAGGGTCATAAGGATGACAGCATGTCCTTAACATCAATAACAGTGGATATTGCTTCTTTGTTTGTGTCACCATTAATTTGATTCTTTATTGACTTCCGTAAAACACCAAACAGACTAAATTATCTGTCAAAGGTCAGAATAGCAAGAGCTACTGGCTCCAAATATGACAGTTGACTTAAGTTCATCATATTGCAGGGTAAAAACAAATATGGCATAGTACACAGAAGATTCCTCTCACCAGGGTCAAAGAGCTCAGGGTTTTTCCATTCCTTCTCATCATGGTGCAGAGACCACAGGTTGATGATGACTCGAGTTCCTTTCCTCACAGTGAAGTCCCCAATGCTACAGAGCAGCACAGAGATAGAGGACAAGCTAATATTAACAGAGTTCTCTCAGAATGAATGTCAACATTTTTGAAAAAAAATGTTCATGGGAACAAGGTCATGGGCAAAATCTTCCAGAATCGGCCTCATGTCACTACAACATAACATTTCATGCTGTATTAATTGGTTTATGATCAGGGGCCTCATTTATGACTATAGCCTGCACACCTTTCAGACCCTATTTGTATCTACACCACACGCAAAAGTTGGGATCTATAAAAACTAACTTGATGAGGGAATGTGTGCACTTGTTCATAAACTCACCATTAAACCAGCAGTGTTATTTGTGCTCCTGCAACATAAGTGTTCCATAAAGAAAAAAGAGATTAGTAGTTTTTAATATCGTCTACTACTTTGTATCAACATGTACGGCTTAAGTTTTCATAAAGTGAGTGTGTGTGTGTAAAATCACTGCAGTGAACTCGACTGTGCTGTCAGGAATACAGAGCACACTGGAGACCACACAAAAAATAAATAAACTGTGTTCACCTTCAAATTTCAATTTCAAAACGAGGGTGGAGGTTAGGATACCACTGTGTGAAGAAATCAGTGCAATTGCTGTAAACATAAATACTTCAGTGTGTAATGCTGCGTGCTGGATGCACTGCTGGAGGAGTATAAGCAGATAGAAGATTAGGAGAAAACAAGTGTAAAGTGACCACAAAGATTTATTGTCCCATGACAATGACTGACTCATCAGCTGATTTAGATTATCTTTGTTTATCTTTGATTTATCTTTGTGCTGAACTGAGTCCAGTATTACACAGACTGTCAAAAACAAACCATCCCAGTACAAACACAAGCACTGACCACTCTGGTTGACTTAGCCGACAGGTATTTGTGTGATATGATTAACACTGATAGCCACTCTCCTTAGAGCTCCTTTTGGGAATACAATAATTGTATCGTGTTGGCATCAGATACTGGTAGTGGACCACAACCGAGGTGGCAGCTGATGATGGATCCTAATGGCGGCAGTGGACAATGACTGTGGACTATAGTGGCATCCGATCTTGATGGTGGATCATGATCTTGCTGGCTGCTGACCATAGACTATGATTGCAGCAGGACTGCTCGATACATAGTATTTCTCCACAGACACTTGACCATTAATGACATTAATCCACCAAATCACTGACCTTCAGTTATACTTCAAAATGTTTACCCTAATCAATGCTGCTAAAACCTTTATCTTGATGTTCTCCTTTACACTTGACATCCATTGCACTTCTGTCCGTCCTGGGAGAGGGATCCCTCACATGTGGCTCTCTCTGAGGTTTCTACCTTCTTTTTACCCTGTTAAAAGGGTTTTTAAGTAGTTTTTCCTTACTCTTGTTGAGGGTTAAGGGCAGAGGAGGTCACACCCTGCTAAAGCCCTATGAGACAAATTGTGATTTGTGAATATGGGCTATACAAATAAAATTTGATTGATTGATTGATATTAAATCTCATAGATTGGGGATATTGTAGCTGTCTCTGAATTTAATAATGCATGCCATTTTAAGAGGATTATTGAAATGCATATAGGCATACAACAAGTTCCCTGACACACCAATGTTACCACTAAGTGCATTTTTTTTAAATTAGTGATACCACTGCTGTGGCCACCAAGTCATCCTACTTTCTTCACCTCATCGCTTGATGCCATGATTCACTATTGAAACACATCTGTCACCCAGATCATTTATTATTCATTGGCAGTGTTAAGTGTACCTGGTGTCACTGAGGGCCACATGGGGGATGAGAAGAGGGGCCACAGGGCGGATGCGTAACACCTCCCTTATGGTGGCCTCCAGGTAGGGTAGACTGCCTCTGTCACTGAGCTGGGGTGACCGCCCCCGTCCCACCTTACTGTCCAGCTCCTCCTGGATACGTCTCTGCACCTACACTCACAGAAACACAGTCAGAAGGATCCATAGCCCTAAGTCATGGTTTTGAAAAGCTTTGGTTCATAGAATGTTACACTTAAAAAACAAACAAATATGCTTTGTTATTTTCAACCTTTAATGGATAGTGGCTATTAAAAGGGGAGACGGAGTGCTGTGACATGTAGTGAAGATTCAGGCAGCCCTGCATGAATTTCACACTTCATTTACTCAAATGTCAATCTTTCCTGTAGCTGTGTCTCTCTAACAAAAGTTAATGATCACTTTCATGAAATATATCAGCTTGAACATCTTGTGAGTTACTATGCTGAGTTTTAGCATCTGTGAGTTCACCCACAGGTTTCTGAAGTCTAGATTACCATCCACTGATTTGGGGATGGCAACCACAATGGCTAACTGTGATAGATTGAAGTATCTGTCACTCAGATAAAATACCTCTCTTTTAGCTTTATTATCTCTTAAAGATATTACTTCATATTACATCAACTATAAAATCAAAATCCTCAATTGTGGAAATTAAACCTTCGTCCCTTAACTATAGTAGAGTTAGAGGGCCATCTAGTGGATTTCAGAGGAACTACAACTTAAATCACTCGACAGTTTTCTCCAATTTGTAAAGTAAAAAAAAGGAATCTGAAAACAAAAACAAAAAAACATTTACAATATACCAAACTCCGACTGAATGAGTTTATTTACATAGATCATCATAAGTGGATGGCACCTTGCTGCTGATTAAACCTTACTTGTGGGTGATGGATGAGGTAGGTGACAGCCCATTTGAGTACAGTGGTTGTGGTTTCCACTCCGGCTCCAAAGATGTCTCCCACAGTCATGAGGAGGTGGTCTTCACTGAGGCCCACAGATTCTGCACTGACCTCTGCTGTGTTGTTGTTCTCAGCGCTGCGTTTGGCTCTTAGCAGAGCGTCCAGTAGGTCTCTCTGCACATGGTCACTGTAATCTGCCTGAAGGGGTCACCATGTATTGTCTCGTTGTTAATTGTATTTCATTTAACAGATACATTGACTTGATACTGCTACGGTGAGTTATATCACTATCCACAGTATTTTTCACAATAACAATCATTTGGAGCAAAAACATGTCAAATAGATGTTAGAGTATGTTGAGTTAGATTGGTTGAATGGGTTACTGATGGCCTATACATAATATTACAAGTTCCTATCCAGTATTTTTCTGCCTTAAAAAAGAACCAGGTAATGACACATAACAATTACACAGCTGTTGATTTATAGAGAAACATCCTGATAAAACTTCTATAACCTTACAAATCACAAACTAAAAAGACCCATTTAAACCCAAGTTAATATAATAAAATGTACTTATTGCTAACCTTATTCTTCATATCTTTTGAATTGTGTAGTCGGCTGGCCTGTGACTGACTTGATACACAAAGACAAGTATCTAAGTTGTTTTTAAAAAGTAAGTTTTATATGTTCGCTAGTTGTGCTGCACATATTTTTTTTCTATCTCAGATAGAAGAGGCATGTACTGCCAAGTAAACAGAATTAATTGAACACTTCTTCCACTTTCCCTTCAGTCACTGACAAATTACATCCCAGTAGTAATTTCTAGAGCATATTGTGTGCATTTATTGCTCTTTGCCTACTGTAGTATATCATCCATAAACCATCTCCATGTGGTTAGTGATAACACAGATAATACGGTATCGTTTTAAAATGGGATACTTTACTTTATGTTCATCATATTTCTTCTGTAGAAGTTTGTCTCGGATTGAAACACACTGCTTTAGAAGGCACAGGTCTGCATTGGGAAACATCTGTGACAGACAAAGAGACCGACATGGACTAGGTTTTACATACATTATGATATAGTATATGATTAGTGTGTGTGTATTATTGTAGATATTTTAATGTAAATATGACTAAAATCTCAAGAAACTGGGTATTCTTCCATCCTTCATCTTTGAAATTAGTGTTGCTTCAGTGTTGAAGCAGTAAGGAACATTTTATTCAACATGAACAAATAACTACATTAATTTGAATCAGTATAACTGCTGTAAAAAACATACAATTTGACACAACTGTGTACCCACAAGTCCACATTAAGAGAAGTTCTTACTCGCATACTGATGGTGAAACACACTGATGTCTAAAAATACTTAGAAAGCACCTTTAATCATGTATCTGTTTTTCTCCTGTATGTCCCTATGTATACTCTAATTTATATCCCTATATTAATATTGTGTGCCAAAGTTTTTCCTCAGTGTTCATGTTGACTACCTGTAACCACGGGAAGATGTCAACTAGGCTGTCCTTTGCCACAGTGTCAACAATGCCCTGGCTGTAGTCCAGCATGGCCTCAAACTCTGGGTCTCCACGGTGGTAGGAGGAGTTGAAGCAGAGCGAACAGATGACGTTGGTGACAGCACGAGTCAGTTCAGGAGACAGATCCAGAGCTAGTCCAGCAGCTGCTGCCTCAGACAGGACAGAGCACAAAGACTGGGCCTCTGCACAGACTGAGGCAGGATGCAGTGGGTGAAGGGGACAGAGCGTCTTTATTTACTGACATGTTCACAATGCTTAGTTTAAAAAAAATCGTATAGAAATGTTCACTTATTTTTACAACACATTTATCCCGATGTAATGTTGCTCGATATACAGAGCACCGTTGTTGTACAAAAACTACTAACTCAAAATATGGGTGTCGGCGCATGTGTGTGTGTGTGATTGAGAGGTGTTTGAAAGTTTTATGAACTTGTGAATATATAAATGATAAAAAAATCGGTAGCATATTTCCTACTGTTTTAAGCAAACCCATTAGAGATTGAAATTCTGTAATTTTTTATGCAGCCACCTTCCAATGCTGTCAACCATGGTGGAATACATACTCAGATCATTTACTTAAGTAAATTTAAAAATACAACATGGTAATTCAAACCCCCTACAAAAAGTGCTTTAAATGTCAAAAGTAAAAGTACACATTATGTAGAATGACTCTACACTCTCAGGGTAACATGAGTAGATTATGAGAGAGAGAAATGACTGTGCATGCACTATTTGATGTTGGGGCTGGTGTAATTACTTTGTATACTGTTGGATAGTTTATAGTAAAACAATGCATCATATTTGTGATATGTCTAAACTGATTGTTTTTTTTAATGAAAAATAACCAATGTTAACCTAATCTTCAAATGAACCAATAACTAAAGCTTTTACATGAATGCCGGTCAGTAAAATAATATTAAATAAATATTAATTTAAATTAACTTGATGTTGAGTGAGAGGAATTTGAAAGGAGTGTAGAGGGAAGTGTACTCACTGATCTTCTCAATGGATGCAGAGCCCTCTCCAAACATGCAGAGAGCTCCGTGGACTATTTTCCTGTGGAACCTCCAAGTAGCACTGTAGTCTCCAAATGCAATATCTTTCCCATTTCTGGTCAGAACATCAGTGGTCACCTTCATCACACAGGGCAAAGATAGAGAAGGAAAAAACATAAATGACAACTGCTGACTAGCACAAGAAGAAGACGTTAAAGAGGAGGTATACCCACAGTTCTGGGTCTCCCTGCAAATGTCTTTCCCTTCTTCAACAGGACTTCTCTAGCGTGTCTGTGCTGGTTGACAACAATGACACTCTGGGAGCCCATCTTTAGAGAGTACGTCTGTCCATATTTCCCTTGAAGTCCTTTGAAAAGCACATGAGGAGGTTGTGGGCTTCGCAGGCTCATCAAACTGCCGATCAGGGGTAGTGTGGGAAGGTGGGGGGGCTCCTGGGGGCCATGCATGGACAATCTGAGTTTTAAGTGCACTGCTAACAAAGCCAGAGCCAAAAATGCACACAGACACAGAAACCAAGCCATATGCGTAGATAAAGGCCCTGACAGAGGGGTCTGGTTCAGCGGCGACCAAGCATCACAGAGGAGCTGTGCAGGACGGCTGAGCCACATTTTTATGCAGTTACTTCAATGCCAAATCCTTGACTCTGAATATGTAACACTGTGCCAATTTAAACAAGATAAGACAACACTTGATTTATTCAATCCTTGCAGAAAACAATGACAAAACTTATCCACATAAAACTGTGAAAGTGTGTTCAACAGTGGTGGAAAGTAACCACACTGCTGTAATTGGAGTACAATTTTAGGAACTTTAGTGGACTATTCAATTTCGACAAGTTAGCTACTTCTGACTAACAGCTGTTATTAAAGAACTCCTTAAATCTTGACACAAGAATATGTCACACTATTACCTGGGCAGTTTTCCTTGAGTACTTTTAAGTGTCTCTAATATCAAGCACATTGGAGTGGTTAGTTGCCTAACTGTCACCCCACAGCAAGAGGGCTGTTGGTGGGTATGACTTGGCGCCTTTCTGTGTGGGGTTTGCATGTTCTCCCTGTGTTCTTCCATGATTTGCCTGTTCCTCACAGCACAGTAGGTTGAAGGTGAGCTCCATGTCAGCCATTTGATAGATTGGGTATACGCCCTTTACCTTCAAAGGATTAGTTGTACAATTTATGGTGGAGTATTTGTTACACTGTGTTTTTACTTTAACTGAGGTAAAGGATCTAAATATGTCTACAGCTCCCACTCTGAGTTCAGGAGGCAGACACCATCTCTAAGGTCACACTTCAAACATTCCTTTTTGATAAAGCTGATGGTTAGCACTTCTCTCTCTGCCTCTCTCTGTGCACCCCCATTTATTTTACTACGTGTCACTAACTTTGTGTTTTTTCTGTCCCATACTTTCCGCGCTCTCGCTCATATTCTGCTCATATTCACTGACTGCTGCTGAATCTAGAACTGTAACTACTCAAGAACAAAAACAATAATAATAATAATAATAATAATAATAATTATTATTATTATTATTATTATTATTATAAATAACTGGTGCTGCTATCATTAATAACATATTTACATCTATAAATATCACTCTTATTATTTCAACCAGTCGGACAGAGCTTAAATATGTTGTTCACACAACTGTTCCAGATCTCTTTCTCCTCTCTCCTCTTCCCCAGTTGTCTCCCCTCACCCCAGCCGGCGGGGCAGATGGCTGCCCTCATTGAGTCTGGTTTTGTGAGAGGTTTTTTCCTGTTAAAAAGTGGCCAGTATTTGCTCTCTGAGGAAACGGCTGGATTTCTCTATCATTTTGTAAGATATCAACCTTACATGCATGTGATAATGAATAACAATAGACAATGATTGTTTTTAATTTATGAATCATTTTACATTCAAAAAGACAATTTGACTAAAACAATATGAGACTATACTGAAACTGCTTAGTTTTTTCATTTGCTTCTTGAACCCGAGTATTTTGGACCTGCCTGCGCACCGTCGCTAACAACAACTTAAAATGGCGTCAGCTGAGTCGCAGCCGCGGTTCGGGCAGTCTGTCAAAGGTTTATTATCCGACAAGGTGGGCTCCTGTAGCGGTGATGTGATAGCGCTGACCCGCCAGGTGCTGAAAGGATCCCGAAGTCAGGAGGTAAAGTGAAACCAGTGATTTGATCACAAGCTTCATCAGGACGTAGCTACATGGAGAGAGCAACCGGAAACACCACCAGAGCTGCGAGTGTGTTCAAAATAAAAGCACCGCAACTACACCCAGTACCGAGCCCAGCGGCGTGAATTCTATTTTGAAAGCTGCATTAAAGGTTTTGTGTCCGTAAACTTGTTAAAGTGATTGAAGGCTACTATGAACTAAATTAATAACGATTAGTTGTGCTGTTAAAATGCATCTGACTGTCAGCGTTTGTATAATACAAAGACAAAGCCCATTCTGAAGTTGGAGTGCCTTTCTGTAACTTGTGTCTTGGACATGTTTGTCTGACGAAACAACAAAAATACTGAATAACTGTTAACTTGTACATTTTTAGTCCTACACACACCTGATTGTTGTTGGTGTGTCTTTCAGCTTCTTGGTCAAGCAGCAAGAAATATGGTGATTCAGGAGGACGCCATTCTTCACGCTGAGGATGTGAGTATCGAACCTACACTCAACTGAACAGAGATGAAAGAACACAGGAGTTTCTCAGTGTTAGTCTTCAACGAGTGCTTGTGACAACTCAGTGAAGTAACAAGAGGTAAAGTGATTTATTCTTGTCTTCCAGAGTCTGAGAAAAATGTCCATCATTACCACACATTTACAGTACCAGTGAGTATCAGTCACAAACTTGAAGCTCACTGACTTTTGTTCAAACTGAATATTGAAGTGTGTGTGTGTGTGTGTGTGTGTGTGTGTGTGTGTGTGTGTGTGTGTGTGTGTGTGTGTGTGTGTGTGTGTGTGTGTGTGTGTGTGTGTGTGTGTGTGTGTGTGTGTGTGTGTGTGTGTGTGTGTGTGTGTGTGTGTGTCGTTAAGGCAGGAGGCTATCCAGAAGAAGTAAGTCTTAACACCACCCTGTTTATGCTTTAGTGGCTCAAGCTGACGTCATTGTCTCCTTCGTGAGCCATAACATAAATTGATGACATGAACTGCCTCTTCTGTGCACGCTTATTTCTGTCCTCCAGTGTCGAGCACTCTAAAAACCTGCAAGACCAGCTGAGACACCTGCTGAAGTGACAATGACGCAGGCCAACCTCAACCCAAGTCAACACTGTCTGAGCAGGACTGAAACATCCACAGGATTTATTACCATATTTATACCTTAAAACTGTGGGCTGACTGGTTCAGCAGGGAGTGGGACTCACCAATAAGTACGGCTCTGTATCAGATACAGTACTGTGTTGTAAGAATTGCTCTGCAAAGCAACAGCCATTGATCATTTGTAAAATATTTTCAACAGTTGTATTAAAGTATTGTTTTGACGACCTATTCTGTATCATCTTTGCGTGTCCAAATGACACACACTGCATCAAACTCTATAAAATGGGCAAGGATCAAATACACACCTGTTAAAAAGAACAGCTATATATCTTTAATAAGACTTGTCTTTCCTTTAATTGTATGAGTCTAACACTTAACTCCAGTGGTGGAGGTTAAGACTGTCTTCTTGCTGCATCTAAAGCTTCGGTGGAACAAGTATATGAAATTCTTACTATAATTGTGACCATGTTCAATATTTCTTTTCATTACACTAGAGTTTGATTCACACATGGGAAAATCGTTTTTTCTTTTCAGGTTCTCAGAAAATCCAATTGAACAAGAGGAAATTTCTCTTTTTGAATGAGGTGAAAAATGATTAATTGTACAAAGTTTTGGTAGGGACAAATCAAATGTTCTTGTGGTTCAAAGATATAGCAGATCCTGGTGAACTGCACTGCTGGAGTTCATCACTATCCAAACTGCAAATGTGTTCAACACACTGCTTCAGAACTGTGTGGTGACATCACCTAATAGGGTCTCCGCAGGTCAACACATCCCCTGTTCAGAGATGCAAAAGATGCTTTGATCCAAATATCCATGCTTGCCAAAGTAGTTTGATTTAAATTTAAATGAGGCATTAAAAGATTGTTGTTTTAACAGTTACAGTTTTCATTTTGTAAGTAGTTGAAAAGGAAGACAGTCTCGCATGGCCTTACAATGAAGAGTCCTTCTCGTGCAGCCAGTATTTGGATGCAGCATCACCTCAGACTCATGATAAGGAGCAAAGGGACAAACTTATCTGCAGTCTGAAGGCTGAACAGCTGCTTGACCCTGACAATATCCCTGATTCTGTGCTGCTGACTCTTGTAACCTAATCCTGCACGTGTTCCACACCAAGACATGGAGAGTTTGCAGCTGATGAGCTGGCTGAGAGCTCCAGGGCTGTTATTGAGTTCCAACAATCCACAGATAAGACACATGGCGGTTTCTTTTTACCAAATTTGTTCCAAGTTACTTTAGACAACACATCTGATCTGGTTTGTATCATCCTTAAATCAGGTAGGGTTAGGGTTACATGAAAGGTACATGAAAACATTGAACTGAATGGGGAATGGACTGTGAGATTTATGTCATCATTAAACACTTAAATTGAACATTTCTCTGGTGCTTTTGATAATTTAACATGAGCACTTGTCATGCAGGTTAGCTTAACCTGGGAATCTGTTTTGACTTTGAAGTTGTTTTTGCTCAGTTCACACAATGGTGCTTCTCCCTGCCTCCACAGACTTTCATTTAAATCTCATGAAAACTGTGTTCTCCTGGCAGGAGACTGCTGAAAGGAAAATAGAGCTTTAAATTAGTTGATCCTCCATGAGCCTCTTTATCTACTGCTTCAGTCTTAATAGAATATATCATATTATCTGATGCAATTCTCAGCACATTATCGAGTAACATAATAGAACAACAATGATACCACGGATATAAATGGTAAAACAGAATGTGGGATTTTCTAAGTAACATTTACTGAAAAATCTAAATTAAAATATCAGGCCAGCAAAAATTACAAACATCTAGCTTGACTCAAATCATCTTTCCAACATTTTTCAACAAAAAGGCAACATCTTTAAGAAAACATGTATGAACTGCTGTTGGCAAAAAAAACCTGCAACTGATATATCTGATAATTACAGGTGAAGCTAGCTTACAAATCCCCTTTTCAAGCTTTTCAACAGTAGCAGCATAATAACGTCTTCTATTGTTCCCGTACTCAAATAACAAGATAATGGATCTCATTCACAAACAGTGCGTATACACACAAATCTGTGATTAAGCCGTGCGCACGAACATTTGATGCACAAATCTGGGATTCATCAATAGATATATAGATAGATATATAGATGGATAGATGTACTTTATTGATCCCAATTTGGGAAATTATTGTGTCACAGCAGCATGTCAAGGGCATTGCACAAAGAGCAAAAAACAAAAGACTAAATACAAAGACGACAAAACAGACAAGCGTGAAAAAAAAATTCCAATAGTTGTTTGAAAATTCAGTAGTTGTTTGAAAGGTAAAGTTATGAACATTACTCAAATAAATAAATATTATTATACGATGTGTAGTAAAATATGAATATTATTTTATAATATGTGCAAAAAAATAACTTCAGTTATTACAGGAGTAAGCAGAGAGTTTTGGTGTGAACAGAAACTATACGGCTCAGGGTTGTGAGAGTTTATCTTTTGGCAGAGGTGAGGAGTTGTACAGTGTTATTGCTGCGTGCAGGAAAGACTTCCTGTATCTGTCCTTGCAGACAGCTGAACCAGTCTGTTGGAGAAAGTGCTACGCTGTCTGTCCACTAGGTGGTGGAGAGGGTGATTGTCCATGATTGATAACAGTTTGTTCAAAGCCCTCCTCTCCACCACAGTTGGTGTCACTGGCTCCAATGCTGCTCCCCCAGTAGACCACAGCAAAGTACAGTGAACTGGCTACAACAGACTGATAGAGATTTCCAACATCTTGCTGCACATGTTGAAAGATCTCAGCTTCCTCAGGAAATAGAGTCTGCTCATCCCTTCCTTGTACACAGCGTCAGTGTTGGTTTTCCACTTCATTCCATTGTCGATGTGGACGCCCAGGAACTTATAATCCTTCACTGTGACAACATCCTCTTCCAGGATACACAGTGGCTGTGAAACCGTCCTCTTCCTCCTGAAGTCAATCACCAGCATCATGGACTTGGCCACATTCAGATGCAGATGATTTCTACCAGCTCACTCCACAAAACCGTCCACCAGTGCTCTGTACTCACCCTCCCTCTCATCACTTATACACCCAACCACTGCAGAGTCATCAGAGAACTTCTGCAAGTGGCATGACTCTGAGTTGTACTGGAAGTCAGAGGTGTACAGTGTGAAGAGGAAGGGCGACAGTAAAGTCCCCTGCGGAGCTCCTATAGTACTCACCACCACCACCACCAACACTGCCCAGTTGGACAAACTTTGGTCTGCCTGTCAGATAGTCAGTAATCCAGGAGACGGTGGATGTGTCCACCCCCATCGTTTGCAGCTTCTCTCTCATAAGAACTGGCTGGATGGTGTTGAACGCACTGGAAAAATCAAAGAATGTGATTCTCACCGTGTGACCAGCCTGATCCAGATGAGAGTGGGCTCTCTGCAGCAGGTAGATAATTGCATCAATCCACTCCCAGATGAGGCTGGTAGGCAAACTGTAGAGGGTCCAGTGATGATTTCTTATCTAAATTTGTTCATACTGTAGAAACAAATTTAGAACTTCCTCAGACCATGCGTACGCACAAGTGATGAAGGCCCGCCTGTCCTAGAAAATATAAACAAACACCCTTTTAACTAAATGCATAGTACATTAAATTAAAACTCAATTTATTTAAATTAAAAAAAACTTTAATAGACAACAATAATTTAATTTACTAATGCATTGACCAAATGTATTAAATAACCATGAAATTGACACCCTTTCATCCTCATAATTTTCCGTCATAATTTAAATCCTCAATATACCAGTTGAGATAGTTGACTTACTTTACAAAAGAGTATATGAGAATGTACATATTGAAATGTAACAGTTTGGGCTTTTGTTAAATTGTTTATTGGCCTATAATTGATCGGTCACTCCCAACAATTTCTAGTGCCACGAAATTGTGCATCTGTTATCGATTTTAACGGATTAATTGGTCACAAAAAAAGAAAGATATGAGAGCTTATAAAATGCGCTGTTATTGGATTGCAGTGCCTTAAAGATGCAGGGTGTTGGGGTGGGGGATCTGGATTGGCAAATGCCCATTCACCTTTTTCCGCCCTTGTGAGTGACTGAGGGAAGGCTTAGAGCCTAGGCTGTGTGCTGTAACTTATGAAATTGTATCAATGAAATTTATTTTGTTGTTACCCTCTGCATTTCCTCCTCTTTACCGTACAGTTGAAATATTTCATTCTTACACCTTAAAACCAGTTGAAGTCTGAAGGCCCGCCCGCTGATGCGACATATCTTTGGAAAGCTACGATTCTTGTGATTCGATTGAAGCAAATCATTCAAGATACGAGCACCACAGCAGGTACAATCAACGCCTCTGTCAGACCACCAACAAAAACGAAACAATAACAAAATGTGCCTGCGCCTCTTCTGTCGTGTAAAGACTGAGCCAATTGCAACCAATTGTTCTGATGACTGGCACTTCGTATAGCCAATGAAATTTCGAACACGCACATATGACGCTTCAGGGGATAAAGTTAAAGCCACAGCGAGGAAATCACTGTAAAGACGAACAGCTGTGCGTAAAAGGCAAAAAAGTGTTGTTTTTGTTGTTTTTGTGTATGGCCCTCTGTTTCACTGTGTGTGTCTCTTTAGGTGTTACTTCTGATCTGGGGGTGGTGTGTGTGTGTGTGTGAGTGCCCCTTTTCTTTCACTGTGTATGTGTGTGACCATGGTTACCAAGGGTCCTTTGGAGTCTCCAAATGGCCTTTTTTGGAAAACGCCTAGACATACCCTTAGAAAAACATGTGTAAAATATTCATTTTATGTGGTATTGTTATCAAATTTGAACATGGGCTAGGTAAGGCTTCATGCTGTGGTCCCATTGTGTTTTCCAGCTCATAAGTCCCAGCTAGAGTCATCTGCAGGCATCTGTTTAACAAAAAATATTCAGGCGGAAATAAATGTTGGGGGACAAAATTCAGAGTGTTACCTTTCAAAAAAGACCAAAACCATGCATGTACTCCAAATGGTTCAAGAACAGCTTTCAATTTACTTTGGGTATGCCTTTTAGGCGAATTTCACCAGAATGAAGTGCTTCACAAGAGCCAGATTATAAATCCACTTCATCATTAACATTAAATCAGTAGTCAACTGTTCCATAAGACCCTTCAATTGTAAAATATATAAAACAACTTAAAGCAAATCACGCAAAGATACAATAAATTGGCTGAGTTGCAGAACCAAGTGATTAATTGTTTTAAACAATATCTTCTAACAGTGCCTGTATCACCAAGTACGTATACGACTTTAACAATCATATAGTTTGTGTGTGTGAAATTGGTGCAGTAAAGTCGACACTGCTGTCAGGCACACAGAGTGCACATAATAAACTTATATACATATAAAAAAAAAAAAAAAGTGTTTGCCTTCAAACTTCCATTTCAGGATCTGACTCAACCCAGACAAATTTCCGCGTGGACTGTGATTTATAAAGGGAACATTGCGTTCAGGTGTGCTTGCGTAGTTTTATAAATCCAACAGCACACGCCACGTTCTGCTTTAGTGTGCACATACTCTAGCTGCGACTGTGGCTGAGGAGTAGAGCATTCGTCCTCTAACGAGAAAGTCGGCGGTTCAATCCCAGACTTCCCCATCTGTATGCTGAAGAAGCCTCCTTGGGCGAATGGCCCCTTGGGGTAAACTGTAGAGTGGTCACCAAGACTAGAAGAATGCTATATAAATACAGACCATTTACCATTGTCTTATAGTATGAAACGTTTTAAAAATGATGCCCCTGATCAGCAATAGGTTCAGGTTTTTATTCAAACTTATCAGATAGTGTGCAACATTTATAACAGACCATAAGAAAAAACTAATTGATCAGAATTAATTCTTTAACAAACATTCTCATTCACACTCACTGTATCAGCTGAAAGTGGGGTGAATAAGACCGTAACCGTTTAACAGTGCATTGTGGAAATATGGACAGGTGAAACTATAATCTCCTTGAAAGAAGTAATAACTTATTATTTATTCTGTTGAACTCCACTTGAGCTTAAATACCTTATATCATCACATCCCTACATTGGACGAGTAGTCTTTGGAAGAACAAAAGTATTTTTGTCCCAAATATGCGTGTGTGACAGTGTGTGACAAATCTCATTCATTTAAATTAGGTTGGGTTAGCATCTTAACCTCAGGCACATTTTTAGGTTACAGGTATGATGCAGGAGTAAGAAACAGGGCAGTGAACTATTTACACTGAAAATGCAAATGAACAAATGAAGAGTGGATTCTCTCTCCTGATGAACTGAATGAAGCAGAAAATTTAACAAACCAAGCAGAACCAGGAGGATCCAGTTACCAACAGCTGCTCTACCCAAATAAGGTATAGATATTCTCTTTCACTCTGTCAGTTTGTCTCACTATCTTGATCTTATAATACTCTATACACTTTATTATTGTGAATTACCTGGATCAAGTACAGTTACCAGTAAGGTAGTAAGTCCATTTGAATCTATATGTAGACCAGATCCAGATTGTTACGTTGGTTTTGTTGGTTGTTGTGTTCTACTACATGTAAAAATGGATCAACAAATTAACATGTGGATCTGACAGTCAGACTCAGCCCTATAGATATAGAAAAAGATGAACTTCGAACATTCAAAGCAGATGAACTTAAGTGAGACAAAGACTCCTTTGCACTTCTTAATTTACTCCTCATCGTCATCCTCGTCATGGCAGTGTGTGATCTCCTGTGGAGCCTGAGGGAAGAAATGGGGAGGCTGGACCTCCCTAATTGATCTGGTCAGCTGGTGCCGTTTGCACTTGAAGTCGATGTCGTGGCGGTTTCGTGTGGCAAGTGGAGACTCTGTATCAATGACTTTGACGTGGGTGTGCTCCACCGTTGACTCGTGAGGCATCTGGAAGGGAAAAACTTTAATTTAATGCTGTGAATCAAAAATACCTGAAGTAAAGAAGAGTGACACACACATGGGAGGCCGAGTAGCAGCTATTGTGATTCTCACCAGTACATGTGCAGCCCTGAACAGATAGCTGAAAGGATAGTAGAGCAGGTTGATGAAGGAGGCAGCATACAGGTCAGCATAGCGCATCACTTGGGAGGCAAACAGTGTTTGACGGGAGCCACTGCGAAACAGACTTCCCATCATGCCATAGCACATGTCCATGTCATGAGTCACTTTCTGGAAGGACAAAGAGTAATGCATGAAATAATTTCACATAGTGATATTTGTCCTGGCAGCCATAATCTTTTTGATCTGCAAGAAAAATATTTTTCTTCGTATAGAGGTGATTCAAGAAATGGTTCTACATATTGTGTGTGGACATACAACTTTGGATAAATGAAGTTGTACTGAAATAAATTGTGGTCACAGTATTGATGGAAGATTGGAAAAATGTCTCTATTTTAGTTGTGACAGCAACATGCACATTTGATGGTGCTCTGCAGTCCTGTACCTCCTTCAGCTTCTACACCAAAGGACTATGCCTTATCA
Organism: Hippoglossus stenolepis; assembly: GCF_022539355.2. Classification (NCBI taxonomy): domain Eukaryota; kingdom Metazoa; phylum Chordata; class Actinopteri; order Pleuronectiformes; family Pleuronectidae; genus Hippoglossus; species Hippoglossus stenolepis. The sequence continues at coordinate 593,841 of NC_061494.1, read as the reverse complement.
CTACATTGAGGCTCGGTAATATTTATTGGGCTGTGACCAGGGACACTGACACAGGTACTCATCATCTGTCATTTTATAGTATGAGCTCGTTTTCCGACATGACCTCTGGGAAATATCCGGACAATTGGCTACAGAGTTTACCCAGAGTTTGCCTTTCACACATGCACAACACAGCAGGAGGTTTTCTGCACAGACGCGTTCACAACAGCAACAAATCCTCTGCATTAATCAGGCGAGAGGTGGAGCAGCCGGGTGCAGCAGATAGAGGCAGGAAGTGACATATTAAGTGATTTTGTTTATAGCACCCCGACACCGTCGTTGGCTCTCATCAACACAAACTCTCCTGACATCTTAGTCTGTGTTTTCTATTTGTGTGAAACCACTTTTTCACTCGGAGATATTTGTTGTTTTCTTGTTTTTTTATTTTGCGTTAGTTAGAAAACACTCCCCGCCACTCGCTCACGGTGAATCCAGTAGGGGATTTTTTTTATTTTTAGATTCAACTTTATTGTCATTGCACAGAGTACAAGTACTGAGATAATGAAATGCAGTTTAGCATCTAACCAGAAGTGCAAAAAAAAGCAGAAAAAGTGCAGAGTATGTGCATATGAAAAGTGGAATATGTAAATAAATAAGGTATGTACAGTAAGAAATAGATATGGAATATGAACAGTATAGATACAAGACTAGCAGCAATAGAGGTAGGTAGTGTAGATATGATAAGTGTATATAAAGTGCAGGTGTAAGTATAAGTGGTGGTAGTAAGTGAGATAAAAATGAGAAATTAAGTGAATGAGGTAGTAGTAATATTGTATACAGAGTAAGTTAAAGGTATGGTATAATATAATTACGATGAATACACTATGAGCAAGAAGTATATAAGTAGATATAAATATGAATATACTATAGGTGGGATAATACAGTAGTAAAAAAAATAACAGTCTAGTGCAAATGTTCAGTGGATCCCTGGCTGTGTTCACACATCGACTTCTCCGGAGAAAATATGGAGTACTGCGGAGTCCAGTGCATGTCTGGAAGCAGCTGAGTGAAACACAGGAATTTGTACCTTAATCTGTCTCTGCAGGGAGCTGATGTCAGGCCTTTCGTTGCTGCTGCTGTCCAGATGTCTGAGGACAAAACAAAGTGTACTGTGATCTAAGAACACAACTCTGTTAAAATGTAGTTTCCACATGAGCTTGATGCCTTACTAGCTGGAGTGCAAGATTAAAAAACATGCTGCCAGCTCCTCTGGAACCGCCTTCACGTTCGCACGTGTTGTGTATGAGCCACACCAGTCGTGGCTGTAGTTGCTGCAGTAAGCACGACAGCTTTACGACAAGCTGCCGGAAAAGGTTTTGTTGTTGTGAGAGAGCTGTTGAACTAATGTGCAGCCACAATAAAGTTAACTGTGTGAAATGAAGTCGCAGCCCGCGAGTCATTAGACATAACATTGGCAGTGACGATTGAGTTTCCGTTCCCACCTCTTTCTCAGTTCCTTGCTCTGCCGGGTGAGCAGCCGGTTGCATGGACTCACTGGCATGAATCCTTTGAAACATTCATAGCGGCCATCGGATTAATGGATGCTAGTGACGACTGGCAGAGAGCCATGCTAATCCACAACCTGGGCAGCGAGGGACAGCGGATTTTTCGGACTCTCAGACCAGCTACTACCTACGCTGAATGAGTCACACGGCTGTCTGGACATTTCGCTGCCCCAAAGAACAATATGCTCCGGCGGATCGTTTTCCGGCAACAGGAGGTTGAGTCAGTCCACCATTATGTAGCCAATCTGAGGGGCTTGGCTAGCCTCTGTAAATTTGTGGCACTGGAGGATGAACTGCTAGCTGAACACACTAACAACCTGAAAGTCAGGGAGAAACTCCTGATGTCCCCTGATGATTTAACACTGACAAAGGCTGTGGAAATAGCATTCCAGCTTGAATCTGCAGCTGGTTTAGCATCACAGCGGGCAACCTCCAACCTCTCTCTCTCTCAGCCCATGCTACTGATGCAGATGGTGGGGCCACCCACGGGTTCTCCTAGTCTTGGGTCTCCTCAGGACATCCCCGAGGTTAACTTTGCCAGATGCCAGGGTGCAGCAGTGCACCAGACCTGTGGTAATTGCGGCTCCTCATCACACCCCACTCGAGCCAGCACCAACGACCATTCACTCAGTGAGCTCCACCTCCCAGGCATTTAAGTGGTGCACATTGGAACTAGATGGGGTGTCCCTGCCAATATTGCTGGATACGGGGGCTTCGCGGTCACTCCTAAATGTTTCTACTGTCCAGCGGCTATGGACACTCTACAATTGGCATGGTAGGCACAATCACCTTCTGTGTGCGCTAGGGGACCAAGGCTCTCCCATCATTCACCTTCCAAATGTCTCGCCACGGGGCCAACCTCATGGGCATGGGCATGGACTTGTTTTCTGACCTGGGTTTCTCCCTCCTAGATAACACCGGGTCAGACATATTGACTGTTAGTTTGCCTTGGGTGCAGCGCTGGCCTTCCTTGTTGAACTGTCTGGGCTGCCTCACTGCTTTTGACAACCAGCCCCTTCTCAACCCTGAGGTGCGTCCTGTCACTCAGCCCCTGCGCCACATGCCCCTTGCCCTGCGTGACGACGTAACTGCTGAACTACAAAAGCTGCTGGAGGGATGTATTATCGAGCGGGTGGACACGTCCCCTTGGATTTCCAACTTAGTGGCGGTGAGAAAAAAGTCAGGAGGCCTGCGCCCATGCATTGACCTCAGGTCAATGAACAAGGCTGTGATCCCGGACAAGTATCCACTACCAACAGTGGAGGAACTGACGGCCAAGTTCTACGGCTCCTCCACATTCTCCAAACTCGACCTTTGCCAGGGCTACCTGCAGGTGCCACTGCATCCTAGCAGCCGCAACCTCACAGCTTTTGTGTCCCACGTTGGGGTATTTCACTACACCTGCATGCCTTTTGGTCTCAGCTCCGCCCTCAGCTGCTTTCACAAAATCATGGCGACCATCTTCGCTGGCATTCCGGGAGTAGTCATCTACCTGGATTACATAGTGGTACATTGTGCGACACTGGCCATCCATGATGAGCGCCTCACTAGGGTGCTTGATGTCCTCACCAGCAACAACCTCACACTGAAGGGGGAAAAGTGCATCTTTGCTGTGCCCGCCATCGAGTTTGTTGGGTTTCGCCTGACCGCTGACGGCCTCAGCCCACTTCACTCTAATGTGGAGGCCGTGCAGCATCTCCCTGAACCATCTTGCCAAGCCCAGCTAGCATTATTCCTGGGGATGACAGCTTACTACCTGCGCTTCCTTCCCCAATACTCCACAATCACTGCCCGCTGCAAGAGCGTCTAAAAAAGGATGCCATTTGGACGTGGACTCCTACCTTCTCTGCCGCTGTTCGCCAACTCAAGGCACAGCTCACCTCGCCGCCTGTACTTGCACACTTTGACCTGGAGAGCCCCACGATCCTGACCTGTGATGCCTCAAATACCGCGATCGGTGCTGTGCTGTCCCAACTCCAACGTGGCACTGAACGCCCTCTGGCGTTTGCCTCTCGGTCCCTCACCTCAGCTGAACAAACGTACTCAGTGGGGGAGCTGGAAGCGCAGGCCTGTGTCTGGGCGTGTGAGCGGTGGCACATGTACGTGTATGGACAGCACTTTACACTGTGGACAGACAACCAGGCTTGGTGTGGTGGCCAGGTATCGACAGAGTCTATGGTAAAAGACTGGTGGTAGAGTAGAGTAGAGCTGTTGAAGTAATGTGCAGCCACAATTGTGTGAACAAACTGTGTGAACTGAAGTCATTAGACATAACAGCACGCACACACTGCACACACTGCACACACTGCACACACTGCACACACTGCACACACCCTGCATGTACCCTTCGCCAAGAGCGAAGGGTACATGCAGGGTGCACGGTAGCATCGCTACTTCCGGTAGCAGACATTAAGCCTAAAAACATTGTGTAAATTACGCTGTTTTGAGACGAATTTGAATGTCAGGGCTTACGGACACTTGGATGACACCACAGGTGCAGTATGAAGGCATTTTGAGTTTTTTTTTTGTAAAACCTGTAACAATAAAATGAATGTTCACTGTTGTGATTAATTGCAGCCTCCCTACTGGAACCCATCACATGCATGTGTGCTTTCACGCAGGCATAATAAAGTTCAGTGTCACTAGTCTGTGTGTGGCACGTGTACAAAAATTATAATTAAATAATAATAATTATTATTACAGTTATTAATATACCACGGCTTGGTTGAATTTCGAATTAAGTGTAAAATCTTGCACAAAAAAACAAAAAATGTTGCAGAAAATCGTATTTTAATCCAGTAGCAAATAAAACTGCAATTGAATCGCTGTGACAAGCGTTTCAGGAAAGTCGCAATCTACACAGTCAAAACAAACAAGTGAACAGTCTAGGTGAGGGTTAGAGCTCATCAAGTCACAAATGAGGTTAGTCTCTGTCCTTGTCTTGTTACACCTTAGTGTAGCATTTGACAGTATTGATCATCACATACTTCTACAGAGACCAAAACAGTTAACTGGCTTTAAAGGACCCTTCCTAAGCTGGTATAAGTCTTTTTTTTAGGGTTTGTACAAGTTTGTACAAACTAACGATGAGTCATCTATGTACACTAAAGTTAATCATGGAGTTCCACAGGGTTCTGTGTTTGGCCCAATTATATTAATCTCATACAAACTTCCTTTCGGAGACATTATTAGGAAACACTTGTACTTATACTAGTTATGCCCAGTTATACCAATAAGCTAGTTTTTAAACCAAAGTTATCTTTGACCTTGACTTTTCCTTTAAATAAATTTTTTTCACCTACGTTGTGTCTCAAGAAAAAGCCACACCTTTGTTACCTCCAGACTTGACTATTGTAATTCCTCATTATCAGGACCACCAGCAGGGCTGGATCATGGTCCTGTGAGGCCCCTGTGCACATGCCTTGTGGAGGCCCCCCTTTCCTATATTGGTGTCTTTCTTGCCTTCCTGCTTGCAAAACTATCTGCTAGATCGTCAAAATCTAGCTGTCTGACAAGGTCTGACTCTATTGACATAAGTGACAATGAGCTGAGACGTGTTTGGCACATGCTCAAGATACCGACAGTGACAAACTTGGATGATTGTAGCTAAAATCAAGGGAGAAATTATATACTAAAGATAGACCAAATTGTGTTTTTTTGACGTTCGTTCTTGTCTGAGTTGGAAGTGCTTTAAGAGCGCGAAATGCTAGCATAACGGTATCAGCCAAGCTTGAGCGTGAACAGCCAGTGACGTAATTTACATGCACTCCATTGTTAGCTTGCTGTAGTAGAATAATTATGTCACAATGAATACGGCTTCAGAATTCAGCAGTTATAGTGTGACCTGGGAAGGAATGCATGTAGGCAAGGTCAGCCTAATGAAGTTTATATTTCCACAGCCAAACCATGTTATGAACTTATAGTAGTTATGAACCAATAGCACTAATAATTAGCTAGCTAGTAGCTTTGATTAAAGCATCATGACTATAGCATGCTGTTTAAACCATAATTATGTGATTATGACTTTAATATTTTAACAGCATTTAAGTGCCATTTCAATAACAATATTGCCCAATGATATTTCACTGAGGATATGTTACAACAATGTCAGTTACAGCACCTATAATACTACTGTATCAGAGTCACAAATTTCATGTCAAGTATGAAAGCCATTCACAAACAAATTCATACAGTGCAAATATGTGTAGCACCAATAGCACATCAATCACACACTGTTGACACAGCAGTTGGGGCAATTAGGTACTTGACATGTGGAATGGACTGGGATTAAACCACTGAACCTCTGGTTAGAGGATGAGCCGCTTTACCTCCTTAAGTGCCACTTAGGAAGTGTAGAATAATAAAAACAATTGTTTTGATATATGGCATATATAATGGAAAATATGATATTTCCCCAAAACCCTCTTCTGTCTGACCATTTCTTAATTACAATTATAACTACACTGATTTTGGACAAAAGGTTTATTATAGTCAGTGTTTATCAGACAATACTGTAAACAAATTTAAGGAAATAATTCCTCTGATATATGCTGCACAGACATGTGTCAATACAATAAAGGAAAGTTATCAAAACTTCACTCCCACATTAGTTGTAAATAGTTCAGCAGCCTCATTACGTACAACCATTGACATTGTCACCCCTCTGAAAAATAAGGTAGTAAATCACTAATTGACAGTTCCAAATTAAATCAGATTAATATGTCTCTATTAACTGGCTACATACCACAGGCTTTCAAGGTAGCTGTAATTAAACCTCTGGTTGGATAGCCAACTCCTGACCCAGATGTTTTGGCTAATTATAGACCCATACCATACCTTTATTTCCCAAAAAAACTGTTATAACCAGTTATGCAATCACTTGTAAACACTTCAGAGAAACATTGTCTGATCAGATAGTCAACTTGGATGGCATTATGAGGGCTCCTCACATACAAGGACATCAACAATCAAGCCCCATCCTATATTAAAGACCTCAAAGCACCACATTATCCCGTATTATTAAGCTACCAGGCTCTCCATTGGAACAAGCTCCCACCCTGGTTCAGGAGGCAAACACCGCCTCTACATTTAAGGTTGGACTAAAAACGCTCCTTTATGATAAAGCTTATAGTTAGGGCTGGCTCAGGTGAGCCCTAACCGTAACCCTAACTTTGTGTTTTTTCCCTCCCATAGTTTCTCTCTCTCTCTCTCTCGCTTTGTCTCTCACTCATATTTTCTGCGGGTATCGCTGACTCTAAGCTGGTCAGAGATACTAAGTGTTCCTGGTCTCTGGCTCTCTTCTCTCCCCTCTTTTTCACCCACCTTTCCTCTCTTCCTCATTTTTCTCCACTGACCCCAACCAGTCGAGGCATATGGCTGCCCACATTGAGTCTCGTTCTACTGGAGGTTTCTTCCAGTTAATGAGGGAAGTTTTCCCCTCACAGTCACCAAGCACAAGTGCTTGCTCATTGTAGGAACTGTTGGCTTTCTCTATAATTTTTAAGGTCTTGACCTTACTATGTAAAGTGCCTTGAGATGATGTATATTATGATTTGGCGCTATACAAATAAGTTAAATTGAACTGTACTCACGCTCTTAATAAAGCTGAAGTGGCCTTCTCTTCATAAGTTTCTCTTTCCACTCATTTCTGAATCAGGTTCTGTCATACAACTGTCGTGACCTGCATATGGGCTAGAGCGCATGGGACAAAGCTCACTGCATAGTGGTTTACAAACTTTTGAAGAAGTCTGATATTCTATGTGTGCTAGAGACATTTTAGCAAGACAAAATTGCAAAATTAAACTCTCTCATTGATAACTTTCATGGGGCTGGGGAGTCCACAACTCACTTTTACATGGGTTAAGTCAGAGGAAGGATAACAGGGCGTGTAGCTATTCTGTGAAACAAGAAGCTTGACACATTGATACATGTGGTGGGCTAGGTGTATTGCAATACAGTTTAAATCACAATTTATTGTGATAAATATGCATACACCCTATGAGTACTGTTGGATTTGGGATGTACTATTGTAGAACAATAGACAGGCCTACATGTGTACCTAAAGCCTGACCATATGTCTCCTTTGTCCTGAGGACAAAAGGAGAGCATCAAGAGATATCACATCTTGCAGCCACCATTGGTAATTCTGACCCCTGGCTCTGATGTCACCAGGTCATATAAAAAGGGCAGGTGCCCCTCTGCTCTTTCCCTTTTCTACTCTTCTGCTTTGTCCACTCCCAGCGAAGGAGACATCCTCTCTATCCAAGCTCTTCTGACCTCCATGTAGGCCTGCCTCAAGGACTAAGGACTAAGAATTCAGCACCAGTGACCATGACACAGTCTCGCAAGCTAACTCTGCAAGAACAAAAGAGCTTTCCTAACCTCAATACAATTTCATGGAGGTAGGTATCCAACACAGCAAGAACTGCATTATTAAACATATAGAGTCACAACGTTTTCCCAGCCTGGCCCATCTCCCCCAAACTTTACACACACAGGTGACCTAATCCACATGGTCTGACCATCCCACGCTGACCTCCTGACCTCCAGTCTATACATCATTGGGTATATGAATGTGGATACCAATCATATGGAATTTCATTATTTCCAATCTCAAGATGAATTTCCATCACATAGCCAAGGGAAGTGCAGTGTCAAATTTGGACATGCAATGCGTTCAATATCAATAACATTTACATAAACAGACAATCAGTCTCTATCATGGCAGCCACATTCATAAAATCTCTTCCTCTTGTATCCGCAAAGGAAAATCACGCTGTTTGCTTTGTTTCTGCAGGGCTTAATATCACTCTGAATTGCAGAGCTTATATTTTGAAAAGTTGTGCACTTGGATTTGAAGATTTTGTTGATTGCTTAACAGACCTCTGAAATAGCCAACTATAAACTAACATTGACTGTACTGTGAAGCGGTTTGAATGGTCATCAAGACTTGAAAAGCGCTATATAAATACAGACCATTTACCATTTACTAACTAACTAACTGACTAGGATAAACACCAAGTTTTCTAACTTTACTCTGCACTATAGACTATATACATCTGCATGTCCAGCATGCAAAAAAGAAAGTGACCGTATATTGAATGCCTGTTTGAGGAGGTGTCACTAATGCCTAGTAGCTCCAGGGAATTGCCATAGGCCAAGCAAACAGCCCATTCCAAACAGGAATGTTTAAAACAGACACTTCACTGGTATTGACAGTAAAAGTAAAGTAAAAACATGTTTTTAGAATCTTTGCAAAGGTCTTACAAATCTTAAACTGACATCTTTCCTCACCATCTAAAAGGCACACTAAGAATTTTCTCGGAAATTAAATAAAACACAACAAACAGCTGCTTTAACAAAGAGGAGCTCACTTGTAAAGCTCTGCCAGGAAGCAGTCCAGAGACTGAAGCTCCTCAAATATGGCTGAAAAACAAACATTGGCAATTACATTGGTACATTAGATTGTATTCCTGATAGTTTTAAAAACCAGGCAGAGCCAACATATGAAAATACATACAACAGAGTGGGCCTGGTACTAATCTGGGCTAAAATGAATGATGTGCATATACGTATTAGTGTGTATGTTTTCTCACAGCTTTTGTCAGTCCACACATGCAGCTCCTGTGCCAGCTCAGGTATCACCAGGAAAGTCCTCCACCCCTGACGCTTCTTGGATTTGAGAATATCACCAAAAATGTGGTCTCCAATGTAGATGATTTCCTTTCCTTTGGCACCCAGCAAGTCACACACAATGTCTGAAGATCCTGTGAGTAGAGACATGCAATTTTGGGCACTTTTATCCCCATTGTCCATCCTCTTTAAAGCTGAGATTCAGCCTCTGCGAGGTTTATTTTACATTTGCTGTTGTAAACATAAGGTTGCTCATGCCTTAGGTAATCCTTTGGAGAAAAGGGTGTTTAGCAACAAGTTTCCAGTAGCAGCAACAGGGAAGTGTTTGGGGCAAAGTTTTTCCTGTGTTGCACATGGAAGTTATCAATGGAATGTTCACTTTTCTGTCATAAAACATTTCTTATCATTGTAACATGCCATATATAATATCCAGATATATTCACATATTCACAAATCAGAAGAACTACAAATGAATATTAAAATGTTATATTCCTGATGTAAATACATTTTTAGCTTGTGTCTAGCTTTATTCTTTGATCAACCATTTGTGTTGTGCGTAAAACCCCATAATGCAATTTAGTAAATCAGATATTAGGTATAAATCCAATCTGCTTCCAATACTCTGAAACAAGAAGTGATTAGATTAACGAGAAATAAGAAATATCACTTCCAGACATATATGGACAAACTTTGATGGTTGTTTCTATGACCATTACATTGTAAAGCAAATTAAATTAGAAGAAAATAATCAACAAGCTTTTACCTCCGGAATAAACAATACCACGCTGGAGTGGTCCAGTGTATGTGCCAATCTTCAGCCGACCTGTGGTCTGAAAAAAACAAGGTTCAAGCACACACTCATACACAGAAGTAATGTATCTTACAGAGTTTGTCTCCCATCTTTATTCATGACTGTGTTCTTAAAGTAAATTTGCACACAAGCAGGGACTTTTTAAGATAGAGAGAGGGCAGGGTTTTCAGGTAAAGTGCTGACGAAATAATGTGAAATGACACTAAAGTATCTTTACAGTAATGTGAAATTAAACAATAGTATCTTGACACAGCACAGATGTTGTTGATTCTAAACCAGAAATTAAATGCCATTGAATAAACGCAGAGTATGATATTGTCCACAATGGCTTCCACAGTACACACTCACAGTGTCGACCTGCCGCAGCACTGTTCCTTCTCCAAAGAACACAGGCTTCCGGGCATCCACCAGGATCAGGTCAAAGTAAGACTGCCAGGGCTGGTGGGGTGTGCCCGGCTGCGATAAACAGACACACACAGGCATGCACACACATTAACCCATCAGCGCTCATTCAGAGATGTAGGGCATATTATCTGCCACCATCACCCAAATTACCACCTTTTCATTCCATTGCTTTAAATCCAAATGATGAATTAATTATCATCGATGTATATATTCCCTTCTTAGCAGATATTAATCAATAAATCTCATATTAGCCACCTTGTTGTTACTTTGCTGAAGAGAACAGTAATTCATGACTTCATAATCTGAGACTGAATTAATAAATTTGATAAATTTGCTCTGATAGGAGCTGGTGCTCGTTTTTCACAACTAGTGCAAATTCATCATAACTCTACACATGTCCCAATTCAGTTTATAAAAAGCCCTTTAATGTACTGTATGTAAGCTACAAGTTTTAATACCCGTAAATCACCTGCAAATCATCAAAACCACACTCATATGTAAAGGTATGGTTGGCAGTATCCAATGCCTGATACCTTTGGACTTACCCTACAGTTTATCTTGGTTTATTTAGTCATGCTAGTGGCATTAATCTTGTTTTACACTCCTGTATAAATAATTTTTCTTCCTTTCAATGTTTTTTAATTCAATCCTGCATGTACAGATGAATGGCAGGTGAGACAATTTGTATCATACAGCAGACACTAATAAAACTCGAATTATTACAAAACCCTGATAAAAAAAATGGATGCTATTCTCTAGAAAATTGATAGACAGTCATTCAGAACTAAAAGCAAAGCTGGCTTTCCTTTACCGAAATAAAGCATGTTTTTCCCAGGACAGCAGGAAAAAAGTTGTACAGTCACTTTTTATCTGTTATGGACTACGGCGATGTAATATACTGTATATGCACTCTCGGGCCTTCACCCTTAAACCCCTCAATGCCGTCTATCACTCTGCTCTCAGGTTCATAACAGGCGATGGCTCTAGAATGCATCACTGTGTACTAAACAGTTTGGTGGCAGTCGCTGGCTGTAAGAAGGGAACAACACTGCATTTTATTTATTTACAAAGCACGTTTTGGTAAACTTCCTGATTATCTTACGTGTATTTTCAACTACAGATCAATATCACACTGCACTAGGTCTTAAGAATATTTTGGTCCTTAAAAATCTAAATGTGAGATTGGGAAATTGGCTTTTAAATACTTCCCCACACACACGTGGCACAACTTACAGAAACTTACAAAACTAGACAAGCTGATCCCTTTTAGTTAATTTAAATCAATTTTAGCTGACAGGGCAGTATGCATGTATGTGTTTTCTATAAATTCTTGTTGCTCTCCCGATGTTGATGTCCTGAGCTTGTTTCTTGTTGTATTGTCTGTTGCCAAATGTTGTCAAACTTACTGACGTAAAGTGAATTAATCAAAAGTGAGCTTGCTCTCAATGGTCTTTCCCTGTTTAAATCAAATGAATGAGGCACCATGTCTACTGAGATTGGTCATCATTATTTTGTCATCAGTGTTACCTTTGGGCCATGAGAAAAGTCAAACAGGTAGGTCATAATTTTCTGTAAAACAACCGGAGAGGATTTTTGTTAACACTGGTCCAGAACAAGACATAAATCATTAACATGATATGGCATTATTAGCACAGTCTAAATGTATAAGTAAGTAATGAATTTTCTTAGATAATATAAATAATAAAAGGCAAAACAAGACAGTAGGTTCTGGTTTGCTTTAATCACTCTTAACATGTTAGACTGAACTGTCACCTCACCTCTGTGTATTTGTAATCACTGTTGGTGGCCAAAAACACTTTGGCAACTTCATTCATGCGACTGAGGAGGAGAGGAAGCTTTGGCTTGAAGGAGGAATAAATCAATATCATCAGACAACTTGAACAGCAAGAAAATAAGACTGAGCTAGAATGTTTTGTTACCACTGGACTACAGAGTGATGCAGTATTTGTTGACCAAAACTGGTACATGTTTGCTGTATGTACTCACATCCTTTACCACATACTTCTGCAGGTTTTCAACAGTTTTTTCTTTTAAGGACCCCTGTGAAAATAAAGAAAACAATAAGGCTGAGGATGGACTGAGCATTGACTAGAGATGGCCAACAGTTGCCTGGACACAGGTTTCATGTGGAAAGTGAAAAGTATCTACCTGGAAATGAACCCAATCCACAGCATCTCGGACATCATGGAGAATGCTCTTGTAGGACATGAAAAGGTCACCATCTTTGAAGCCAGTCTCACAACTATAGAGGCAATTAAAATCAGGTGAACATTACACTCTGCATTACAAGGATTCAGAGTTTCCCCTTGCAGAGCTTCTGAGATAGCATTCTGACTAGGATACTGACATTTTACTGATACTGAAAAAGTTCACATTAGATTCCAGACAGTATTCTGTATGTAACAGTGAATGTTGAGTACCTTGAGTATCTGGGGCAGTTAGTGAAGAAGTCAACCAGGCAAGCAAACAGGTAGGTTTCTGAGGAACCAGACAGTGAGACCGATTTATGCATCCAATATGACAAATCATTTATTACTTTCATTTTTTTGGATATACAGCCAAAAACACACTACCACTGCTTTCTTTGGTCATAAAAAATTCAAACTAAAGTTTTAATTCTTTTCATGTTTTGAGTAAGAAGATATTAAGTATCATACTATGGTATTACAGTTAGTGTGCATATTTTTGAAATAAAAAAATGTCAAAGCTTTGAACGTGTTAGTTATCAACAAATAACTGATAGCTGTTACTGATAGTAACAGTTTGTTCTCCCCTTTTTCAAGACATCTACAAAGATGGGGCAAATGAAGTCTCCAAGTTACTTTGGATGAATGGTACAGATGAGAATGATTCTTGTGTTATTGACCTATCATTGAGACTGAATTAATAGCTGCAAGAGGGAGTGGGGGGGTTGATAACACTTCTAACACAGGATAGACTCAAAAATTAAAAACAAATATTTCCACATGAAGGCAAACTGCGGAGAAAGTCCAGACCCAATTTTTCGGAGTTCCTCCAAAGCTCATGCCTGAAAATGGCTATACTGTAACTTTCTATTTTTAGCACCCACTCACACAGACACTACAACACTGACACCCTCAGTCAGAAGTAACAATTCACACCCACTGAAGATCTGACAGAAACACAAGAGACACTTTGGGATCTCATTGGAGGGTAATTGCTTAGAGAATAAATTATTATTTGAACAAATGATCACAAGCTTGATCAAGCCTGTTGATAAAAATGCCCACCATAATTGTGCTCTAATGATACATGTTGAATACCCTAAAATCTTACAATAATAATCAATGTAACATTTCTATTTCTAGGATAATAAAAGTTGTTGTGTTGGTGTCTTCTCTTACCAGGCAGGTTGAAGAGTGTGTTGAGGATGTAAAACCGGTCTGTGTCTCCACGTTGAATAAATTTGTTGGGGTACATCTCTCTTATGTCAGGTCTGTGCAGAATGAGTACATATACATCCATACAGGAGGTCAAACCAGCAACCAGTAGCCTACTATACACATAGTTAATATTGTCCATTGCATGTCTGTGCTTGTTACATGCATCAGTGTTTTTTGTCACCCATGTACTATTAGAACATAAGATAGACCACCTACACATGACTGAGACTAAGGGCTAGGTCACAAATACGTGAATGCAAAGTAAATATTGCGGGTCAAAGTTCACCAAAGTTGAACTCAGAGATTCAGAATAGATTTGCTTTGCCACAGGAAGGGAATATTTTATTTGCCTTATAGATTGGAATTTAATGGGGGGACGAAGGTTCTCAACTACTAAATCTAAAACTCAAATTCTCCAAAGAAGAACTGTAATAGCTCTGGTGATCCTTTCACCTTTACTCTAGCATCACCACCAGGACAAAATGTCAATCACATCCATGTGTCCAAGTTTGTTTTATTACAAAAAACTGCAACATTAAGGACTTTCCCAACCTAATTGACACTCAATGATGCTACTTTGGCTCTAGGTTCTTAGTTTGTAAGTGATACATTTTAAAGAATACTGAGGGAGGGTTTATGTGGAACACTGCCTGGTTTTTTAAAGGTCTGGTTGACAATTAGGTCAGATCAGTGGGAGTAATGGACCTCACCCCCTTAAGAAGTTGAACCCATGCACACACACCAGGATGTTCCCATAGGCATCCACTTTGAGCAGATTGCCATACACTGTGTCAAACACCAGCCCTCTGAGAAGAACAGAGACAGGTCAGTTAGGACAGAAAAGCAGACAAAAAGCACATTAGTGATCATTTGTTTCAATGCCATCCAAATATCAAGTAGGTTTCAATACTGTTTTCAAAAAGGCAGGGCTCTGTGAACAAACCTGGTGGGGAAGGAAGGGTCATAGACAAAGTTGAGCAGCTCTTGTGGATATCCAATGGACAACAGGCGCTCCACTGTCAAGTCAAATCCCAGCGACTCATACTCAGGAGATTTATACACTACACAGACAGGGGGACAGTCTCATGATCACAACACACAAATCATCCTGATGAAGGCAGTGCACAAAAAACACTGAAGAATGACACACAGAGTTCAGACGACATTTTATGACCTGCACCTTGCTGCAAAGTCTTCCATCAATTATAACTTTCATGTCTACCTGGAAACACTGTTGTTAAAGCAGATTCTTTACAGCCAGATTAACTGTTGCATTCGAATACTGTCTCCTTTTATAAAGAGTATTTTGGATTCTGTTGTTTTGGTTTTATTATGGACTCCTTTGTTTATGGTATTTTCCTTTGTCTCCCTGTGTTTAGGTCTGTGTTTGGATTTGTGTTCTACCTAAGTTTTCAGTTTCCTGTTTTATTTTGAAGTGTTGCTCCTTGTGTGTTTCCACCCTTACTTCATGTCTTTGTCCTGTTTCCCGCCCTTGTGATTGTCTGCACCAGTTACTCATATGTTTCACCTGTGTCCAGTTACCCCTGCCTCAACTGTGTATATAAGTTTCTGTGCTTCTCTTTATCAGTTCATCATCGTCTACATGGCCTTCCCACGTCTGTTGTTTTTTCAGTTCAGCCTTTTTGAGCAGCAGCGGTGGCACAGCTTCAGGGTTCTGTGGACTGAGTCCCGCAGCCAGTTTTTACTATATTTACTTTCTTTATTGGTTATTTTATTTCTAATACAGACAAATTAATTAGCAGGCAACATGTAACTCAAGATACAAAATAAGGGGGTTTATGATGAAGTTAGAAACCTCTGCTTTACAACTGCTTTTACCTTTGTATTTCCTAGTTATGAACTGGATTATTTTTATTTTGTTTTTAATTGCAGGATTTTGAATATGCTATATAAATATCGAAAATATTGCCATGAATTCCAGTAGGGACTGAGCAAATAAAACTGATGAACAAACGTCACTTTTTTCTTTAGATCCATCAGAAAAATGAAATCAATGGCAGAGTCATGCAGATGGTGCAAGATCTAGCCACAGCAGCTAAACTTATACATGTCATCAAGGCTGATACCACGAGGCTCAAACTGCACTTACCTGCCAGAGTGTAATCCATATCAAAACCAAAACACTTCATCTTCTCCATGGCTAAGCTTCGGTTGACAAACACTCTGGTGGACAAGAACAGTGTATAGTCAATGAATGCATTACAGTTGGCAGTTCAAGCTGAATGCTGCACTTCTTATATGTCCTAAGCCACATAAATCCATAGTGATATCACAAATAAAAGAATATGCACTGAGTGGTAATGTGTTGCTGCTGCGGTTAATGCAGTAGGTAAGAGTAAGTTCGACAGAGGGGAGAGTGCCTGAAATAAAAAAGGTGGTCAGATTTAAAGGTTGAGGCAAAAAAGAATTGTTTCTCATCATCAGAAGGTGAGGTGACTTGTATCGCCTGTGTGTATTTTAATCATCCAAATTGTATTAAATTCAGAGACTGCCCAATCTATAAAATAGAATATATATTAATCCCAAAGGGAGCTTTAAGCAGAAAGGAAAATAAAATGCAATGCTATTTATATCACACACCTGTAACCCTAGTAAGTACTTTTTTTTTTGTAGTGGGATGGTTCAGTTATGTCAAGTAGGTCTGCATAGTACTGGACTCAGCACAAAGATCACAGATCACAGATCATTAGAATCCATATCAGCTGATGGATGAGTAAGTCATCATTATATGCCAGAAATTCCTCAGTTGCTGAACACTCGTTTCAAACTAATCCTTCCATTCGAATACTCCTAATCAGTGCCAGTATATCCATCACGCAGCATTACGAACAAGTGTCACATAAGTGGTATCCTATCTTCCATTGTGGAACATTGTTTGGAAATTGACTTTGATGGAGAATACAGTTACATTTCTTTTTGTAAGTGGTCTCCAGTGAGCTCTGTGCGCCTGACAGCCCAGTCTTGTTCAGTGCAACGATTTTACACAAACACACACACACACACACACACACACACACAATATATGAAGTTGCAGTGTTAGGCTATATATAGAAGATATTAGGCTATTAAAAAAAAAACATAATCACTTGGTTCTGTAACTTATTTTATGCCATCTCACCTTAATTATTATTAAGTTGTTCTATACAGTATATTTTTCAATTGAGGGTTCTTAGTCGTGTGAGCACAAATAATGCTGTTGGGTTTAATGTTGATGATAAAGTGGATCGATAATCTGGTTTCAATTCACCACCTCATGTCTGCATGGCCACTTTCCAGTATCCAAAATGTTTGTTTAAATGGGTCAGAGTTTGTGCACAAGTGTACACATTCTCCCGTCACGTTTGCTTTTATTCATCCCAACGTTTGGGTCAGAAGTGGCGTACGTTACAAAATGGGGTTTGAAAGATGCATTCGCAATAATTATAAATGAGGCCCCAGAGCAGCGTTTATCAGACTGACTGACCTATCAGCCCAGAAATGTGGAAAAACAAAAAAAACGAAATGATAATTAATGTTAAACACACAACATACTGTACATTCAGCTGGTAGTTTGTTAGCTCCATCCACCTGAAACCAATGAAGTCTCAACAGTCCTGTAATAAATCATCCTTCTTGAAGGTTACAATGTTCAGGTTGTGTTGATTCAACTTTAAATCCTTTTTAAAGTCTGCAGTTAAATTGCATTATGTCAAACCGAGAGGTGGTTCTAGTGTTTGGTCAACCCTCACTGACAAAAATAACTATACCGTTAATAACTTGTGGCCCATCACAGTTTGATAATGATCCAAGTAAATTTAAATGTTTTACTTTTATTTTAAAAATATGAAATATCTCTAAAATAGTATTTTGCACCACTGCTTTATTGTAGAGAAAGACAAAGTCATAGTGGTCATTGTTTGTCTACCATCAGGAGCACTGGGAGAAACTCTGTAGAGTTGTTAGGCCAGTGGACCTTCAAATCATCTATATTTTTTACCATCCATGGAAGGCAAGCAGAACTTGGCAGAACATCGGTCTTCTCTGTGAAGGTTACCTATCATTGAAACTGCACATGACATCATGCTGTGTATGCGTGCCGAGTATGGGCTCAAAAAAGAATCACAACTACAACTAAATAATGGCACTCAGTACAGGCCCAACAGTCCCTTTTAAAATGAACCAGGCTGATTTCCCCTGGGAAATCTGTGATGATGTCATAAAAAACACCCATCTCACAATGTAAAAGAAAATACAAAATAAACAGATTTTTGGAAATCTGTATCCTGTTGACAAAAAAACAAAAGAGAAAACAACAAACAGGGGCGAAAACAAAACCTCCTTGGCAGAGTTAATAATCAACCCTTGCAAACCTGACCCAACAAATATACAAATAAAAAAATATACTTGCACACAAATATTTGCTGAATGGCACCTTCTTGCTTATCTGACTAGAATGACAGCTTGTAAGCAGAAATACAGATTATACAGTTCAAACATTTAATCTGTTACTGATCGAACTGCACACTGGCCTTGATTTGCACTTTGTTTTAACAACAATGGCATACTTCATTGCAGGATGGTTTTAAGCCATTCCCCTGGAAAGCTTTGCAATAGAGAATACATGTAGTATTACCATTGAACTTATGGCTGCTGGTCATACCTCTCATATCATGCTATACAGCTCTGGTGCACTGTCTCTGTCATGGAATGATCTATATTCTCTTGTAATTGTTGAGCAAAAATGGTAACATACCTGTTATCAATTTTATAATAGTCTCAGTCATACACATGCAAAAATAAGAACACATCTGGCATTTCATAGCAGATTTTTCGATACATTTAAGGGCTCTATTCTTTTGTTGCAATCTTACTAATTTAGGTCCATAGGATATTACAGTGATGTGGATCCTCTACATTCTAATTAAGCGTCCCTGCTCCTTTGAAGATAAACTAAGGATTGGTCAATATTGGGAGAAGTAGGTGATGATAAATGTTTGCTATTTTGAAATTAAGTGTAAATGGGGAGGAATTTACTATATTCTACCCATTTGAATTTGAATCTCATTAAGTGATCAAGCTCTCATTCTTGACTTGGGGAATAGCAGCGAACCATCAGTCACGACTCAAAATCCATTAGAACAAGTAACTAGTGAATAAACTACATGATTCATTATGCACAGCTGGGTATTATTTGAACATTTTAAATCAATACTGATCAAGAATATCATACTCAGAATGCAAGAAATGGTCCTCAAATCAAATTATTTGCCTCTACCAACCAGGCAAGTTGCAGAAAACATGGTCAAATCTCTTCTCCAGGAACAGTCCCTTCTGTTCATAAGTAGTTATGGTGCAGAATAATGTCTGGAAGTGGAAAAGTCTTATGTCACAGTAAATTTTGACTCTTTGGATATGTCAACACTACATCATGTCATCCTATTCGACATTTGTCTAAACATTTGTCATATTTAGCTTATGAATGAATTATTGAAAAAACTGAGTGAACTCTCACCTTAGATCACCAAAATATAATTTATTTCTTGATTCCAATTGAATGTTTAAGCTACATTTTGAGAGATTGCCTCAAGGTGCTCCTGATTTATCAATTTCAAAATAATATGACAGACAGATGGACTACCTGAAAACATGCCTCCAGCCATAGGTGTCAGGGGTGCAGAGGCATAACTAGATGAGGCATCTGAACAAATGAGACATATGTCAGCTTTCTGTAAAAGTACAATTTTATTCACAGTGAAAACAATAATTTAACAACTGAAGAGTCCGGTTAGATTCATATCTGCTCAGAAAAATTAAGGGAACACTTAAATCACACATCAGATCTTGATGAACAAATTATTGAAGTTGAAAATCTTTACTGATGTTCATTCTATAATTTGTTGAGAACAAAATGATGTAGCAACGGTCAATGGAAACCAAAAGCATTAACCCACTGAGGGCTGGAATCAAAATCATACCGAAAATCAAAGAAGAAAACTGAAAGCACAGGGTGATCGAACTTGCCTAACTTTTATCACAGCAACTCATGTTACTCAGTACTGTGTATGGCCCCCACGAGCCTGTATGCACACCCGACAACATCTGGGCATGCTCCTGATCAGTTGGCAGATGGTGTCCTGGGGGATCTCCTCCCAGACCTGGATCAGGGCACCAGTGATCTCCTGCACAGTCTGTGGCAGTACTTGGCGGTGTTGGATGCACCGATACATAACTTCCCATTGGATTTAGGTCAAGGGAACATGAGGGCCAATCAATGGCATCAATGCCTCCGTCATCCAGAAACTGCCTACACACTCTGGCCACAGGAGGAACCCAGGGCCCACTGCACCAGCGAAGGTCTGACAATCTCTCTGAGGATTTCATCCTGGTACCTAACAGCAGTCAAGGTACCGTTGGCTTGACATGGAGGTCTGTGCAACCCTCCAAGGATATGCCTCCCCAGACCATCACTGACCCACCGCCAAACCGGTCATGCTGGATGATGTTACAGGCAGCATAAGGTTCACCACGACGCCTGTCACATGTGCTCAGTGTGAACCGGCTCTCATCTGTGAAGAGAACGGAGTGCCAATGGCGAACCTGCCAATTCTGGTGTTATCTGGAAAATGCCAATCGAGCTGCACGGTGCTGGGCTGTGGGCACTGGTCCCACTAGAGATCGTTGGGTCCTCATGCCACCCTCATGGAGTCTGTTTCTGTCAGTTTGGTCAGAAACATGCACACATGTAGCTTGCTGGAGGTCATTTTGTAGGGCTCTGGCAGTGCTCCTCCTGTTCCTCCTTGCACAAAGGAGCAGATACCGGTCCTGCTGCTGGGTTGATGCCCTTCTGCAGCCCGGTCCAGCTCTCCTTGTGTAGCTGCTGGTCTCCTGGTATCTCCTCCATGCTCTTGAGACTGTGCTGGGAGACACAGCAAACCTTCTTGCGACCACACGTATGGTTGTGCCTTCCTGGCGGAGCTGGACTACCTGTGCAACCTGATCGGGCTGCAGATACCGCCTCATGCTACCAGTAGTGACAAGGAGACTAGCAGAACAAAGGGGGGGTTGTCTTGATTTTGCCTCTCCATTGCACCTGTTGTCACTTTTATTTGCACCAAAGCAGGTGAAACTGATTCATTATGACTTGTGCTTCCTAAATGGACAGATTGATATCCCTGAAGTTTAACTGACTTGCTGTTATACTGTGACGATTAAGTGTTCCCTTCATTTTTTTGAGCAGTTATAACAGCAGAAATCAAGTCAATGGCAGAAGAGCAGGAAATAATACATACACTGCTGATATGAAAGTTCTGTGGTATCATCATTTGAACGATAGACTGTATGTAAAGAAGGACAACATGACAACAACATAAGCTGGGATAATTGGATAATTAGATATGCTCTCAAAATCTGAAGTATACCTTATGGTGAGTTATGTTGTACTGTCATATTGAGTGTGAGATATTACTTCTGTCTCAATCCATTTCTGGCCGCTTCATGTAGGCCTTTAAATAGTCTAATACTGATTACTGTATCACACCACTTCATGATTATGCAATGCTTAGTGTGTTGCTATAATTTATAATTCTGCTATGCTATGAAAGTTGAATTGCTGAGTGCGATGGTCTATGTTACTGCTTTAATGTGCAGTAACTGCTGCTTGTTGCAAAATATTTTCTGCACAGTTTTGTTTTATTAATTTATTTGAACTATTAACACATCCTGAAGGACAATTTCTTTAAATTAAATTAACACAGTGCATAATACTTATTATGTATATTACTTATTAAATCTTTAATAATTTTACATTCAAATTTTATTTTAATTAAAATGAACTCTTTTTTTTTTTTACATTGACTAAATACCTGCCATTACATTTAAACATGCTTTAAAGGGATAGTGCACAGAAAAAGGAAAATTCACTATCTACTCACCACTATGCCGATGGAGGGGTGGGTGAAGTGTTTAAGTCTCAAGGGTAAACAGCGTTGCAGCCGAATCCAATACAATTCAAGTCAATTGTGACCACTAATTCAGACGTAATAAAACAGAAAAAACATAAAATGCCTCCATACTGCTCGTGTGGTGTCATCCAAGTGTCCGCAAGCCTCGACATTCATATTCGACTCAAAATGGCGTAACTTATACCTTGTTTTAAGCCTAAATGTTCTCTGATAGCCTCCTTGGGGGCACGTTCATGTACCCTCGGGCACATGGAACACCGCACACACTCTCGCCCAAGGGAGCACGTTCGTTTGGCTATGTCCACTAGTACACACTCTCCCCCAAGGGCGCGCGTTTGTGTGGCTATGTCCACTAGCTTCGCTACTTTAAGACCCCCATAGTCTATGGTTAACACAGGTTACCAGCCCGGCAGATCAGGCACTGTTAGCATAACCAACGGTAAGTCATAGAGTAATGAGAGGGCTAGCAAGCTTGGTTAGCAGCCGGCATCTATAATTAGTATAATGAACTGGAATTCAAATGTCTCCCCTTACTAAGAGATGGACAAAATAAAACAGCAACTTTTGGAATTATTCATAGTTAAAGGTAAAACTGCATGTGAAGCAAACCATTCAGAAAATAAACATTTACTTACCGGAAAAGCTGGATATCAAAAACAATGGATATCAAAAATCCCTCAAAGGTCTTTTAACACAACTTAGTACAACCAACCGGAGAACGCACGGTAAACTGAACTTATAACAAGACGTTAAACTATAATTGCGTGGAATATTCCCACTCCATCAACATGTTGAGAAAATAACATCAATTGCATAACAATTGAGTAAAAAGATGCATTTGAGCCAAACAGCTTGTCAGTCTCACCTGGCCAGGCACACGATGACTCTCAAACCAGGCTTGAAAAAATGCCATGAGAACGCATGGGTGCTGGGAAGCAGGGCTATTTAGGATGTGCTGATTGATTGATTATATTGTTTGCATAATATTAACACAACGACCAGGCCCAACAGTCCCCTTACGAAATGACGTTGAAATTCAATAGATTTAGATTTTTATTTGGTTCTGCACCAAATTGCACAGACTGATAAATATCAGTCCCCCTAAGCATGCCTCATCAAGATTCATGAATTACACTCAGAAATCATCGAAAATGATCTGCAACTAAATGTAATGTGCTCTTTCCTGACCCATACCCCATCCTTCTAGAAAGTTTGCTGGTAATCCCTCCAGCTATGTTTGCAAAATCTTGCTAACAGACTAATAAACATACAAACTAAAAGGGTGGTTTGAGAGCGCATATCTCCGCAAAGTCTAATGCTCTAACTTGCTATGTCAAAGCAGCGTTTCCCATTAATTATCTAGGCATATTATAAATTGTTCTCCCAGTTTCATAAAGAACTAATTTTTTTTCACTTCTCATAATAACACAAGAGATCTGTAACTTGTGTACAGTGGTATTTGCCATGTGCTCACTCTCGCTATTGTCCATTAACTTTTTACTGTCCATGCAGACAGTCAGACCACATAGGGAACCCACAAGTGCAATTCAGTTCTCTCTCTCTCACAAGAACTTATCTTTCACTCTTTAGTCTTTAGTTTACTCTTTAGTGAGCCTGTCACTTGGAATCTGTTGCACGTGAGAGCGACATTTGTGCATGTGCTCATGCATGGAAACGTTTTGTGGTAATCTGTCTGTCTGTAGTTCTTGATTAATCCTGTTAAATAAGACTGACAAAAAAATTAATAAAAACATTACCTCCTTAGCTTAAGTAAATATTTCTTCTGTTTTAATATTATGATGTCAATATCAGGTATTACAACAGCCCTATTCAGCTGAGAAATTTTGAGGTTTGTTATTACTACGATTCCTAAAATTCCAGGTTAATAAAACATTGGCAACAAATATTACTTATCCATATACAAAGTAATTTGTGGGAAAATATATCTACTGTAAGTCAATCAATCAATCAAATTTTATTTGTATAGCCCATATTCACAAATCACAATTTGTCTCATAGGGCTTTAACAAGGTGTGACATCCTCTGCCCTTAACCCTCAACAAGAGTCAGGAAAAACTACTAAAAAAGAAGGTAGAAACCTCAGAGAGAGCCACATGTGAGGGATCCCTCTCCCAGGACGGACAGAAGTGCAATAGATGTCAAGTGTAAAGGAGAACATCAGAAAGATAAGGGTATTTACAGCATTGATTAGAATAAACACTTTGTAGCATAATGGAAGGTCAACGAATTGATGGATTATTGTCAGTAATGGTCGAGTATCTGAGGAGAAATATTGTATATCAAGCAGTCTTGTTGTAAGTGTATCTTCAAGCTGCTGCATTGCTTAAAAACTGCGTAAATGAATGTCAACTTGTTTTTAATCAGTAATTTAGCATTTCTAATGCTGAGAAAATAACCGATACTACACAGAACTCAAACAAAGACATCAGAAACTGGAGAATGGACTATGACATTGGTGTAACTAGAGGTTTTGTGTCAGGAACAAGAGAACTGGTCCATGTCAGTCTGACAAACAAGTACCTGTGATGTGCTTCACGTCGATACTTCTTCATGGCTACACCGTCCATGTTGGCTGGTAGGTCGGCATAATTCTGCAGATGGTCGCTCCATGAGGTAGTCATCATGCTCAGTAAACCTGGAGCCACAAAAACTTTTAAGATTTTACACACAAAACACACAAATTGAAAATACAACTGCTGGAGAATCAGTTAAAGGTGGTTAAGGTGCTACAGATGGATTATTTTACTTAATTGAAAATAAAAAATAACTACTATACTCCATTTGCACCTGCCGGCAATAAAGAAAACTAGAAACAGAGGAATATTGTCTTTCTGTGAGGTGATGGGTAAATCAGAAATGATAGCATATTGTGTCTCTGTCTGAAAAGACACCATGTCTGGTATCTCCTTCAGTCTGAAGAACATCTAGAACATCCTAGTTAGACAAATACCCTGAATTTTGTTTAATAGAGAGGACTTTGGAATTGAATTACTTCACAGGAAAAGTACTTCATAGTGTTTGTATGACTAGCTTAAGATGATCTCAATTCACAAACTACTTATGTAAGAAATTATTTTAATACCACATCAACGTTAATTGAATAGGCTGAATTTTGTTCTCTAGTTGGTACTTTGGCAAAGGATAAGTCAAAAACTACACAGCAAAAGAACTTCATAGAATTTGTATGTATGGAAAATAACATTATTATTTCACATGGGTTAGACAAATAGTAGCAAGTGGATTACTCCAAAACTACACAGTAAGAAGTACTTTATAAGAAGTATACTTTATAATATTTGTTCAAGGAGTTTAAGATGCACATGTTGCAAAAAAATAAGTTTCTTTTTTTTTTTTATCCCACATCAAATTTAGAAAGTGTGAATTTTTGTTTGATAAAAGGGAGTTTGGCACTGGATTATTTTAAAACCTAACAGTAAAAGTGCTTCATATGTAGGGATTGTTTAAGATGTACCTGTTGCAAAAACATGAGGCATTTTAGTATCAGCTATCAGAGTATAATATTATTAATTAAATCACATTAAGTTACAGGTGTGGGACTTCTGAGTTGAAATTTCTCTAAATTGATAACAGCTTAAGTTTAGTGGGTGTTTTACTGGTTGAAAATATGCTTCATGAGAATATAGTCCGTTCTTATCGCCTTATGTATTTTGTCTCTAATTATATTTTGATAACCGTCACCTGTCGCGTTCTTATTATTATATTGTTAGCGGGGACCATTAAGATTTCATCGCCTCTTTCAGATAACTCTCATACTGCAACACTTCTATTGAGACCGATAAAGTCGCTCTTGTCAGCTGCTCTGGGCCGTTTCAACATGTGCCATCAATGTCAGAATACAGGCCATATTTAGGGGCTGCTTACTTAACCGCAGTGCCCTGACTTAAAGTAGAACACTGGCTGAGTTTTTGTCAACTGAGGGAACTAACTCTAAGGTTTGACAAAAACTTATTTCTGAAATAAGCCCCAGTGGTCCACCGTTACTGCTGCAAGGAATTGAGACAAAGCTTTAGTTAGCTCGGTGTCCTGTATCGGCAGTGAAAGCTAACATTAGCAGCTCAGTGTAGGGACGTTGTGTATCTGTTTTCAGTATGAAATAATGGCGTTCCGAGGATAATTAAATCCTATAATGCGACGTCTACATGGTAGCTGACGTCCCTTCACCTCGCCAATCGCTAATTATGTAACAGTATTGTGACTAAGTGCTAACTGACCAAGACGGGTCACAAACAACTACAACATCAAACAACAAAAACACGCACCCTGTCGTCTTCTTCTTCTTCGTTTTCGTTTTCGTCTTCTTCTTCTACTACTACTACTACTTCTACTTCTTCTTCTTCTTCTTCTTCTTCTTCTTCTTCTTCTTCTTCTTCTTCTTCTATGGTGGGCTACAAAACAACACCATTAGTGCATGACGCCACCTATTGTATAGGAATGTGTAATATCATGACCTCATGAGTTATATTCTTTTATACCGAGAAATTCAATCTGTATGATACGGAAGCGTATTGTATCCACTCGAGAAAGAAAAATCTGCTTAGTTTTTCTGAGCAGATTTTTCTTTTAGGAAAATTGTCTTGTTAAATCAGAAAAACAGCCCTGTTTTCCTAAAAAATATATAAATTCTGCTTGGTGTTTCTGAACTAATGAAATAGTCTACTGTATAATCCATCCATAGGCTCTCACATTCATGGAAGCAGACATGTACTGCCTGTTTAGTTTAATCCGGTTTTATTTTGGTTTGGGTTTGAGACATGTTGTCATTAAACTCTGGAGCGAATCAAACACACACTAAGTTCAGGTCCTGATAACTAGTGATGAGGTTTTATTAGTTCAAGTGACAGCAGAGTGGAGGAGGACACAGAAACTCCAGCTCGGTACAAACCAACTGCAGTTTCTGCTCTGATCATTGAGCAGCTGTGACCAGAGAAACTCTGTGTTTTCACTGTTTCCACTGTTCTTCAACAAAGTTACTTACCGGCTGCTTCACATAAACGAGCTCTGGTCTCACTGCATGTGTCTCTCTGAGTCTGTGTGTGTGTGCGCACATGTAAGAATGGAAATATAGAGACAGTGAACCAGGTATAATAAGGATAAGGTTTGAGTTAACGACAATACGCTCATCACTCTAACTGCATTCAACAACATACAATACCTTCGCAGCTTAGAGCCTATGAGAGTATTAATATGTATTCATTAATAATGAATAATAGGATAATGTATATATCAGCTTGCCAGGCGTTCTTCCACTCATGAACATCGCTGGCCAATGCTTTCCTTTTGCCCTGAGCAATTGTCCATCCTGCCTATGAATGCACCGTCACTGTCTACACAATCGGCAACACCATGGATAGAGGACAGGTCAGGTAAAACAACTTTGGAAGAGCCTGCGGTATAAATCATTCAGCACCATGGACAGCGGCATGCACACGCAGACACCTGAAGTGCGTTTACAATGTAGTTGCTAGTGTACTTTGATTTGATTGCTTTTGTTTCTTTTAACACTAGGAGCGCGCAAACCGCCGACAGGCACACCTAGTCACATTTAGAAATGAATTACATGTAGTTACTAACAAGTTACATCATCCACCTTTTACTAGAAATGTGTTCTTTTAATGCCAGTTGCAAGAATTTCAAAATCACGTTTGGAAAAGAAGTTGAAACGTTTTTCTCCCCTCTGTGAGTGTCATTCATGCGTTATTGCGTCTCGCTCATCTTCTGACCAACGATTCAGCTTTCCTTCACCACACCAGCTGACGGAAGGATTCCCCTATAGGCTAAATATTTACACATAGCATAGTCAGTTTTACAAAATGGCTTCATTAGCAAAATAATTATTATAATAGTAATAACAGTTAAGAGTAATAATAACTAGAATGGCACTCAAACACAAGCAACACTTGCACATGAGCATGCTCAAAATTAAAATATATATTCATAATCTGCAAGTCCTCTTGGCCTAAGTAAAATTTTCTGCGGAATTCCGAAAAAAGTATGAATGGAACCGCGTGCACATCCGGGGTCCGCGTGCACTACACTGCCCGTAGTGCTGTCCAAGGTGCTGATGCACGCTACAGATTTACACCTTGGCCACACTGCCTATATCTCTACCTGTGCGTTGGCTACCTCGCTGAACTGCTGCGGCTCGCATGCGCGTGTGGTGTCCACACAGACAGCGCTGCTGCCAGCCCTATCTTTGAACATCAATTTTGTCTTTGATAAAGTCCATCAATAAAAGTATTGTTAATGTGGTGGGAAAGAATCCTCATTGTGGGAGAACATAGTGTGCAGCAGTGCTGGACGCAGCCCCAGCCCTGACTCCTCCTCTAATCAGTCAGGCTATATAAAGCACCTGTGAGCCTCTGTCTCTCTGCTGTGATTGCTTGTTATACAGGTATGTGGATCTACCCTGCCAGGCTCATTTGCTGTGGCATGCAAACTAAATTTACTGCCTCCATTACAGCCTGCATGTGCCCTGTTGTCCTGGCTGTGAGAGACACATGCCAAGGGACCATACTGGAGGTGGTGAGTAGGGGTGGCCCCCATATTTAATGTGTTTTTATGCAGCATGTCTTATAGGTTCACCTGCTACTGTTTTGCTTGGTTCTATTTTGCTTTCTTTGGCTTTGGTTAATACTGGTTTTATTCCTTTTTGGCAGCATTTACTTTATGGTTTAGTTGTTTGAATTGTTATCTTTGGTTGTTTGAACAATTG
Source organism: Hippoglossus stenolepis (assembly GCF_022539355.2). Classification (NCBI taxonomy): domain Eukaryota; kingdom Metazoa; phylum Chordata; class Actinopteri; order Pleuronectiformes; family Pleuronectidae; genus Hippoglossus; species Hippoglossus stenolepis. Next base: position 565,309 of record NC_061494.1, on the reverse strand, counting down.
GGTTCAATCATTATTGTTTATATTGTTTACAGATGTTTATGGTTATATTCCTAATTTCTATATTAGTTTTTGTTTCAGTGTAGCTGAGTGCCACATTGCTGGGAGGCTAGGCACTCTTGGTGAGATCCCCACATAACACATGTAAGTGAGCACAGGGATAAGAGTGTGTGTGCACCATTTTTGCTGTGAGGCACCCGAGGTGAGTAACTGGTGGCACCCCTTGGCACTCCTTTGGTTAGACTGCCTCTCCACATGTGGCCTGAGCTCACATCCCCCATTCTTACTTTTGTTTTGTAGGCTGGCTTTTATAGTTTTAAGAGATTTATTATCGATTTTAGAGTAATGTAATAAAGTTAGATCTTAGTCCTGTTTGCAGCAAAGAATATATTTGCTTATTAATCTTGTTTCTCCCTTTCAGCTTTTTTAATTGTTAATAAATGTCTCTGCCTCTTATCAGTAAAAACTTGTGTAATTGATGGTGTCCATAAAAGGACGTTGGATCGATCTATTCTGGGCTGCCAATCCCCCAGGTGGCGTTGTACTGCAAACCAAATGAACCCATTTAGTGCCCCCCACCACATTAACAAATGAAGGGATTCCATCCACAGAAACGCTATAGGGCTTTTAATTTGAAAAGGATACAGGAGGTGTTGAGTATAATAATAACAAATAAATTATTATTTTTAATTTCAGTTCTGTGATATATTCTACAGATAGATATTGAAACTGTAGCAAAAATAGACAGTGGAAATAATGTTTGGACATCATAGCAACATTACACATTTCATTACAGTTGTAACTCTTCAGACTTTTAGGTTGTTAAGCTTGTGAAATTGTGTGCTGATGATCAAGCTGCACAGTCACAAAAAGATCTCTAGCTCCAATTCCCCTGCTTAATCGTGTTAGACAAATCATTACATTTTTTCCAGGGTGCAAGTTGTTATGTATTTATACTAGTCCAGGGAGCTTTAGATGCTCAGCTATTTGAAACAAATTTAGTTAGGCAAATAACATGCATTTGTAAGCACAACAGCCTGTGATGGCTGAAAGTGGTTTTCAGTGTCCCTTTCACTGGTACAATATGTGTAAGAAGCTGCTATAAGGCTATATAGACATGGGGCAACAAACATCAGTTAATAACTTTAATAAAATGTTCATGTGCCTGTATTTCAGATGGCATGTACAATAAACAATTCAGGACATATTTGTATACAATGGTGGGCCTAGCTGACACTGTTTCTCATAGCACATACTTCATTCCCCTAAAGGTCTGTAATTTCATACACATCATCATTGATATTGACGACATTGCAAGGTTGTGCAGAGCCATAAGTTCCATACCTAAGTGAAACATCCTCATCACAAGGATAGTCCTTAAAACAACAGTCCTCTTGGCATATCTCTATTCTATATTGATCAGCTGGCTGCAAGAAATTCTGAGTCCCATAAAGTTGGGGAACAGCATACATTATGGACGGGCGACCATTAGGACCCCGAGGATTGTTTGTTATTCTTATGTGATGTTCATTCCAGGCAGTTACAACTTCATCAAGCTCCTCCTATATAAAGGACAGAAATAGTGAAAATGTTTGTTAGAAAATAATTTGCATTTTATGCCCTTATCTCTCATAGTTAGGGGAGACCAGGGATAGTTTTATCAAAGGTATGGTTTTAACAGCACCACTTTCACCAAGAAGGGATGACCTAAGAGTCATGTGATCAATTTAATTTATGACTACTTCTTTCCTGACCTTGCATATGAAATTTCATATCTGTGTGAAGACGTATGCAGATATTACAGCCAAAACAGATTTTCAGGTAAGACAGTTTCTTGGATGTGACATGAAGTCTATATTTTGATTAGTACTGATACTGTTGAAGTTAAAATTGTTTAAGATTAGAGAATAGTCACTTAGGTAAAATGTGACACTTTTCATCCATGCTTATTTCAAACCACCATGCTGCTACAGCTAGCTATACATGGCAGACAGCGGTGGGGATGGATGTAACACTCTTTTAATCAAATTAACCCTGATATGACAACTATACACACACACATTTTTAGTTCACTACATAGCTGATGTTCTCTTCTAAATTTAAAAGTATCAGCACCACCATAAAAGGCAAATACAAACACAATGTGCCTTATTTATGTGTGCAGAAATGTTCTTAACCTCGCAGAAAATAAGTGCGTGTGCAAAATCACCGCCGGATTCATGACATGTGTGAACCAGCCAAATTTTTTCTCACCAACATGCATATGCTATATGAATCAGAATCATCCTAAATTGACAGGCACGTGTCCGCTCTCTGCAATTAGTATACTGCCACACCTCTATTTCTCCATCTAAGGACATCCATTGGTCATGAAGAGAGCGGTGTGCTGAACAGTTGAAGTTATAATAGACGCCCCCAAAAGGTAAAAAAACACCAGAATCTCACAACAGCAGAAATAGAAGGCGTCGGAGGTGGAAGACACAAATTACCCACTTTTCTGTAGTGTGTCCTCCAGAGTGACGGTTTTTGTGACTATTAAAAATAATTACACCTGGGCTGTAATAACTGAGGTGCTGAATGCTGTGTCCTGCACAGAGCTGAGCACTAGAGCTATGGACATGTCTCTTAGATGTATCGCGACGTGGACTCAGTTGAAAAATTATAATAACGCCGCTGCTTCAGTATCAGGACAGACGCACATTAAAGGTCCAGCCATCCTGTATCTCTGTCGGAGTCTGTTTCCTCCTCACCCCTCTGACCTGCGCTCACTTTGCACTAACAATAAACACTGATCACAAGTTATAGGACACGTACAGGACTGACGTTTATTTACGTGTATTTAGTTATTTATTTTTTCAGTTGCAACTTCTTTCCCCGTGCAGCAAATTGTACAGTGCAGGCCTGATTTTTTTAAGTAAAGGAAAAAATACAAAAAATACAAAAATAATACTGGTAACAAAACTAATAAATAAAAGTTAAGAATTGATTGTTAATTAATAATACATTTTCAAAAGGAAGATTACAATTGGTACACAAAAAATATGAACATCCTCTACTGGATAACACACATAGCAAACACACTTGTGGGTCCAAATTTGTCCTCAAACCAATTTAAAACAGCATTTGTCCAATGCCACCCCTTCCAATTAACTCAACCATACTTGGTTCCTTCCCCCGGGAACCTCTGTTTATAATCAGAAGGTATCCTCCATCACTGTTTCGGCAGTCTGGAGTGGACTGCGGAGCACACACACCGCAGTCAGGAAACAGGTGACAAACAATTCAGCCTTTGTAAAACACTTTATCAATAAATCAAATGTTTAATGTGACTAATGTACTCTGTATATAAACCAGAAATATTTCTTGATGAACATCAGATCATCCCTCAAGCCAGTACTTACACCATCACTGTAGTGCAAATTGTCAGCCATAGGGTGGCTATGGCTTAGGAGGTAAAGCGTGTGTCCAAAAATGCACTGTAATGCTCTTTGACTTAAAAAAATCACTATATAAATACAGGCCATTTTTTTTATGTCAGACTGACTGCAATATCACAGTTACGTGACATATACTCTAGTGAGTGCAAATGGTACAGTAAATGCTACTGTCCTACTTTTGTTGGGTTTTGTGTATGCTGTTGTTGGCAGAGGAGGAATATTTTCTACTGTCCTTTATTTACTTGGAATTTGGGAATACCTTTTATTGTGTTAATTTTCATTGTCGATAAAGAATTTAATGTAGTCTTTAGTTCTATTTGTAACATTATCTAATTTAAAAAAATCATAGAATATGTGTTACGAGTAGCTCTGCAGAATAGATACAGAGTAGGCTACGTTCTGTCAACTGCACGAGGGAAACACAGACTATATACACATGAAGACAATCAAGCACAGGTGAAGCACATTAGGACACACAGGAGGGAGACACAGGTTACCAAAATGAAACAGGAAACACGGAATTAAATGATAATACGTAACGTAAACATAACTTGAGTAATCAGGCGAGATGTGACAATATGTTCAAAAGAGTCAGTCTCTGTGTTTCAATGTCGACACACACACACACACACACACACACACACACACACACACTTCAGTTTAGACAGTTTCCTGAACTTCGGTCCTAGTCTGCCCCATCTGCATGTCCAAGTGTCCCTGGGAAAGACACTGAACCCCGAATTGCCCCTCATAGAAAAAAGTGCTGCCCATAGATGCACTGTATGAATGTGTGTGTGAATGGGTGAATGGCAATAAACTGTACTGTTAAGCGTACACTAGAAAACACTAGAAAATCGCTATATAAATACAGACCATTTACCATGTTTTTTCCAGATTCATATAAGGTCACTGTGAACTTTAACCACTGAAACGTGATCACTTTATATTTGCGTCCAAGTGACAATTGATCAAAAGTTGAAGAAATTCCCTCAAGCTGAAGATATCACGCTCAAGAAAAACATAAGCATACTGTGTGAGGCCACAGTAACCTTGACCTTTGGCTACCAAAATCAAGTGATGTATGAATTACTGTCAAGGATTGACAGTAATTCAGTTGCAGTTCCTTCTTATTTTCTCCGGAATAGGTGCATGTGTGAAAGCAAATGTCAGAGTGAGACAGACTTTATAAAATGAGGTAAGGCGGATAATCCAGTAAAAGTCGATGTGTGAACACAGCAGGGGATCCCCCGCTGGATTCACCACGAAGATGTCAAGAGAGTTTGTGAGGATAACAGCTGACGACGATGTCGGGGTGCTCTAAAACAAAATCCTGTGATCTCTGCAACGGAGTTAATATGTCACTTACTGCCTCTGCCTGCTGCTCCTTGCTGCTCCAACTCTCGCCTGAATAATGCAGAGGATTTGTTGTTGTTGTGAACAAGTCTGTGCAGAGAACCTCCCACTGTGTTGTACATGTGTGAAAGGCAAACTCTGGGTAAACTCTGTAGCCAAATCTCCGGATTTTACCCGGAGGTCATGTCTGAAAACGCCTCAAGTTAATATTTGTGCCCTCAAGGCATTGAGATACCGCATTTACAAGAATGGGATCGACGGACAGACAAAGAACCCATAAACTTAATGCCTCTGGTCACTGGCTGTCACCTGCGCAGGGACATAACAATAGCCAGCTCCTGGCTTTGCTGCCACACAGGTTAAAAAAATCACCACCTTCCTTTAAAGTGGCACATTCTAGGCTCTAAGCATGGACCTAATTGAAATTGAATGTTCAAAGAAATGTCACTAATTTCACTAGAATTTAGTCTTAGCCTGATTCATCTTCCTACCAAATTTCATAAATCTAGGTAAAACTGCCACCAGATCTAATTTGTTAAAATTTGAGGGGTATGTTGCAATGCATCTTACAACACCAGGGCCAAACAACCCCATTAGATTAATACACATTTAGATTTGAATTGTGATGACAACATGAAGTAGGCTGTAGTAAGCCTCAGTTTATTTTGACTTTTAAATTCTTTTTTTTTGTCTATTGTCCTTTTTTATATTTCTTTATTCTCTTGTCTACCTCTTTCTGACATGCCTGCTGCTGTAACAAGTGAATTTCCCCGATGTGTGGATAAATAAAGCCAGGCCTTTGAAACTTTCAGACCAGTTGGACAGAACAAAAGCAGACAAAACACATCGTCCTCCTGTTTCTGCCCTTCAGTCTGGTTCTGCCAGTTATTTGCCTTGAAAATGGCCAAAAATGAGAAAAAGCGAGAGAGACAGAGAGAGAGAAAAAGTCTACTGCCCATCACCTGAAGTTCTTTATGTTAACTTTTAGTACAACTACAGCCAGTGTGAGGTTTCCGGTATGACTACTGTATTTCCTTGTAAAAGGTAGTACTATGTAAATGGTAAATGGTCTAGTCTTGATGACCAATGAAAGCGCTTTACAGTACAGTTTATTGCCATTCACCCATTCACACACACACATTCATACAGTACATCTATGGGCAGCCCTTTTTCTATGAGGGGCAATTCAGGGTTCAGTTTCTTGTCCAAACACACTTCGGCATGCAGATGGGGAAGACTGGGATAGAACCGCCAACCTTTTAGTTAGAGCACCACCCTTAACAAAATAAATACTCAAATAAATACCAGTACTATATAGTATGAAGCCGTGCATCTTCTACTCCGGCAAATATTTCACAATAAAAAAACCTTTAAAAAAACTAATTAATGGATTCAGTCAATAGAAATGCTTAAGTGCTTTTATTTTGAAACAGGTAGGCTATAGGAAGTGTTGCAAACATTTATGTTTGTGACATATTCAACAGATAAGCATTGAAACTCTGGAGAAAGATCATTTTCACTTTCTATTCTGCTTTGAACTGCGCGCAGAACACAAAAAATTGGTGAGACCTTTATTCTCTAGAAGAGCAGCACGGCTGAACCGCAGCCGGTGTGGCTGGTCAATCTGTTAACATGGGCGCGGAAATGAAAAGCAAATCGTTCTTTGGCTATTCCGTGGCGCAACTGCAGCCAGTTTGGCCTGGGTGTTACTATACAGCTTTGAGGAATACCTGGCTTGTATAATTTGCAGCACATGAAGACTAGATGGACAGAGAGACAGATAGAACTCATGAACTGGAATGGCACTCAGAGAGCGCATACCTCTGTGAAGGCCCAAAAATTCCCTTAAGAAACCAAATTCACTAGATCCGTATTTCTATTTGGAATAGCACCAATATTTTATTTTATTTGGAATAGCATGAACATGCTTGATTTTATCATCAAGATTAATTCATTATCTACAAACATTTAAAAAACATCCTATCTCACAATGTTAAAGGAAGTGAGAAAAACAAAATCTGGATGCACCCCCTTAGCATTTCTATGTAATCTTGCTTAAAAAAAACACATCAGGGACAAGGGTGAAAACATTACCTCCTTGGAGGAGGTAATACAAATGTCTCCACCTTATGAACACCAGATGGCACCATTGGTACAAATATGTCTTCAGCAGGACTTCATAAAAGAGGCCTTTATCGCATAACCGAATATCTTAAGGTCAGAAAATGGTGCCTCTGATACACACTTGTCTGTCTCTTCCAATGGTCTAGCCAGCTCCATGCTCAGAGCTTCAGGAAATAAGCTTCATATTCAGCCAAAATAGAAGCTGTCCACTCCATTCAGGTCCAGTGAATGTAACTAAAGAAAACAGCAGTTGATTCTTCAGTTACAGCGAGACTGCTTGATTGTTTTCCACTGTGCCTGTACAGAGACGAAAACCAAAGTCTTTGCTTACTGACTGTGAATGGTTTGTATTTATATAGAACTTTTCTAGTCTTGATGACCACAGACTTTTCTAATCTTGACGATCAGCCCTTGACAGTACAGTTTTGCTATGGTCCTGGGACAGCCAAAACATCCCTGCTATGTGAGTAGTATTTTCATACAAAAAACAACAACAAAAATCTAAAGCACCAGCCCATTGTGCAGAACCTAGTTAATGTCTTTTCACAGATCTGAAGTTAATACTTTTCACTAACTGTAAATGTTTACTTTAACAATACTAATAGTTACAGAATAACCCCTAACCCTTGCATTAACCTGATGCAGATTATGTTGTCAGAAATGTCATTAAATGTAATTAAAAGAATTGTAACCAGTCTTTCCTTATAAAAGTTGATGGGTAAAAAATGTATTTATAAAACGTGATTTGTTTCATTAAGCTTGCGCTTGGCACTCAACTAAAAGGAGAGAGCTCAAAGGTTAAGTCATGTGCTTGACGATGTTCCACTGAACATAAAACATCTACAGTTTTTGGAAAATAGAGAAAGTCCAGGCTAGACATTCACATGTGGCTTTCTGTCCCATGGTGTTTCAAGTTTCAAGTGCTTGTTGTCATGTGCACACCAATTACATTTAGCAGTCGCTGGCAATGAAATGCTTGGGTCACAGGCTCTCTTTTAGCAATGCTCAAAATATTACACAAGCAAAAAAAAACATGAATAAAAATAATATAGAATAGAATATCCAAAAATAAAATAAAATATATTTATATATATCTATACACCTAAAAAAAGTAGTGCAACATGTAAGGCAAATATGGCAAGGTGCAGAGTTTAGAGGAATTTATGGCAGATTGGAGGAGTTTAAAAGTCTTGTGGCCTGGGGGATGAAACTCTCTCTGAGTCTGGTGGTGCGGGCCCGGATGCTGCGGTACCGTCGGCCAGACGGCAGCAGGCAGAACAGTTTATGGCTGGGGTGATAGGGGTCTTTAATGATCCGGTTGGCCTTCTTCCTATACTGCTGGGTGTAGAGGTCCTCCATGGATGGCAGCTCCGTCCTGGTGATGTGTTGGGCAGACTTCACCACCCTCTGTAAAGCCTTATGGTTCAGGGCGGTGCAGCTGCCGTACCAGGCGGTGATGCAGCCAGTCAGGATGCTCTCTATGGTGCACCTGTAGAAATTGCAGAGAATCATGGCATCCATGTTGAGCCTCCGCATCCTGCTGAGGAAGAAGAGCCGCTGTCAGGCCATCTTCCTGATGGAGTCTGTGTGGTGAGTCCAGGTCAGGTCAACACTGATGTGAACCCAGAGGAACCTGAAGCTGCTGACTCTCTCCACCGTAGTCCTGTTGATGGAAAGAGGGGCGTGTTCTACTCCTTGTCTCTTCCTGTAGTCCACGATCAGCTCCTTTGTTTTGCGGACGTTGAGATGGAGGTTGTTGTCCTGGCACCAAGATGTCCTTCTCTCTGACGGCCTACAGAGAGATGTCCTTCTCTCTGACGGCCTACAGAGAGATGTCCTTCTCTCTGTAGGCCGTCTCATCGTCGCCGGTGATCAGGCCTATGACGGTTGTGTCATCAGCAAATTTGATGATGGTGTTGGAGCTGTGGGTGGCCACGCAGTCATGCTTGAACAGGGAGTACAGGAGAGTGTTGAGAGGGTGGAGGATGTGGTGCTGCCTATCCGCACAGCCTGGGGTCTGCCCGTCAAGAAGTTCAGGATCCAATCACAGAGGGCGATGTTGAGCCCAAGGTCTCTGAGCATGGTGACGAGCTTCAGTGGCATGATGGTATTTAACGCTGAACTGTAGTCAATGAACAGCATTCTCACATATGTGTCCCTCTGATCCAGGTGGGAGAGGCAGTGTGGGGGGATAGGGAAATAGCATCTGCACTCAACCTATTTGGCCTGGAGGCAAACTGAAGTGGCTCCAGTGAGTCAGGGAAGGATTTGACTAACCGCTCAAAACACTTCATGATGGTGGAGGTGAGTGCTACTGTCTCTTGGCACTGCTAATAGCACTCCGGAGCGCGTACCTGGACTTCCTGTACTCCTCCAGATCACCTGAGTTGTAGGCGTTGGTCACCATTAATCCAGGGCTTCTGGTTTGGTATTGTTCGTACAGCAATCCTCGGTACGACGTCATCGATGCATTTGCTGATGTAGCAGATGACCGCGTCCGTGTATGTGTTGATGTTGTCCTTTAACACACACCACTCCGTAGTGCTGAAGCAGTCCCGTAGAGCTGAGTCCGATTGGTCGGACCACCGCTGAATGGTCCAAGTCACCAGTCTGTCACGTTTGAGTTTCTGCCTATAGGAAGGCAGCAGCAGAAGTGAGACGTGATCTGATTTGCCAAATGGGGGGCGAGGGAGGGCCTTATATGCATCCTGGAAGGGAGTGTAAAAATGGTTCAGTGTGTTCTCACCACGCGTAGGACAGCTGATGTGTTGATGGTATCTCGGCAGGACTTTCCTCATCTTGGCGTTGTTAAAATCACCGGCCACAATAAACGCAGCCTCCGGCCGTGAGGTCTCTGTCCTGTCGATAACTGCATGCAACTCGTCCAGGGCCTGAATTGTGTCGGTATGTGGCGGAATATACACCGCTGTTATAACGACCGATGTAAACTCCCTCGGGATATAATAAGGTCGGCATCTGATCATGAGGTGCTCCAGGTCCAGAGAACAGTCCGAAGAAATAATCTCCACATCTGAGCACCACAGATTATTGTGTGTATTCTTACTCGCGTGCAACACGCGAGTAAGAATACACTAAAAACACACCTCTTCCAACTATACCTTGAATAAAAGTTTAAACTAACAATTTAGTAGCACTTAAATGGCACTTACTTATAGCACTTTGTAGTTTGGCTTTCTTGAAGAAGTAGTACTTTCTTGATTCTTGTTGTTCTGGGTTTGTACCCTTTGGATAAAAGCGTCAGCTAAATGAAATGTAATGTAATGTGGGTCTATAGCCTAAATGAAGAATGTTCAGCTATTTCTTGCAACTTTTTAAAAATTTATATAATAAGTACGAATTATAATAAAACTATTTTGGAACTTAACGATGCATTTTCAACAATACATATTCATTCATCAAATAACCTATATTTTCACTTGATCATATACAACAGAAGGTTAACATGCCAGAATTAAATCCTGCTTTTAATAAAAGCATTCATGTCAGCTACTAAACTTCAAAATTTAATAGAACATAAGCTCTGATAAACCCATAGCTTGTAGTCTAAGCAAAGCACATCAAGCTGTGAAAAATATATCAGGCTATAGTAATTGTATTATTCCTTGACCTAAATGTCAAACAAAGAAAACAGTCTGCTTTGATGGAATTCTGTTCTCTTTTTATTTTCCTGTGGAGAAGACATCTGTGGTGTGTCTCCCCTCTTTCATACACAACTCCACAAATCTGTGGGCAGGGAAGGATGCTATCGCTTTAAGATGTGTCCAGAATTTGTCTCCTGTGATCTCTTGCAATCAGATCTTACTTCCCAAATCATTTTGTCATGATTCTGGGCCCTGAACTAACACTTTTCATTATGAACATTTTACTTGTGTTTGGTTCTTTTAACCAAGTTTTTTGGACCGTGCTTGCTTTTGTAGTTTTATTTTTGTCTTAATAACCCTTGTGTTGTCCCTGCTTCCCCCGGCTGTTGGCCCCCTCACATAGCCCACCCCATATTAGGACGCACACGTAGGGCAATAGACAAGTGAGCAGCCCTTGCAGATGTATTTGTTACACCCGCGGCACACGGTGTGAGTTTTACAGTCCTTTTTCCTGGGGCATATCTGACACCTATTCCTCTTACTCGCCCCGAGCGGGGCTGCTGCTAGGGCTATGGAGGAGGCCGGACACTCGGGTCGAGCGTCGTAGTCAGGAGCTCTTTGTGCGGCGGCGGCGGCTTTTACAGCCTTCACAACCGCGGCGGACACGTCCGTGCGGGGGATGCGCTCCCTTCGTGCGATGAACGGAGTCACGAGAGCCTTTCCCAGCTGCTCTAGGAACACCCTCCGCTTGTTCCGCTTGCCCGGCATCCAGTCTGGGTTGATCTCTCTCCATATCACAAAGGCGTTGTAGGAAGAGACGTCGAGAATGTTGTGAAAGACGACCAGGGGCCAGCGCACGGTCATCCTCCTGCAGCTGTACATTCCGATCACCTTGTCTACATTGTCCACGCCACCTTTGTTGTGGTTGTAGTCCAGGACGATGACTGGTTTCCCGTCCTCGCGGCCGCTGATGTCGGCCTTGGGGTGCCGTGTGCACAGGAGCACCAAATTCCTGTTTTTCTTTGGGATGTAGGACACCAGAGTGGCGGTGGGCGTGAATGCGAACTTGGATGAGAACACCTCTCTTCCCTTGGTCGGGAGCTCGGGCTTGTTCTTCCGAACCGTGCTGACCACGGTGAGCTTCCTCTCCAGGAGCTGCCGCGCGAGTTCGTAGGAGGTGAAGTAATTGTCGCACGTGACGTTACGACCGTGCAGTCCTTCCGTTACATCGAGCACTACCCGCAACCCCTGGTTCCGTTCTGGGCGTCCGTCGCTCGGCTTTCCGGTGTACACTTGCATCTTCCAAGCGTAGCTTGATTTCGCATTGCAGGCCACCCACGACTTGATCCCGTATTTCGCCGAATTGCTGGGCATGTACTGACGGAACGGACACCGGCCTAGGGAGAAAAACAGGAGGAAGAAGAGATGAGAGGAGATGAGATGAGGACGAGGACTAGCAGCCGCTATCTACATAACATAACATAACATAACATAACATAACATAATAATAATATTTTTTAAAAAAAGACTAACCTCTGAACGGAACCAGTTGCTCGTCCATGGTCACTTCGGGCCCCGGGTTGTAGAGGTGCGGTAGCCGCGACACCCACGCGTCCCAGACCTCTCGCACGGCCGCCAATTTGTCCGTGGCTTGTCTCGTGCATCTCGTCTCGCGGTCGTCGAAGCGCAGAAGTCTGGAGTATGTGTGGAAGAGTTTTAGGGGCATCGTGGCACGAAATATTGCCTGGCCGCTCTCGGCGTCCCACAGGCTGGCGGCGGCCTCGCCCCGGGACCTGTACACGCCCGCTATGATCAGCAGCCCTATGTAAGCGCGCAGGTCGGTCTCGTCCATCCCTTTCCATTCGTCGCCGTATTTTTCGACGACCCTCCCGATTCGTCATCTCTAGGATGATGTTCTCTACCGTCGGTGTGATGAACAGGCGGAACGTCGAGGCTAGGTCACCAGTGCGGGACGTCGCGTGGATCGTGGGGCCCCGGGGGACCCCGCTTTGAGCCACAGCAGAGGAGGAGGAAGAGGAGGAGGAGGAGGAGGAGCAGTGGCCCTCCTCTCGGCCATACGCCCTCGAGGACCATGTTATTTCCCCGTTTCTTGACGGGAAGGTCTCTCTTTCCACGAGTCCGGTGGTGGAGGTGGTGGTGTCGCCGTGGTCTTGTCCTCCTTCTTCTTCTTCTTCCAAGGATGAAGAATCTGCAGAAGCATCACCCACTGGGTCGTAGTCTTCGTCACCGTCGTCGTCTTCGTGGTCGCCGCCGTCGTCGTCTCCGTCCTCTGTCTTCTTCTCGGTCTGCTTTTCTGTCTGCTTCTCGGTCTGCTTCTCCATCTCCTTGTCCGTCCGCTTCTCGGTCTGGCTCTTTCGCATTCTCTTCGGGTTCAGAGGATGGTTGCTGGGAGAATAGCTGTTGGAAAACCTGTTCTCTGGTGAAACGCTCCTGACGTGACATCGTGCCATGGTCCGTGAGAGAGTGGCACACTGAGACTTATATGTGGGTGTAACAGATTCTCTGCATTACCGTGAGTTCCTCGTCATGAACACAAGGGGAATCAGGTAGGTGTCTTTCAATGTCTTTCTTTATTGCGCCACACACGTCAACAAACATAAACTTAAATCATATATCAAGCAACTAGCTGGGTTACTCTGAGGTTATAAGTCCGGGAGTGATCTCCTGGTTCGCGGCCCCCCGCGCCCCAGCGCGCTACTGCTGATAAAGAGGAGAGAGTCATTAGTTGAACTGGAACACCTGTGTACAATTAGACTCTCTCCCTGGCACCGATCCCAGAACCCCATCCCCACTCCCTCCCTCCTGCAGCCGACGCTGACCATGCCCCACTACCACAGTGGGTCTAATGTACCCCCCTTGATTTCAATTGGAACCAGGTGTGGGTCTAAATGACCCCACAGAGCACCACAGCGCCCTCTCTGGGGGTCTAAATGACCCCCCAGGAGAATCGAGAATGACAAACCATTGGTCTCAATTACCCCAGGAGAATTGGATAATGACAATCCTTGGGTCACCCTAACCCTAACCCTGACCGGCCAGGGCTTGCGTATGATCACACGCACGCACGCACGCACTCACGCACACACACACACACGCACACACACACACAGACACACACACACACTCTGGGTCAATCCGACCCAGGAACAACACGAGGGTTAAAGGACCCCTTTTTTTGTGTTGGGTCCTGCTTTTCCCTAATTCTTTGACAGAACAAATTGGCAATTACAGAACCAGCAGAGCATTATTTTTTCAGTTTGCTCAATGGGCTGCTAACCTCCGACCAACCATCCCCGACACAAATCCTTACCACTGGACCCATCTGGCTTTTGGAGGATCCAGCAGCCTCACCTAAGGTTCAGGTTCTCGTGGCAGATGACAGAGAGTCTCCCTGGGCCTCCTTGCCACTATGCCGGTTTGGTCCCAGCATCAACCCATCTACTCTTCGGCCTGCTAACAGCCATTCAGCTCCACTCCCGGCTGGCCCGCAGCCATGTCCAGTCTTTGAGGGTCCTGGCAGACATCACTTCTGTTTCGGCGGTGGGGGGCCCCGGCAGCCAACTCGCCAGTTCCTGCTCCCACGCTCGGCAGTCTTGCCTATTCCAGTTCCTGTCATGTCTTTGGCTGTCATGTTTACAGTCTCTTCTTGTTCCTAGTGTTTCCAATGTTTTTTCAGTTTTATTTTCATTCTTTTAACCAGTTTTTTTGGACTGTGTTTGCTTTAATGAGCGCACCTCTTAGGTTGGTAAAAAGATTTTACCAATTTAAAAAATGTGGGTTATCAATTAGTGTGTGGTGGTTCATGGCACCGAATCTTCATTCACACTCATCTGTTGACACTGAGTGTGGCGACAGTTCTCTTTCTTAGCATTCGTTTCGATGTCTCACTATGGGATACGCCCCCGCGCGTATTCACAGAAGCACTTATACCAACTCGCCAGCCCTGATTGGCTGGCAGTCGTGACGTCCGCGTCAAGGTGCCGCACCTTAAATACGGTGGACGCGGTGTAACACGTCATTCAAACACCTCTTCTCGCTTCACGAACAAGCTACTTTGATCTGCGTCGATGCTAACTAGCTGCTGTCCATAGACCGGAGCTAACACCTCCATCGCCGGATGCTAGTGATAAGAAACGCCGATCCGACTGCGTTCACCATAGGTAGTTTTGTTATTGAAACTAGCCAGCGCGTTAACTTCCTAGCAAGCTAACTGCACCGGGAGCCTGTGGTCACCACACTGCCTGCAACCGGAGCTAGCTAACAGAGAGTATCACTCCAGATAATTCGCTCCCCTTTGGCACACCAAGCTAAATGGACCAAACTGCCAAGCTTCCCTGCACCTCGCAACTAGGCGATACCCATCACCTGTGCACGCATTGCCATACAAATAGTGCCACACAAGCAGAGGCTGGAGGGTTTCTATTCAAGGTATTTCCTGGTCCCAAAGTAAGGGGGGACCTGCTTCCGTCCCATCCTGGACCTTCGCATTTTGAACTCGTATCTCAGGAGATACAAGTTTCGCATGCTAACACATACAACGCTGATACGTTTATACAGCTGGGGGACTGGTTCACACCAATCGATCTGAAAGACTCATATTTTCACATTCCCATTTATCCTCTGCAAGGGAAATATCTGAGGTTCGCTTTTCAGGACACAGTGTACGAGTACCTAGTACTCCCATTTGGCCTGTCACTGAGCCCGAGGGTGTTTGTGAAATGTATCAACGCCGCTATAGCCCCCCTCAGGGAGCGGGGTATACGCTTGGCCACTTATCTGGACGACTGGCTGCTGCTAGCGCGCTCAGAGCAAGAGGCTGCAGTGCACACGGGCATTGTGCTGACACACCTGGCCGATCTGGGTTTCGTGGTAAACAGGGAAAAGAGCGTGTTAACACCGAGACAGGACATTGCCTTTCTGGGTCTCACATTAAATTCACTGACCTACAAGGCTCGCCTATCAGCCGAGAGAGTGGACACTTTCAGGTCCACTCTCTCTCATTTTGCCATAACACGTTGGGTCACATACGGACTGTGCCTCAGGTTACTGGGACTGATGGCGTTGGGTAGCTTCTCTCAGACTGGATCCTGTGCGCCACAGACGGCGCAGGGTAACGGTGTGCGCGTCGTGCGTCCTCGCGCTGCGACCCTGGCAACAGCTGTCTTTCTTGACAGCGGGGGTGCGCATGAGCGCAATATCTGCCAGAAAAGTAGTGACAACGGACACCAGCCTGTCAGGCTGGGGTGGTGTGTTCGAGGGCAGATCCACGAATGGGGTGTGGAGCACGGATCTCCGACATGCCCATCTAAGAATCTAAACATGGACACTATTTATCCAAGCCTTGAGATTTTTTAGAAAATAAGCTGAGAGAGTATCTGAGCCAGCTACGCGGCAACATCACTCCTCTCATTAGGTGAGTTACAGGTAACTTTACGCGATGTGTGATTCAATATCCAGTATATCGATATAAACTGCTTGAGGTTTCAGACTGGAGGAAATCCAGTGTTAATGTCAGTTTACGGACATGTGAGAACGAGCGGGTTTTTTTGGGGGGCCTCAAGTATATTTGGTTACGACGCAAATGTGTCTTTCTTCTTACTGATATTATTGTTGTGAAATGTAATGTGTAAGTGCTCTGTTATACAAACAGCAAGTATATATGTTTAACAATCCACTATTTGCACTTAATGTTTTACATTTGTTGCTTTGCAAATTGTTTTGCTTAAACATGGATGGATTATTACGGACAATTTTTGGATTTTTGAGACAGCGCTTTGGTTTGTCCCGTTATTGGATTTGCACTGCATATTGTACTATATATCTAGTCTTGTGTGTGGATCATATAGTTGTGATTAAAAGTGTGGGTGGGCCGCACAAATTTGTCACTTTTCAAATTGGGCCGCGGCATTCTTAAGTTTGGGAATGGCTGCTGTAGAGAATTCATTCTTTCCTGTATTCCGGGTTGGTAATGTGTTTAAAACTTTATTAAACTGACTGATGTGTGTCAATTAATGTTGAGAGACAACTTTAGTTCATGATTAAGAGTAAAATGAGCCTTGAAAGAGTTTATTTTGTGTTTCGCTTCCATTAGTCCAGTTGTTTAAATTGTTGTTTTTATTGAGCTGTATCATCTGAAAGTAACATTTTTGGCCATGTGGACTCAGTGGCCCCCAGACATATTAAATGTGACTATATAGAGCAGGGATTGAGAATTAATTATGAGCACCTATTGTTCAATCTGTCAATATACTGTCAGCTCCTTATGATGATATTTAATAATAGTCATAGTGCCCCCTAGCTGTAACAGGAAATGTCATCTTTTACATTTAACTGTCCTGCACCCAGCCCGTCCACCCGATTTGGTCAAGATTCAAGATTCCTTTATTGGTCCCACACACATGCACAGACACACTACATGCAAATGGGGGATCTGCTTTTGACCCATCCATGTGAACACAGCAGGACACAAGACACACAGAGCAGTGGGCCACGGCGTCCGGGGAGCAGATGTTGGGGGAGTAAGGTGCCTTGCTCAGGGGCCCTTACACAGTGGACTTGAACAAATCCAGGTCTGGTCCATATCCAGGTATGTTTTTGTCAGTCCGTGGCCTCAAACAAGTGACCTTCCAGTCTGATGTCCGTCTTTTCTACCACTAGTCCACCGCCACTCCAGGAGAGCCTGAAGGATTTGGTGATGCCATAGAATCAAACTTGTGAGTTTTCATCAGGTGGCGTGTCCTTGGCATGGTGGCGAATCTTGATGTCTCGCCAAGAGCCTTCAAGTAGCTGTTTACTGTCAAATTGTGTGATAATGAACACGCCCCGAAGAGTTCTATATGTAATTATACTTTAATAGTCACAGCGCCCCTTAGCTGTGACAGGTAGTACCATGTATATACTTTGACATTCTACTCCTAGCTTTTTCATTTGATCCACCACAAAATAGGTCAGGTAAGCCTTGAGACGTTGGTGAAGGGATATTGTGAAACTTAAGCCTCTACGTTGATTGACAATGGCGTGCACTTCGACAGAATGCCAACAAAAAGGAAGTGGTTGTAACATCACTGCACATGCTTAAAAACTCACCAAATAATGTAAGCGCGTCAGGTCTGGTGAACATCTACAAATTTTACAGCAACATACGTCCAAAAACGGCTCAATCGCACCCCCTAGAAATTTTCAATGAGGGTCATCCTACCCCCTTACTTTTGCCTAGAGTAATGACAATTGGCACACATGTGTACCATGCCCAGACGAACAAAAAATCCTCGACTTACCCTTAGCCACACCCTACAGGAAGGCCACCATTTTGGATCGAGCAGTGATTTAAAGATAGGTAGTGAGTTGGTGAGCCTAATCTCGTCAGGGAGTTCCAGAGCCTCGGTCACCTTGACCAGCCAGTCGATCTCAGGTTGCACCTAGGATTGTAGGGAGTCAACAGCTGTGAAATGTAAGTAGGGGCCAGCCAATGTTGAGCTTTGAAAGTTACTAAAGAATCTTAAAATCAATCCTGAATTTAACTGGCAACCAGTGAAGGGATGCAATGATTGCCGTGATATGAGACCTACAATTTGTTTTAGTTAAACTACGAGCAGTAGCATTTTCAACAAGCTGCAAACAAGTTACTAAGATTTGACTAAGGCATATATAAAGTGCAATAGTCCAGACGGGAAAAGACAAAGGCATGTATTAGGTTTTCTAAGTCAGGGAGAGATAGAACTGATTCAATTTTGAAAATATTTCGGAGATGGAAGTAGCAGGATTTAATGTTTTCATTAATGTGTGTTCAGATGGGAATCCAATGTGACACCTAGATTTGTAGCTCTTGTTTTAATATTGGTTGCCAGGGGGCCAGATATGATAGAAGTTTACCTGCTAGCTGATCGGTACCAAAGACCAAAAATGTCTTCCTCAGACCGAGGGTAAAAACTTCTACATCTAACGTGTGGCTGCGGTAGTTGGACCAGTAACATGTAGGACTACATTAAAATATTCTGCAATGTTTAAGAACTCAGCTGTAAAACCATAGGTTGGGTCATCAATGTGGATAGTAAAATCACCAACAATGATGGCTCTGTCAAAATTTTAAACAATGAAAGATACACATTCAGAAAATTCAAGGGCAAAATTAACATTTGGTTAGATATTTATAGTTGGGTGGACAAAGCTCTATCAACTCGGTGTGGTCACCAGGAGACAACCAGATCTCAGTTAGGTATAAATAGTCTAAATTGGATGAGGAAATGAGATCATTGAGTATAAAGCACTTATTACAAAGAGACCTTACTGTCACAGCCCCTCTGTGCCCCACGGTGTTTTTCCCCCTTCCCTTGTTTTTCTCCTCTCCTGAGGAGCCTATGCAACTAGGAAGGGCTTGACTCATTGCAGCAGAGCGACAACAGAGGTTTAGAGAGAGGCTCTGTCTATACTGCGGCCAGCCTGGCCACACCCTCGCCCAGTGCACCAGCAGGCCAAAAGATTAGGCTCTTCAGGAAGAGGAGGCACCCTGTTGAGCCAAACACAATCCTCCAATAATAACCCTTGTGTTGTTCTTGGGTCGGATTGACCCAGAGTGTGTGACCAATTTTTTTCCACAAATTTAAATGTCTTTAAATACACATTAACATGAATCCAACATATTGTAGCAAACAGATAAATGGAGGCAGAAGACGTTATCTTTCAGTCAGCAATGCACACACAGCAGCTCCTATACCTTGCACATGTTTATAATAAAAACGTGAATATATGAACCTGTGTATTATTTGAATAGCTTAGTATTGAATGCACAATAACAGGGTAGCTATGTTTATACATGGCACTAGGCCCAGTTTAATATAAAACACAATTTTATACAATGAATATAGTAGGGGGGTCCCTGCTCCATCTCTCCATCAGTTTGGGGGTAGCTTGGCCTGAAAAACGTTGAAGACCCCTGCTCTAGATGGTAGACACCTGGCACTAGTCACCCACCAAACCATTCCCATTACCCTTATTACGTCTGGCAATCACCGTGACAGAATTCAATCAGTCATGCATCAGCTGCACAGTCACAACCTGAAGCCTTCACTGCTGTATCCAGCGCGGCTGTTAATCACAACCGAAGATGGGAGCAGACGGCGTCTGTCATCGGTAAAGAAGCGCGGCCAAACAGTTTTTGGCCGCGCTAAGAAGCACAAGTTCCCGCCGGAGGAGGATTGATCCCAATCATACATTGGTCGCTTACGCAGGTTATGTTGATTAAGAATATGAGTGCTAATTTAACCATTTAATTATTTGCTAACCGGCATGGACAAAATGAAAATTGTAATGGTAGCAGAAAGAGTGGACATGCTAACTTACTGTCACTGGGGACAGGCTACTACATGTAAGGTACTTTCTTTTTCTTTAAATTTTTGATAAACACATTGGGAAATTAGTTCTGTTAGTGAACGCTGTTCTTCTCACTTAACCCACTCAATTTGAATAGTGAATTATGTTCATGACGGGCAAGTCTGTTGTGGGTATGTAACGCTGTTGAGTCGCGCTGTTAATAGTAGGGCGGGTTCTCTGCCTGTTTATAACTATTTATTATCGATTTGTAACACACAGAACCCCTCTTAGGAGCTTGACTCCGAATGACGGGCGCCGCTGTGGGGGAAACTAATGGCCAAGAGATGACAGAGTTTGAAAGTTGATTCTATTTTCTTATTTTTGATGACTGTGTGATGGGGGGTGGGCATAAGGGGGGGGAAGGAACCTCTGAAGTTTTTTTTTTTTAAAGATGCAGCATGGCACTCTTGAGTCACGGACACATCAGTTGGTGTCCTGGGGGTGGGGGATGGGGGGTACTCAGGTGGAGGGCATCGCTCTGTTTTTGTTATTGCTGTTGTTGTTACCGGCGCCAGACCTAGGGGAAATCTGGACCAGCAGCAAGGGTTACACAGGCTAGGGAGCACTGCGTAACCAATAGATACATATATATAGTCTCTGTGGATTGAAGAAGGGAGGAGACAAAATTTAGCGTCTTGCTCAGGCTGAACTCATTTATTATGTAATATGACAACTTATAGATCTACACACATCAGTCATCTCAATTCTCCACTTGCTTGTTAAAGTGCTTTCTGTTAACATTATACCCAAAATAATACAAAAATGAAATGACAAATTCACGTTTTTAGCACTTCCTTCAATCATATATATCACCATTTTGCACTCTGCAAACAGACTTAAACTCATCAACAGCATCTAACAAAATGGCGTGACCCGGCTGTGACCGGTAAAGTGAAGCTAATTAGCATTTAACGTTTCACTCGTGAACATGCGCCAAGAGCTGGCTACAAATACTTTTTAGAACAAATGTTACATTACAGAAGTGGAATATCTGTTACACGGACTTATTACACCAGTGGCTGAAACCAAAGTTCATGAAAAAGTACGTGCACCCGCCATGATGAAGCCCGTCAGGACGACGAGTCACCAAACTATATTTTATTTGTACTTTAACCACACTTCTCACTATCATCATCACTCATCTAACAACCAACATAACATCCACACTTGACTCTGAAACTAAATTAAGTTGTAAAACTGAGTTTTGTATTACCTGTGGATTGAAGAAGGGAGGAGACTAAGTTTAGCGTCTTGCTCAGGCTGAACTCATTTATTATGAGCTGCGCATGCGCTGAGCCTGGGCTTACGGTCTCCCTTCAGGATCCACCGCTGTACCAACAGCACCACCTACTGACGTGGAGTATAATTGTCATGTGAAAACTGACAATAGGGGGGTATCTGTTAAAACTAAAACTAATGCATAGCATTTCCAACCTATTACACTCTCCCCTGCTTTAAGAGATGTCTCCCGGCATCTAGAACCAAACTAACAGAAGTAAAGTGCACCTGTCAAAAGTCTAGAAAGTCTGATTGTCAATGGTCAGTCTGTCACAGTGTCAAAATGTCAATTAAGTCACAGTATGTCGTCACCTGACTAGTATGTCCATATTGGTGCAGGGTAGTAACAGGATTCAGGGATAGCTGGGTAACACGACATGGGGTAAGGAATGCAGGCAACCATCATGTTTACTCCTGGCCTCCAGGGCTGGTATGAAGGCTGTCCAAAATGGTTGTATGTGAGCATCTCTCGAGGTTTCGTTGCTCAGGTTGACCTCCTCACCGATGGCATTTCCTCCTCTGGCAGCTCTGTGACGGGTTCACAGTCTCCTTGCTCCTCTACCACTGCCTCCATAATATCATCCCTCACTTGTCCCTCATGCAGTTCCTCAGCTGGTGGTGTAGTGGTCGGTATTGCTATCTGTACTGACCCTGGCACTGGAGCCGGATCAAGTTCATGTGGCTGTTGCATTTGAGCTGTCTCAGTCACTCGTCTCACTGGCTGAAATTCAGGAGCTACAGCTTTGAGTTCATTCCCTAGTTCGGACCAGGCACTGACTTTTCTCATTTCATACACAGGTATTGACCTGAGACAATAAGTGGACTCTTCCTCATCATCTGAATGTTCAGACTCCCTGTCAACTGTTTCACTGGGATGAACCTGACTGTTTCTCTGTTTCCGTCTTTTCTCTGGAGCATGCTGAGCTTGCAAAGCGAGTAAAGTGATCTACTAGGACTAAAATGTACTCATAACACCTTTACTCTTTTCAAGATGGAGATAGTCAACAGAGATGAGCTCAAAGGGGGCACTGGTTGTTATTGAACCCATAGGTGCTCTCTCTGGAATGCCTGGCTGCTTCTGTTTAATACACTGGCACTGGCGAATGATGTAATCTTCGATTTCACGCTGCATAAAGGGCCAATAAAACCTCTCCCTCACCAAGTGGATGACTTTATCTGCGCCAACATGTCCCATATCATCATGAAGATGTTTTAGTACAGTAGATTTAAGCTTACTGGGGAGAACCAACTGTTTCCTTTGCCCTATCTGCCTGTACAATATTCCCTTGTCAAGTGTAAGTTTGTTCCACTCGTGGACTAGCCTGCGTGTCTCTCTACCCATTTGTCGCTTGTGCTTGTCGTTAGGATTCCATCCTCTTTTTTTCAGGTTTATCACCTCACAGATGGGAGCATCTTCCTTCTGAGCAGCTTTGATGCTTTCAGGAGTGATAACTGGAATGCCTTCATGAGGTGGTTCATCCTCAACCGGATTCATCTGCAGTGTGGCCACCCAGGGTACATCACTGTCTCGCGCAGCTTTGTCCCCCTGCCAGATGGCAGAGATTACATCTGGGGGCATTGTCTCTGTGTACTCTTGAAGGTGGTTATGAAGTGGCACTGGATATCTTGACAGGGTGTGAGTGTCTGCGTTTGACTTGCCTGGCCGATATCTAATGGTGAAATGGAAGTCGGCTAACTCACCCACCCAGTGGTGTCCTACAGCGTTCAACTTGGCGGTGCTCAGGATGTAAGTAAGGGGGTTATTATCCGTATATATGGTGAAAGTGGGGGCATAATAAAGGTAATCTCTAAATTTATCACAAATGGCCCACGTCAGTGCCAGGAACTCGAGCTTGCCTGAGTGAAAGTGATAGTTCTTTTCAGCCGGCGTGAGGGTCCTGGACCCGTAAGCAATGACACAGAGTTTCTTTCCCTGTTGTTGATGGAGCACAGCTCCCAGACCTTCATTTGATGCATCAGTGTGGAGGACAAAGGGCAAATTAAAGTCTGGGTAGGCCAGTATGGGTGAACTGATGAGCATGTCAACAAGGCGCAACACCACAGCACTGTGTTCTGGTGTCCACTGGACAGGGGTCTTGGATGATAACTGACCACTTTGTAACACCTTTGCCTTAGTCTTGCTAGATCTAACTTCGCTGGCTATCTGGCTAGACTCACTTGTACTGTCTATGAGTTTAAACAGTAGCCTGGCTATCCGGGAAAAGTCCTGTATGAAGGTTCGATAATAGCCTAGAAAACCTAGAAGAGCTCTGACCTCGCCTACATTCTTTGGCTCTCTATCCTTCAAATGTTGAACTGCCTCAAGATCTTTATGGTCTATCTGGATACCTTCACTGGTCACTAAGCATTTCCAACCTATTACATTGTCCCCTTTCTCTTTCTTTTTTTCTTTCTTTTGTTTTTCCTATTCTCCTTTTTTGATTATTATTATTTATTACATATTTTTGCCTTAACACTCAGATATTAAAATGCACAATCATTAAGTTGACTCAGTGCCACATGTATGACAGATAAGATCATGTCATCTATGAATAACATTCGCTTTCTATCTAGGAATGTTAAAGGGGCCAATCGGGCAACTAAGATAAATAAGATAATGTCACACCTTCAGGAGCTGAAAGGAGACAGTGTTTTTGCAAGAGACACATCTCCGCAGTGATGAGATTTTACGTATTAAAAGGGGCAGATTCAATCATTTATATCATTCAAAGTTCAGTGCTAGAGCCAGGGGGGCTGCAATTCTAATTCGTAGTAGCATTCCATTTGAACTAGAAAACACCATAACTGACTCCACTGGATGGTTTGTCATCGTATCAGGCAGGCTGTGCAATACTCAGGTTGTTTTGGCAAGCATCTATGCACCTAACTGGGACGACAAGCAATTCATCTCCAGGCTCTTTAGCTCTATTCCCAACATTGATACCTACCACATCATCATCGGGGGGTTTTGTACAGGATGCTGATTTAGACAGATCATCTACCAGAACAAATTCTCTTACCAACTCGGCTAAATTACTAATTTCATTAGCGAATGAGCTGGGCCTGTCTGATCCATGGAGGCATAAATTCCCCGACCAAAAATCGTTCATCTTTTTCTCACACGTCCACCACTCATATTCTCAAATAGATTTTTTTCTTTTAGATAACAGATTGTTTTCTAATGTACATTCATGTGACTACCATAGTATTGTAATCTCAGACCATGCCCCTACTTCACTAGATTTAAGTTTTCCTAATCACAACCCCACCTTTAAACAATGGAGATTTAATTCACATTTACTCACCAGCGACCCATTTGTAGACTGCTTAAGATCTAATATAAAATTATTTTTTTAAATAAATGACACTCCCGATATGTCGAGAAGAACCTTATGGGAATCCTCTAAGGCATACTTAGGAGGCCATATAATCTCCTATACAACTCACTCGCCAGACAATGAGAATTGTCTCAAAAAATTGGGGAGGTGGATAGTAGCTATGCCAACTGCCCAGTCGCATCACTTTACAAAAAAACGATTACAGCTTCAAACAGAGTTAAACCTCTTAACTACGAATGAAGCAGAACTACAATTACGCAAATCCACGGTTTTTCGAATCAGGGGATAAAGCGGGCAAGCTTCTGGCTCAACAAGCGAGGGCTGTAGCTACGTCCAGGCTTATTCCGAGTATTAAATCTCCATCAGGTGTTGTCCTCACCGACCCAAAATCCATAAATGAAACATTTGCCAAATTTTATTCTGATTTATACACCTCGGATGGCACTCAAGTCAACTCAGATAATATATTGAACACTATTGAGTTTCCTAGAGTCGACAGCGAGGTGGTGGAGGATCTATGCAGGCCAATTTCTACAAATGAGGTTATGAATGCGATTAGAACTTTACAGAGTGGCAAATCACCTGGTATGGATGGATTCACGGTTGGATTTTACAAGTCATTTGCTCTACTTCTTTCTCCACCTCTACGTGACATGTATAATGAGTCTTTGTCGCTTGGCCATCTCCCGCCAACCCTGACTAATGCCGCAGTTACGCTTCTTCTAAAAAAAAGATAAGGACCCTCTACTGTGTAGTAGCTTTAGACCCATATCACTGCTAAATGTAGATTACAAAATCTTATCAAAGATTTTAGCCCTCCGCCTCCAACATGTTTTACCAGAGATCATCTCACCAGATCAAACAGGCTTCATGCTGGGGAGACATTCCTTCGGGAACACCAGGAGACTTTTAAACACAATAAGTGTACCTAGCTCCAGCACTCCAGAGTTAGTGGTGTCGCTGAATGCAGAGAAAGCTTTCGACACGGGGGAGTGGGACTTTCTCTTTGAAATGATGGAAAGATTTGGTCTTGGTTCAGGTTTCATCTCATGGGTTAAGTTGTTATATTCATCCCCTGTTACATCCAGCCCTGCGTACTAGTTAAGTTGGCCTGATGTTTATCGTTTATTCTTCTGTTCTGGGTTGTGATTGGTTACTCATCTCTCCTCTCGTTTCAGACTCCTCACTCCCTGCCTTGTGTGTGTGCTCCACCTTGTTGATTGTCTGCTCCTCCCCGATTGTTTGCACCTGTTCCTCATCACCTAGTGTATTTAGTCTGTGTGTTCCTGTGTCGTGTTGCCAGTTCGTCTTTGTTTCCCGTGTTTCTAGCGTCCCAGCGATTTCCATGTTTATTAAGTCTCTAGTGATTCCAACCCCGGTCTGTGTAATCGACTCCGCTTTTGCTTCCTCCCTGTCGGTACCTCTGCCTGTTAAACTGTTGTCTACCCGTGTACCGAACCTGGACTGGATCTTTACCGAACCCTGCTACCGCCTGACCCTCTTCGAAATTGTGTGTTTGTTATTGGACTGCCTCACCTGTGTATCGAACCTGGACTGGATCTCCTTCGACTTCTGCTGCTGCCCGACACTTATCGGTATATTGTGTTTGTTACTGGACTGCCACTCCGTGTACCGTAACCATACAGTAAAAGTTATTCTCGATCATCTCTATCTCCGAGTCGAGCATTTGAGTCCTACACCTCTCAGTACATTACAGTACGAACTGGCCATAAAGATGGATTCAGCCGACTCCGATTCCGTGCGCGCTGCACTGCAGGCACAAGGCAGACGACTTCATCAGACGGAGGAACAATTTAACGCGGTTCGCCTCGAGATGCAAGGGATGTCGGAACGCCAGGAGAATGTTCATAGTCAGGTTAGTTTTCTGACTGATCGGTTCCAACAGCTCATGGATCGTCTTGACACCCTCACCGCTCCGAGTGCTGTTCTAGAGCCAGCTCCAGCTTCAGCCACAGCTCCCGCTCTAGTTTCACTTCCCACTATTGCTCCGCCTGCTATCCCACCACGTCTCTCCCGTCCCGAGAGATTTTCTGGGGATTCTGGAGACTGTCGGGCCTTTCTGGTCCAGTGTGGTCTCCACTTTGAATTAAATGCACCATCTTTCCAGACAGAACGCTCCAAAGTGGCTTACGTGATATCATATCTCTCTGGCAGGGCAGAGAGATGGGCAACTGCCGAGTGGGCGAGAAACTCGCACGTCTGCTCCTCGGTTCAGCTGTTCACGAATACACTGAGCAAGATCTTCAACACCACTAACCCAGGTCGAGAGGCAGCGAGAGCACTGATGGGATTTCGCCAGGGCAATCGGCGGGTCTCTGATTATGCCATTGAATTTCGCACATTGGCGACCGATAGTGGCTGGAATGAGGAATCCTTGTTTGACGCGTTCCTGTATGGGTTAGCGGAGCCCATAAAGGATCAGTTAATCAATCGCGAATTGCCAGAAGATGTGGACTCTCTCATAGCACTGGTCGTCAAGATTGATAAACGTCTTCAGGATCGTGGGAAATCCAGGCCTGACTATTCTGCACCTTTCCAGAGAGGACAGTCGACTACCACTCAACCGCCTGGCGAGCTCCGGCTCGCCCACTCCAGCCTCGCCGCACCAGCGCCTCTGCGGGTACGGAGGAGCCCATGCAGCTGGGTCGTACCAAGCTCAGTCCAGAGGAGCGTCAACGTCGAGTCCGTGAGGAAGATGCATTATGAACTGGATCACAGGGAAGTAACAGGTTGGGACAGGAAGTGTTCTGTCACCTGCATTCGTGCCGTTTCTATCTCCAAAGTATCTCACTCCTCTGATGTTTCATCTCCCAGCTGTCTGGAACTTCCTGTTTCTCGTTCTGCTGTTACCTCGCCTTGCTCAGCTTCTTTGGACTCCGATTTCCCAGATCTCTCCAGAGTGCCTTCATGGTACCTAGACCTCAAGGAAGTCTTCAACAAGACTCGGGCTACCACCTCTACCGCCTCATCGACCTTATGACTGTGCCATTGACCTGCTACCAGGTAGTTCACCCCCTAGGGGCGCCTATTCTTTGTCTTCCCGAGGTAAAGACTATGACCGAGTATATTGACTCTTCCCTGGCGGCGGGACTTATTCGGCCGTCCTCCTCTCCTGCCGGAGCTGGGTTCTTCTTTGTTGCCAAGAAAGATAAGACACTCCGCCCCTGTATTGATTATCGGGGATTGAATGAGATAACCATCAAGAATCGGTATCCTCTTCCCCTCATCTCCTCTGCGTTTGAGCTACTAAAGAACGCTAAGGTCTTCACCAAGCTGGACCTGAGGAACGCCTATCACTTGGTGAGGATAAGAGAAGGGGATGAATGGAAGACGGCCTTTAATACCCCCAGTGGACACTATGAGTACCTTGTGATGCCATTCGGTTTATCTAATGCGCCAGCGGTATTTCAGGCGATGGTTAACGACGTACTCCGCGACATGTTGAATAAATATGTCTTTGTTTATTTGGATGATATCCTCATCTTCTCCCCAGATGAGGACACTCATGTCCAGCATGTTCACCAGGTTCTCCAGCGTCTTCTCACCCACCAACTCTTTGTAAAGGCAGAGAAGTGTGAATTTCATGTGTCCTCCGTCGCTTTCCTAGGGTTCATCGTCTCTCAAGACAACATCCAGATGGATCCGGCAAAAGTTAGCGCTGTGACGGAGTGGTCTACTCCTAC
The DNA here is from genome assembly GCF_022539355.2 of Hippoglossus stenolepis. Lineage (NCBI taxonomy): Eukaryota > Metazoa > Chordata > Actinopteri > Pleuronectiformes > Pleuronectidae > Hippoglossus > Hippoglossus stenolepis. The sequence continues at coordinate 537,086 of NC_061494.1, read as the reverse complement.
TTCTCGCAAACATCTCCAACGCTTTCTGGGTTTTGCTAATTTTTACAGACGTTTCATTAGAAACTTCAGCACTATTGCTTCCCCATTGCATAAACTGACCTCCTCCAACATGAAGTTTCAGTGGTCACTACCGGCTGAGAGAGCTTTTCAAAGATTGAAGGAGACATTTACTACTGCCCCGGTCCTCACACTCCCGGACCCTAGTCTTCAGTTCATGGTTGAGGTGGATGCCTCTGACGTAGGAGTTGGGGCGATCCTCTCTCAGAGATCACAAGTGGACAAGAAACTCCATCCCTGCGCCTTTCTCTCTCGGAAACTCTCTCCCGCTGAACGAAATTACGATGTGGGGAATAGGGAATTGCTGGCTATTAAAGTGGCTCTGGAGGAATGGCGTCATTGGTTGGAGGGAGCAGAGCAGCCGTTCTTGGTTTGGACTGATCACAAAAACCTTGAGTACATCCGGTCCGCCAAACGACTCAATTCCAGACAGGCCAGGTGGGCTTTGTTTTTTAATCGATTTAATTTCTCCTTGTCATATCGCCCTGGTTCCAAGAATGCTAAGGCAGATGCACTGTCTCGTTTGTTTGACCCTGGTTCTGCCCCGAGGTTCCCCTCTAATATCTTGCCTCCATCCTGTGTGGTAGGGGCCGTTACCTGGGGAATTGAACAAAAGGTCAGACAGGAAAATATTAATAGTCAGGTGCCGGAGGGCTGTCCCCGAACCGGTTGTTTGTGTCTGTTCCACTTCGTTCCCAGGTCATCCATTGGGCTCATACCTCCCGGGTTTCTTGTCACCCTGGGATACGGCGGACTCTCTTTGTGGTCAGACAACGCTTCTGGTGGCCATCCATGGAGGGAGAGGTCAGGAATATGTGACTGCCTGTGCCGTGTGTGCTCAGAACAAGAGCTCGCGACGTCCACCCTCTGGGCTTCTGCAGCCACTTCCTGTGCCCCATCGCCCTGGTCTGACATCTCTCTGGACTTTGTTACCGGGTTGCCTCCTCGAAAGGTAACACCACTATCTTAACAGTTGTTGATCGATTCTCTAAGATGGTTCATTTCATTCCCATGCCCAAGCTACCTTCTGCCAAAGGAACTGCGGAGGCTGTCCTGTTGCATGTTTTTCGCATCCATGGGTTTCCGAAGGATGTGGTATCAGACCGGGGTCCACAGTTTGTTTCCCAGTTTTGGAAGGCGTTCTGTTCCCTCCTCAGCGCCACAGTCAGTCTCTCCTCCGGATACCATCCCCAGTCCAACGGCCAGGCGGAGCGGATGAACCAGGAACTGGAGACCGGACTGCGATGCCTTGTCTCCCAAAACCCGGCTACCTGGAGTAATCATCTCATCTGGGTAGAGTACGCACACAATACGTTACCCAGTTCATCTACCGACTTTCCCCATTTCAGTGTGCCTATGGCTACCAACCACCACTGTTCCCGACCTAGAGAAGGAAGTCAACGCTCCTCTGCCCAGAGGTTCATCCATCAGTGCCGCGGGTCTGGAGTGGGGTCCGTGAGGTCCTCCTAAGAAGCTCAGTCCGTGCAAGAAGGATGGCGGACCGACGACGGACTTCTGCACCCACGTACCAACCTGGCAATAGAGTTTGGCTGTCCACCGTGACATTCCCCTACGTGTGGAGTCCCGCAAGTTGGCCCCCGGTTTATTGGTCCGTTCCCCATCTCCAGGATCATCAACCCCGCTGCAGTGCGACTCAAGCTTCCCAGGTCTATGAGGGTGCATCCCACCTTCCACGTGTCCCGGATCAAGCCTGCATTGGAGAGTCCATTGGTCCCTCCCACCAAGCCCCCTCCTCCTCCCAGGATCATCGATGGAGGTCCGGTGTATACGGTCAAACGCCTCTTGGCAGTTCGCCACCGCGGTCGCGGCGCCAATACTTGGTAGACTGGGAGGGTACGGTCCTGAGGAGAGGGCGGGTGTCAACAAAGAACATTGTTGATCCGACCCTCATTCAAGACTTTAACCGCCTTCATCCTGACCAGCCTGGGACGTCCGGTGCCGTCCCTAAGGGGGTACTGTTACATCCAGCCCTGCGTACTAGTTAAGTTGGCCTGATGTTTATCGTTTATTCTTCTGTTCTGGGTTGTGATTGGTTACTCATCTCTCCTCTCGTTTCAGACTCCTCACTCCCTGCCTTGTGTGTGTGCTCCACCTTGTTGATTGTCTGCTCCTCCCCGATTGTTTGCACCTGTTCCTCATCACCTAGTGTATTTAGTCTGTGTGTTCCTGTGTCGTGTTGCCAGTTCGTCTTTGTTTCCCCGTGTTTCAAGCGTCCCAGCGATTTCCATGTTTATTAAGTCTCTAGTGATTCCGACCCCGGTCTGTGTAATCGACTCCGCTTTTGCTTCCTCCCTGTCGGTACCTCTGCCTGTTAAACTGTTGTCTACCCGTGTACCGAACCTGGACTGGATCTTTACCGAACCCTGCTACCGCCTGACCCTCTTCGAAATTGTGTGTTTGTTATTGGACTGCCTCACCTGTGTATCGAACCTGGACTGGATCTCCTTCGACTTCTGCTGCTGCCCGACACTTATTGGAATATTGTGTTTGTTACTGGACTGCCACTCCGTGTACCGTAACCATACAGTAAAAGTTATTCTCGATCATCTCTGTCTCCGAGTCGAGCATTTGAGTCCTACACCTCTCAGTACATTACATCCCCTGTAGCTTCCATACGCACAAATAACATTATCTCAATCCCCTTTTCATCTACACTGTGGCACAAGACAAGGGTGCCCGCTATCCCCTTTTCTGTTTGCTATTGCCATTGAGCCACTGGCCATCTGGCTTCGATCTGAGGTAAAATTTGAGGGCATTTCCCGCTTGGGAACGATACATAAGCTGTCACTGTATGCCGATGATTTACTCCTTTATGTACCGAATCCTTCTACGTCACTCCCAATAGTTCTTAAATATTTAGGTATTTTCGTTACAAAATATCTAGCTGATACTTTCAATAGTAATTTTGTCCCTCTATTCAAAAAAGTAAAAGAAGATTTTGCCAGATGGTCTACCCTACCTACTTTCCTTGGTAGGCAGGGTGAATCTCATTAAAATGCCGGTTTTGCCCAAGTTCCTTTACCTTTTCCAACATATTCCCACACTTATTACTAAAACGTTCTTTGCCAAATTAGACAAATCAATATCAAATTTCCTCTGGGGCAGTAAACTGGTTCGTATGCAGAAAAAAATCTTGCAGCTTCCTAAAAGTGTGTAGGGCCTAGCCCTCCAACATTTTTTACAGTATTACTGGGCAGCTAATATTAAAAAACTCCTATATTGGATGGACGAATCTACTGCTGATCAGCCTGCCTGGGTCCAAATGGAGCATTCTTCCACTCAGATCTCACTACGGTCGTGGCTGTGCTCTCAACTTCTGATGTCTACCACTGTTGTTAGCACTAGTCCAGTAGTCACTCACTCTTTTAAAATCTGGTTGCAGTTTAGAAAGCATTTTGGCCTGCAGGGCCCCTCCACTCTTGCCCCTGTATTTCACAATCACAATTTTAAACCTTCTACCATCGATTCCGCTTTTCAACTTTGGCACGATAAGGGCATAGTGTCAATTAATGACCTGTATAGCGATGGGCTCTTTATGTCCTTCACAGGCTTGGTTACTACATTTCAGCTACCAACATCCCACCTTTTTTCGTTTTTTTCAAATTAGACATTTTGCTCAGAACCAGTATCCCCATTTTCCGAATCTCCCCCCACCCCAAAAACTTAAATTAGCACTCTTTTTACAGTGAATCCCAAACAGAGAGGCATTATTTCCTATATTTGTGGAGCCATGGACTCTACCATTTTAGTCTTTCCCCCTCAAACTAGGGAAGCAACTTGGCGCCAACTTGGTGCACATGTTTTGGTCATGCCCAAAATTGACTAATCTATGGTCTAAAATATTCAACACATTTCAGACGGCTTATAAACCCCCTCTCTGCCCTATTTGGTATCTCACCTAACAAAGAATTCTCAGCTGAGGCAAAACATGCCATCGCCTTCGGTACCCTGCTAGCCAGGCGTCAAATTCTCTTAAACTGGAAAAACGTTTTACCCCCATCTTATGATCAGTGGATCAAAGAGGTTCTGCAAATCTAAAGCTGGAGAGGATCTAAATCTAAATCTGGAGAGGTTAAGGTTTTCTCTTAGAGGCTCCTTGAAGAAAGTCTGGAACCCTGTATTGTCCCTTATACACACGTGGACAAAATTGTTGGTACCCTTCCGTTAAAGAAAGAAAAACCCACAATGGTCACTGAAATAACTTGAAACTGACAAAAGTAATAATAAATAAAAATGTACTGAAAATTAACTAATGAAAATCAGACATTGCTTTTGAATTGTGGTTCATCAGAATCATTTAAAAAAACAAACTAATGAAAATGGCCTGGACAAAAATGATGGTACCCCTAGAAAAGATTGAAAATAATTTGACCATCCATAGGGACACGTTAAACTAAGGTGTGTCCTCTAATTAGCATCGCAGGTGTCTTCAAACTTGGAATCAGTCAGTCTGCCTATTTAAAGGGTGAAAAGTAGTCACTGTGTTGTTTGGTATCATGGTGTGTACCACACTGAACATGGACCACAGAAATCTAAGGAGAGAGTTGTCTCAGGAGATTTGAAAGACAATTATAGATAAGCATGTTAAAGGTAAAGGCTATAAGACCATCTCCAAGCAGCTTGATGTTCATGTGACTACAGTTGCACATATTATTCAGAAGTTTAAGGTCCACGGGACTGTAGCCAACCTACCTGGACGTGGCCGCAAGAGGAAAATTGATGACAAAATGAAGAGACGGATAATACGAATGGTAACCAAAGAGCCCAGAACAACTTCCAAAGAGATTAGAGGTGAACTCCAAGGTCAAGGTCCATCAGTGTCAGATCGCACCATCCGTCGCTGTTTGAGCCAAAGTGGACTTCATGGAAGACGACAGAGGAGGACACCACTGTTGAAAGCACATCATAAAAAAGCGAGACTGGAATTTGCCAAAATGCATATTGACAAGCCACAAAGCTTCTGGGAGAATGTCCTTTGGACAGATGAGACAAAACTGGAGCTTTTTGGCAAGTCACATCAGCTCTATGTTCACAGACGCAAAAATTAAGCATACAAAGAAAAGAACACTGTACCTACTGTGAAACATGGAGGAGGCTCGGTTATGTTCTGGGGCTGCTTTGCTGCATCTGGCACAGGGTGTCTTGAATCTGTGCAGGGTACAATGAAATCTCAGGACTATCAAGGCATTCTGGAGCGAAATGTGCTGCCCAGTGTCAGAAAGCTTGGTCTCAGTCGCAGGTCATGGGTCCTCCTACAGGATAATGACCCAAAACACACAGCTAAAAACACCCAAGAATGGCTAAGAGCAAAACATTGGACTATTCTGAAGTGGCCTTCTATGAGCCCTGATCTAAATCCTATTGAACATCTGTGGAAGGAGCAGAAACATGCAGTCTGGAGAAGACACCCTTCAAACCTGAGACAGCTGGAGCAGTTTGCTCACGAGGAGTGGGCCAAAATACCTGTTGACAGGTGCAGAAGTCTCATTGAGAGTTACAGAAATCGCTTGATTGCAGTGATTGCCTCAAAAGGTTGTGCAACAAAATATTAAGTTAAGGGTACCATCAATTTTGTCCGGGCCATTTTCATTAGTTTGTTTTTTAAAATGATTCTGTTGAACCACAATTCAAAAGCAATGTCTCATTTTCATTAGTTAATTTTCAGTACATTTTTATTTATTATTACTTTTGTCAGTTTCAAGTTATTTCAGTGACCACTGTGGTTTTTTCTTTCTTTAACGGAAGGGTACCAATAATTTTGTCCACGTGTGTAGATTCTCTTGATGTGGTACCTGAGGATTTGGTTCGCTGAGCATTGAGGTATTTTTACATTATATTTTTTATCTAATTATTATTATTTATATATATATATACATATATATATATATATTTCCCCCTTTTTTATTCTTTATTTAATGTTGCCATTTTTTTTAATTTTATTTTCCTTGTCCTTCTCTCCCTCTGTATGTTTTTGCTCTTTTCTGCTGAATCTGTCACCTTGAGACGGGGTGGGCAGGTGGGTTCTCAAGGGGTGGGGTGGGGATAAAACCAACAAAAAAACAAACGTTGTCTAGCATTATCTATCGCTCTTTCTCTTCTATTTTGTTCTATGGATAGCTAGTAATGTGGATGCTCAAAAAATATATATATATATATAAAAAAAAAAGAAAGAAGGATGGTTCCCTGCGACCCTGCATTGATTTTCGTTCACTTAATAACATCACGACAAATAATAAGTATCCACTACCTCTTATTGATTCAGCCTTTGGTCTTCTCCATCAAGCCTCCATATTTCCCAAATTAGACCTCCGTAATGCTTATCACCTGATCCGTATTAAAGAGGGCGATGAGTGGAAGACGGCTTTTAACACCCCCTTAGGACACTTCGAGTACCAGGTGATGCCATTTGGCCTCACCAATGCCCCCGCCGTGTTTCAAAACCTGGTGAATGACGTACTCAGAGATATGCTGAATTGCTTTGTGTTTGTGTACTTGGACGACATCCTCATCTTCTCCAGAAGTCTACAAAAACACCGGCAACATGCGAGGTTGGTGCTCCAGAGACTTCTGGAGAATAAACTCTTTGTGAAGGCAGAGAAATGTAGCTTCCACACTCAGTCTGTTTCCTTCCTGGGCTACATTGTTGAGAAGGGACGTATCAGGGCAGATCCCGCCAAGGTACAGGCTGTGAGGGAGTGGCCCGACCCCCAAGACCAGGAAACAACTACAACGCTTCCTGGGGTTCACCAACATCTATCGGCACTTCATCAGGGATTACAGTCAGGTTGCCACACCCCTCACAAGACTCAACTCGCCCCAAGGTCCTTTTCACCTGGTCTAAAGAATCTAACGAGACATTCAAAAGAGTTAAGACTCTGTTTTCCACACCTCCTGTGCTTATACACCCAGACCCTTCCCAAAAGTGTGTGGTGGAGGTGGATGCCTTGGACACCGGGGTGGGGGCTATCCTCTCCCAGCGTTCTCCGGAGGATAACAAATTGCACCATTGTGCCGTTTTTCCCATCGTATTTCCTCAGTCCATTCTAAGAAATATGTTATTGAAACGTTGCGTTTCGTACTTCCACTCCGTATGATGTCATCATGGAATCGCACTCTTCTCTCAGCCCCACCCAGCCGGTACCAGTCCAACCTCCGAACCCACCACCCCCGCTCCCCACCACCACCCCTCCTCCCCTCGACACTGAACGTAACACCAAGCAGACATGTTGCTGAGCTAACAGCTTGTTAGCTACCACAGGCTAACCACAACAAACAACACTGAAAATTACTACTATATTACTATTCAAGACCAGTGGTTACGCTTTATTTCTTCTGACGTGCCATGTCGGTGTGCTCAGTACAGAGTAACGTAGACGTTACTCGTTACTCCGTACTGAAACTCCGTACTCTAAATCTGGACTTACTCCTACATTGGCTGACTGCCCTGCTAAAACTTGAACAAACATGAGGAAGGTGTAACTTAAAGTTCAGAAACATCCTGTTGTAACTGGCTGTGAATATGTGACTGGTCTTCTATAGCTGTATCTAAACATAAAAAGGTGACTTTCAGCTATGTTTACCAGAGAGATCGTCGATGCGCCAGATTGAGACCGGCGATAAGCCTGGTCGCATGTCACTAGAAGTGCAGTCAGCCAGTCAGAGTAGGGGCTCATAAATAATTAATAATGCAGGCGAAAACAGCCTGTTCTTTCTGGAGCACCAGAGAGAGGCAGAAGAGAGGTCATGGAAATACACATTGCAGCATTTTTTTCGACTTTAAACCACTGATATATCATCTTAGGGGTACCAATACCTCAAAATAAGACCCAGAAAGGTGTAAAATATGGGCCCTTTAACCTAAAGACCTGGTTCCCGCAATCAGAAACCCGACGCCCTTTCCCATCAGACAGCCCCGGAGTCCCCAAGTAAGCCGCCTGAGCCCATCCTCCCTCCTTCGTGTGTCGTGGCCGCTGCGTTCTGGGAGGTTGAGTCCCGGGTCGAGGAGGCCAGCAGACTGACCCAGGCCCAGGTAACGGTCCTCCTAACCGCCTCTATGTCCCCTATGTATCTCTAACTCCCTCACCAGCTCTGCCACAGGTATGACCTTTCACTGTCATGTATGGATTTCAACCCCCCTTGTTTCCTTCCCAGGAGGAGGACGTGGCTGTCCCCTCCATTCATTCCCACCTGCGCTGTTGCCGGAGGATATGGGGGAGGCTCGGGCAACATAAGTCCACAACCTTTCCACAGCTCCCTTATCAAGCCTGTCTCCACCATTCCTCTGAAGCCCATCGTTTGTGATGAAGGAAGAGCGCCCCCAGAACAGATTGAAGTTGTCAAAAAAGCCAAGGCAGTAAGCTGAGCAGGCGGGCTGGAGCCCGCTGATAAGACTGAGGATTCTGATAAAGCGCCCAACTCCTGTCCAGTGTGGGGATAGGACGGGAAATAAAGACAGATTTACCACAAGTTTTTAAGAAGTTAAAAAGGTGTTAGAAATCCTTCTTGGTGAGCTCAGACTGTTGACGAGCCATGTTGTTGGTTTCCACATGAACTACCAGTCAGGGTATGGGAGTGAGCCCAACAGCCCCAGGAGCTTTCCAAGGTTGACTGGGACCATAGCTCAAGGGATGCAATGAGTGTCTGCATTGAAGAAGCAGACTTTCCTTATTATGGAATCGCCCACTATAAGTGTTTGTGGGGGGAAAAAAGGGGGAGGAGAAACCTCCTGTGTGTTCATTTGGCAGGAGGGAGAGAGAGACCAGAAGTTGTGGGTTTCACCCCTGACTAGTTATAATGAAAACAATAAAAGTGTAAAGATGATATTAATGATAGCAACAACAATTCATATAACAGTAATAATAATTGTTGTTGATGTCTGTATCCTGCAGCTCTGGAGTCAGAGATGCCTGCAAAAAAAGAGGGAGAGAGAAAGAGATGATGGGAGGGAAAAAACACAAAGTTAGTGACATGTAGTAAAACAAATAAATGTGGAAGCAGAGAGATAGAAAGAAGTGCATGATGGGAGGTCCCCCAGCAGATGGGAGGTCCCCCTGCACCTATGGCAGCATGACTAAGGGATGGTTCAGGAATCACCTGATCCAGCCCTAACTATAACCTTTATCAAAAAAGAATGTTTTAAGTCTAACCTTAAATGTAGAGATGATGTCTGCCTCCCGAACCCAGAGTTGGAGCTGGTTCCACAGGAGATGAGCCTGGTAGCTGAAGGCTCTGATTCTAGGAACCACAAGAGAGCCTGTATTTGGGAAGAGAAGTGATCTATTGGGACAATACGTTGTTATAGTGTTACTGGAATAAAGCCCCTATACGCCTTATTTTCTTTTCCCTTTTTTCATCCACAGAATCCATTCATAGGGCTTTTCTTCTTCTTCAGCTGGTTTCCGTGGCTCTCTGGTGGGTGGTTCTGCTGGACCAATTCCGAGGTCAGGGTCTGGCAGGATATCTTTCCGATTCCCCTATCGCACATTAGTAGCTTTGGTGCCCTCCAGAGTCACTTTCTTCAGGAACAGATGAACTTGGCTTTACTTAAGTCAAGTTTAGTGTAATGGACTATAGTAGTCTCAATTTCAGTTGTCTGCAGGTCACTTGTGTCCGTGGATGATATCTTCCGGTAGTTGGTAACTAAATTTGTGCAGAAGACCTTCAAATGTACAAGGGATATTCACCATCTTCACCCATACTGGCAAGATCCAATACAAATTGGTATTTGGATACACCCACTAATGGCTACAAAAGCAATTAAAGGAAAAATACCCCAAGAGTCGGGGGGGAAGACGACTCACCAACGGACCACAGGGCTAATCACCGTGGAATGGAAATGACAAAGAGGAAGGCAATGTTGTGCAATAGTAGGTAGACTGGATGTTGGCTAATTTTCAATAATCATAAAATATGATTATTAAAATAATAAAAAATATTTAATTAAAATAATAAAATAATTAATTAAAAATGATAGAGTGATCAATTAAGAATAATGAAATAATTAATGAAAAACAATAAAGTTATCAATTAAGAATAATAAAAGTTGTGATTATAATTTATCAAAGACGGGGCACCACCCTGGTATCAGGGACCAACAATCAGTCGATAAAGATCAGTCTCATAATCTGAAAAGTTCAATTAGAAATCTCAATATTTGCTATTAATTATTATATCATGAACAGTGAAGGTTTTAAGTTCGAGCACAGGCAGTCATAATCCAGTTGTATTCACATACATATGCACAAAGAATCACAAAAATACCGGTACTTTAATTACAAAGGGGATTTATTTAAGATAATGACATCAACGTCAATCAATGACTATTATCACAGCAAAACCCACTATATCAAAGATAAAACACCACAAGCATCTATCACAACCGTAACACATATGTAATACCTCCAATGTGTATACCCGGAGGTGGGTATGTGTGTGTGTGCGTGTGTGTCTGTGTGTCCGTGTGTGTGTGGGTGGGTGTGTGTGTGTATGTGTACGGGGAAGACGGCGACAAGACGGCGTCTGAAGCCGTGCAAGTGGTGTCGTGTTACAAAATCAAAAATGGCGTACGAAGTCGTTCACGAGGTGTTACGAAATACAAAATGGCGGTGCAACCATGTGGTTTGACCAAAAGGAAATGGAGGACAAAGGTTACTTTGATCTATCTCGTGGTTCAAAGCGCCGAATGGCGTCGAGATGCGACAGCACTATCTAGATTATAGAATGTATATAAGACGTGATGTGTGTGGATGCAGTTCGGACGTGTGTGCAGGCGGGTTTAGGAGAGAAGAGAGAGAGGAAGGAAAAGATATGCAATAATTGATCAGAGGAGATCTCAACCACCGCCAGAGACAGCTTTGCGGGGACTCTACCACTCGGTAACCAAGCGGACGAACTAAGATCCGCTCCGCTGTGTACTGATCTTTCAATGGGTTAAAGTCTCCGTAAAATTAGTCTGACGGTAACACAATGCGGTGACGTGGCCGGAAATGCCGATACGTCACGACGCGCTGGCACAATGTGGACAAAAGTGGACACGGCGGTCCCAAACAAATGTACGCTCAAATAATAACACACTAATGATTAAACTAGTCTCTGCCCAGACATAAGCCTCTTACTTGTCGATGTTCCGCGGTTGGTTCGTGCGCGAGCGGCGCGTTCCGGGAAGACGAGTGGATTGGGTTCTTGGCCGTTGGAAGCAGTGATCAGCTACTTCGTGCGATGGCAGCAGGAAAGGAGCTGCGGGCCGGAAAGTGGAGAGAATCGGTCTCGTTCTCCGTGGCGAAAAGTCTCAATGCCTTGGCGAATATTATCTTGCTCTTCTGCAGGGATGAATAGTGGCGGAGCAGCTATGATTTGTGGGAGCGGAGGAAAAGTCTGGGGATAACTCGGCCGGCGAGTATACGACTTTTGCTGCGGTCCTTTCAGAATAAAGTTCAAGTGGAAAAACAAAAGAAGTTGAATGAACTTAAAGTAAAAAAAAAAACTACAAACGCTTGGTGGTTGCTCCCTTAAGTGTCTGGATCATCTGGAGGAACCGGGAGAGGTTCTGGTCCTATCTTCAGTGCACGGGGAATAAGCAATGATTTGGGGGAGCTCTCGGTGAGAAGTGTCCGGCCTCCCTCCTGGGGAGGGCCGGGGGTCTGTTGGCTATCGGCCAATAGAAGGCCTGAGTTTGACCTCGGGCGGCGGTCAAAAAAAACATGGATGCTCTGACGAAACTCCGGGGTTTTGTCTCCTGACAGAGAGCAACTCTAGGCAGGCCTTGAAAAGCTCCTACAGGCCTCGTTTATGGCCCTTTGTCTGAGCTCGATCCCCAACAGTGTCTTGTGATTAAAAGGCCAGAACACCTGATGACGCTAAGGTACACAACTGAAGATATGTCCATAACATCCGCTGGTGGTCACTAACATGCGCTAACATCAACTGGTTGTAGGCAATAATTAGTGCGATAGAACATGCAAGAGATATTTTCCATCTTGTCCTATGTTCTAAAATGGGATTGTGATGGAAATTCATCTCGAGATTTGAAATAATGAGATTCTCAGACTGGAGTTGCCTTTGAGTTTTTAATAGTAAGCTCTGCAGAGGTTACACAGTAAGCACGGGTGCTCAAAGTGGAACTGCCTCTAAAGTAAAAAAAGCAGGTACTTATACATAGGAAACATATCATGAAAACCAGACAGGAAATCGTCACCTGTGTCTATCTGCTGTGTCTGTCTGCTTTGGCAGTTGGAAGGAACGTTACCAAATAAGGGCATACACACTGTTTGATGTCACATGTAATTTGGTAGACAGACTAACATCTGCTGTTGCTTCTACGAATAGAGGAATCGATTTCAGAAGTCAAGGTCAACACGAGGAGCATTGCCAAATAAGGGCATGAACTTTGAGGTTACATCCTGTCAGGCAGACAGTATCACAGTATTGAGACACTGATCAGTGAAATTTTCCATTACACTATAGTGTTTAGTTTAAAAAGGCAGAGAGGTAATGATGTCTGATCTACTGAGCAGGCCACATGGCTATATTAGTACTGCCTTACAAGCCAGTAGCCAGTCAAATTTACCTTTAGCCTCAGCGTACCCTCAAGTTCGGCCTGTATCGTTGATGACAAGGCCAAAACACTTGAAGGCGCACAACTGAAGTTATGTCCCTAACATCCGCTGACGACTGCTAAGACCTGCTAACATCTACTTTTAGTTGGTAACATAAATTGTGCAGAAGAGCTTCAAATGTACAAGGGATGTTCACCATCTAGTCCTAGACACAAGAGCAGCCCACACACAGACAATGGGGAGGAGGAAAGAGTAGGTTTACACGCGTTCATGACAAGATTGTGTTTAGAGTGGACAGCTCATTTCCTCTATGCACAGGTACAACATAGACGAGAAACTGAAACTATGAACCCATTGGCGCCAGAATCAATTCTCACAAGTAGTACGGAGTATTGGTAGTATTGTAGTGGACACATGTGAATGACAGAATTCACCAAAGGCTGTTGACGTGGTTTACACTATTTGATTTGCACTATGTGGTTTGCATGATTACACACTCTGTAAGGAGCTGTGGGGTTACCATGGTAACAAGGGCACCGGGAGGGGTTAAAAGCGGATGTTTTGGTGACACCCGGAAGTTCTCTGTAGCCGTAAAATGTTTGGAAATAAAACGCACACCGAGAAGTGCACAAAACGGGAAATCTCCTGACTACTTCCCATCGACTCCTACAGTATCAATATTTTGCGATCGATCTGTCCACCCCTAGTTACTGGCAAATTCCACTTACTCTGAGAGCTTCAGACATCTCAGCCTTTGGTACACCTGACCATATCCTACAATATACAGTGATGGCATTTTGGATGAAACATGCTCCCGGCTCCTTCCAGAGGCCAATGTCCACAGTGCTGCTAGATGTTCCAAACTGCAATGTGTATCTGGATGATTTTGTTATATTTATGTAGGACTGTATTATGTCGAATGGAGGCAGCTTCTTTGACACTCAACCTGGCCAAGTGTGAATGCGACAACGCTACCGTCACCAACCGTGGTAAGGAAGTGGGACGAGGACAGGTAAGCTATTGTTAATTATTGTAGCGTAAAGATGAATTTGTACTCATTGTAAAAAGGGGGCACCAGCTCCTATTGGGCCAAATTTATAGAATTTAAATAATAATCAGTCTCAAATCATTAAGTCATGAATTCTCTATTCAATGCATCGCCGTTCTCTACTTGCAATGCAGCAATAGACAAAAACATATATGAGATATATTGACTATTAACTACAAGGAAAGGAATATTAGGATGATGAATATGCAAAATGGAATTAATGAAAAATCTGGATTTATAGAAAGTGAGTGAATTGATCTTCAATTGGAATGTAGAGATTGTAATTCTGGTAACGACATCAACCTAGTCATTAATAGCAGAATGGAATAATTGGACCGAACCTGGAACCTGGATCTCTCTCAGATCACTCTGGTGCAAGCACGGCAGTCTGCATATTTCTGACTGGTTGATGTCGGAACTGCTGTGGTTAAATAAATTTCTAAACTCGTATTTGTTATAAAAATCGCCAAAATTGCCTTTTACCACACAAAATCGTGAAAAACATTTAAACAAAGTCTTGATGAGGTTAATTAAAAAGATTAACAAAAAGATTATTTAGTGCAATAATAGTCTGATAAACTGACTGTTGATTTTGCTTAAAGAAAAATAAAAAGTTACTTAAAAACGCATTATATAGTATTTCTGTAGATACATTCGAATGGTGAGACACTATATTAACTAAGTGTGAGAGATGGGTAAGGAGTTAAATAAAAGTGCAAAAGAAAAAAGATGAAGTGTAAGTCAAAAAAGGTGAAGTATGAAAGTGAAAAGTGTCTTTGTGTGACCACTGTTTTTCTCCCAAGCGGGTCAGTCGGACGTCCCTGGGGACAGTCACACTTATATCCTCTGTTTTGGAGGAGAAATGGTGATTTTGCATTGTTTAATTGTGTAACCAAAAGTCTAAAGGGCAAGGTTGCATATTCTATCTCCATCATGACCCAATACAAATTCACTGTATGGTAAATATAAAACAATGTAAGGCAGAAAGTGAATAACACAAGTGTAGATTATTTAAAGGTGATGAATCAGAATTCATTTTGATAAAAGCAAAATAACCATTATACCATTATTAAAGATTACTAATATTCATACATGCATGTAACTATATGGTAAGGGAAATAAAACATAACGTAAGTAGTTGCAGTGTGTAACGTTCCCTTAGAGAATATATTTTCACGGTGTTAACGTGTTTTTTTTTTGTCAGATCTGTATGTGTTAGTTACTTTCTTTGTAGCTTCTGTTTGTTATTGTTGGACTTTGTTTGAACTTTTCGCCATGATGCCCTGTAGGGGAGAACAGCCATTTTCTTTTAATCCTTACTTTTCTCCTGATTTTGTGTTGTTAAGGGGATTGTTCACCCAGAAATGAAAATGTACTCCTTATCTACTCACCACTATGCCGATGGATGGTTGGGTAAAGTGTTTGAGTCCACAAAACACTTTAGGAGTCTCACGGGTAAAGCAGAATCCAATACAATTGAAGTAACTAGTGACCAAAGCTTCAGACATAATAAAACAACAGAGAAAACACAAGATGCCTCCATACTGCTCATGTGGTGTGTATGATGTCTGAAGTTTTGATCAGTAGTTATTTGAATTGTATTGGATTCTGCTGCAACGCTGTTTACCCCTGAGGCTCCTAAAGTGTCTTGTGGACTCAAACACTTTACCCACCCCTCCATCGGCATAGTGGTGAATAGATAATGAGAGAATTTTCATTTCTGGGTGAACTATCCCTTTAAGGAGCTTAGTATTGTAACCTTTTGTTTTGGCTGGAGTTTAGTTGCTTTGTTTCTAGTTACGGTCGTTTTGTTTGTTGTTTTAGGCTTGGTTCTCCCTGATGTTTATTTTGTGCTTCGTACTGGCAATAAAAGAAATGAAAGATTGTCACCCCTGACTCTTCATCTGGTTTTATGATACTCCTTTAACCCCTAGACCAGCTCAGGGACGTAACAGCAGGTCACATACTGTATTAGGTAATAATAATAACACAGTCCTTTTCCTCTGTTTTCGACAGTGATGTTGTACCAATTTAGATTATTCTAATGTATGAATGCACAAGTTTCATTAGAAGTTAGCAGCTAATTCGTCCGGAAATCTTATGGAGCTCTTCATCCTTGCAATGCCCTTTTCAAACACGTTAGTTCTTCTAAATTCAAAAACAGTAGACAAAACTGACAAAGCTCAATCAGTTCCTTTCAAAATGTAAAAACCTTTATTGTGAAAATGGCTTCATTGAACAGATAGTTTAAACTGTGTTTGTCTTTGTCAATCATCTTATGCAGATTGGGTTCTGTTGGAAGTCCAGTGAGTGCAGGGCAGTGGCCAGTGCTGCATACAGATGTGCGCTGCTGAATCTTAAACAGTACACCGGGCTGCTGCCTGACTCTGAGCTCAGCTGAAAGAACTAAACAAAAGTGTGCCACATGAGAAACTGTACTTATTCACAAAGTACATACCATTGACATTTATTTCAATCTGAACTTTGTGTACCTGCAGGCATGCAGTTTGCCTTTTGTCCCACAGTCGTACAACACCATAGTACGAGGAGCCACTGGCTATCATGTAATTTCCATCTGTCTGGATGCAGTACAGAGTGCTGTCATGAGGCTCCTCCCACTCCATCACACACTTCCTGTTGGGAAAGATGGGAGAGTTCACAAACATCATGAGATGATCAGAGGTCGGAGCAAGATTTGCGGGTATTAAAGGTAATTTCAAGTAGGTTGTGCAGTAGGAAGACATAATATTTGACTGTGTCAACTTGGATGGACTGAAAAAACGTTATGTGGCTCGAGTTATTTGGTGAGTCTTTGTTGGAGAGTAGATTCATTTTGCAAGCTAATTGTATAAGTGACTATCCTGTACATGCAACAGCTCCTCTAAAAAAATATCAATACAAATCAATTAAAATAGGAATCTATTTGTGAGGGTTTGTTTGATTACGCTGCACCTTGTCCACTGTACAGACCAAAATAAATAAAACAGGGACACACTTTCAATTATTTTAACTTTGTGATCCTCCACCTTGGGTTTCAAAGGTTATAGGAACATTTGAATTGTTGACTGTCAGCTAAGCTTTTTTTTAAAGGTAAACAAGGCTAAGGAAATAAGGGGGTAGAGGTCATCCACTAACCAGAAGGTTGGTGCTTCAATCCCAGTCTAATCCATTCTACGTGCCAAATGGCAAGATACTAAACCCCAAATGTGTGTGATTGATGTGTGACAGAGAAAGTGCTGCACATACATGTACCGTATTAATGTGTGTGTGTAAATGGTAACATTTTACTCTAAACCAATTTAAGTGGTTAGCAATGTGCCATATAAAAACAGACCACTTACATGACATAATTTCATTATACATATTATAAACAAACAGTATGTACAATATAACATACAAGATGTACAGTACAACGTACAAGGGATATTGTAAAAGAAAAAAAGAAATGTGGAGAGGAATCAGGAACAGTTGTGCATTGTATTTAATCAATCAGACTGGTTGTTATGACAACTTGTATATATCATAATTGTATCAATAATAAAAGTACCAATTAATAACAACAATAATGATAATAATGTGGATAATCCATAATCATCAAGTAGTAGTATCATAGATCTTAAGTCAGAGATACCTGTAGAATGAGGACTGCCAGAGAGAGAGAGACGGAGAAGCCGCTCTCAGACATGCACTGAACTCTGGATAATCTCCTCATAGTATCCATGTATGTGAGAACGAAAATGCCCAAGTCAGAGGCTGCAGACAATCTCTGCAGAGTTTTTCCTGTTGGCTCCTATTACAAACTCTGGATAATGTCTGAATGAGCCCATGTGAGAATAAAGCAGGAAATTATCCTGCTCCACTGGGAGCGAGTGGGCGCACTGATAACATTTCTAACATTCAATGGATGCAAAAAATTATAATAATACAAATATCTCAGAATGAAAAAGAGGTGCCATGCATGCAAAAGACTCCAACAAAGATGTCAAATTGAAGAGATTCGAGAGGTTTTGGTGATACAGGTCAACACCGGTGTTGATGTGCTGCAAACGAAAACACATGATTACCACAGCAGAAATAATGTTATGTCTTGCCTCCTGCATGCAGCTCCGCCCAAACGCTGCAGAGACTTTTCTGTTGTGAACGCGTCTGACCGGAAAATCTCCTGCTGTGTTCTTCATATGTGAAAGTCAAGTTCCTGACAGTATTGTGCGGAGTTCATGACTGGAAACGTATTATGGGAATGGGACACCAAATGCGTTGTGGAACATGAGAGGGTGAGTAACAGGGAGAACCCATTACCCAGAGATTTATAAAATGACTAACTTCCCTGCTTTATCAACCTCTTCAACTCCTGTACAGAGCAGAAAACAGCCGTGGACAACTACGAAAAAGGAAAACATATAACAAACCTTCCAAAAAACTTATTGCACAAAAGGAGAACAGATTCGCTCCACTTCTACAGGATGCCTGATTGGCCTGCATGACTTCTCATCCTCATAGAGAAGGGTAAGAACTTTGAGTAATTCAAAAAGTAAAAGGCTACAGAGAAAGTTAATGCTGGCCCTTAATGTCCATGACCAAAATAATAAAAAAAATATTTTAAAAAGTGTTGCTACATAAACAAATAACGTTTCTGTCCCAATCTGTTAGCATGTGAGAGTTTTGCTGAACAGTTTTTGGGTTATTATTTTCAGGCTGTGAAGAAATTCTATTTTTTTTATTCAATATCAAGTTTTTGGTCTTAGATACTGTGGAGAAGATAGGGGTGCAAATCTCTAGGCACCTCACGATTCCATTCCGATTTAGAGGGCGACGATTCGATGATAACACAATTATTATAAATATTATCATAAATGAAGTCAAGCAGCTATGGCCCTTATATAAAAGTGCTGCCCATAGATGGACTATGTGAATGGGTAAATGGCAAAAAAATTGGTACTGTAAATAACTTACTAAATAAAAAATGTCAATCTTTTTTCACTGCACCATAACAAGTAAGTATAAGGACCCCATAGAATGTAATGGAAGTGCTTATGGAAATGTTTTACAACTCAGAGAGAGGAGCTGGGCATAGACAGGCAGAGACAGTCAGACAGAGGCATTGACTCTTAGTTAAGTTTGTTAGTTTTTGTCTCCGATTTATAATGTAAAAGCCCTCTCGTATCTAGACTGGTAAAAAGTTTAAACATGAGTCTTTTTGTTGTGTTGAACTGTGTAGTTATGAGTATGAAATGAGAGTGGCGGAAGGGTCAGAGCCAGGTGACAGGGACCCAGCACATCATGAGGACCCTATTGCCAGCACCAGCACAGAGGATAGGGCCAGATGCAGCAAAGATCATGATGACCCTTGTATGTATATATATATATACAGTGGGGCAAAAAAGTATTTAGTCAGCCACCAATTGTGCAAGTTCTCCCACTTAAAAAGATGAGAGATGCCTGTAATTTTCATCATAGGTACACTTCAACTATGAGAGACAGAATGGGGGGAAAGAATCCAGGAAATCACATTGTAGGATTTTTCAGGAATTAATTGGTAAATTCCTCTGTAAAATAAGTATTTGGTCACCTACAAACAAGCAAGATTTGTGGCTCTCACAGACCTGTAACTTCTTCAAGAGGCTCCTCTGTCCTCCACTCGTTACCTGTATTAATGGCACCTGTTTGAACTCGTTATCAGTATAAAAGACACCTGTCCACAACCTCAAACAGTCACAATCCAAACTCCACTATGGCCAAGACCAAAGAGCTGTCAAAGGACACCAGAAACTAAATTGTAGACCTGCACCAGGCTGGGAAGACTGAATCTGCAATAGGTAAGCAGCTTGGTGTGAAGAAATCAACTGTGGGAGCAATTATTAGAAAATGGAAGACATACAAGACCACTGATAATCTCCCTCGATCTGGGGTTCCACGCAAGATCTCACCCCGTGGGGTCAAAATGATCACAAGAACGGTGAACAAAAATCCCAGAACCACACGGGGGGACCTAGTGAATGACCTGCAGAGAGCTGGGACCAAAGTAACAAAGGCTACCATCAGTAACACACTACGCCGCCAGGGACTCAAATCCTGCAGTGCCAGACGTGTCCCCCTGCTTAAGCCAGTACATGTCCAGGCCCGTCTGAAGTTTGCTAGAGAGCATTTGGATGATCCAGAAGAGGATTGGGAGAATGTCATATGGTCAGATGAAACCAAAATAGAACTTTTTGGTAAAAACTCAACTCGTCGTGTTTGGAGGAGAAAGAATGCCGAGTTGCATCCAAAGAACACCATACCTACTGTGAAGCATGGGGGTGGAAACATCATGCTTTGGGGCTGTTTTTCTGCAAGGGGACCAGGACGACTGATCCGTGTAAAGGAAAGAATGAATGGGGCCATGTATCGTGAGATTTTGAGTGAAAACCTCCTTCCATCAGCAAGGGCATTGAAGATGAAACGTGGCTGGGTCTTTCAGCATGACAATAATCCCAAACACACCGCCCGGGCAACAAAGGAGTGGCTTCGTAAGAAGCATTTCAAGGTCCTGGAGTGGCCTAGCCAGTCTCCAGATCTCAACCCCATAGAAAATCTGTGGAGGGAGTTGAAAGTCCGTGTTGCCCAGCGACAGCCCCAAAACATCACTGCTCTAGAGGAGATCTGCATGGAGGAATGGGCCAAAATACCAGCAACAGTGTGTGAAAAGCTTGTGAAGACTTACAGAAAACGTTTGACCTCTGTCATTGCCAACAAAGGGTATATAACAAAGTATTGAGATGAACTTTTGTTATTGACCAAATACTTATTTTCCACCATAATTTGCAAATAAATTCTTTAAAAATCCTACAATGTGATTTCCTGGATTTTTTTTTCCTCATTTTGTCTCTCATAGTTGAGGTATACCTATGATGAAAATTACAGGCCTCTCTCATCTTTTTAAGTGGGAGAACTTGCACAATTGGTGGCTGACTAAATACTTTTTTGCCCCACTGTATACACACCCAGCAGCAGGACCGGTATCTGCTCCTTTTTGGGTGGGGGAACAGGAAGAGCACTGCCAGAGCCCTACAAAATGACCTCCACCTGGTGTGCATGTCTCTGACCAAATGGTCAGAAACAGACTTCAGGAGGTTGGCATGAGGGCCCAACGTCCTCTAGTGGGACCTGTGCTCACAGCCCAGCACTCTGCAGCTCGATTGGCATTTGCCAGAGAACACCAGAATTGGCTGGTCCGCCCCGTTCTCTTCCATGATAATAGCAGGTTCACACAGAGCATATGTGACAGGAGTGAAAGAGTCTGGAGACACTGTGGTGAACATTATGCTGCCTGTAACATCATCCAGCATGACCAGTTTGGTGGTGGGTCAGTGATGGTCTCGGGAAGCATATCCTTGGAGGGTCGCACAGACCTCAATTTCATAGTCAACAAAACCCTGACTGCTGTTAGGTACCAGGATAAGCGATTGTCAGACCTTACGCTGGTGCAGTGGGCCCTGTGTTCCTCCTGGTGCAGGATAATCCCGGCATCAATGTGACTAGAGTTTATAGGCAGTTCCTGGATGATGAAGGCATTGAAGCCATTGACTGGCCCTCACGTTCCCCTGACCTAAAATCAAATTGAGCACCTATGGGACATTAACTATCGTTGTATCCGATGCCGCCAAGTACCACCACAGATTGTCCAGGAGCTAACTGATGCCCTGTTCCAGGTCTGGGAGGAGATCTCCCAGGACACTCATCAGGAGCATGCCTGAACGTTGGGAGTGCACACAGGCATGCAGGGTCACATTATGAGAGGCTGTGATGACACCTGCTACAGCAAAGCCACCCAACAAGCAGACTTTAGTTTAGGTTCCCTGTCTTCCACATCCCTAAGCACCCGAGGGCTCAGTTGAGAACACTGGCCAGACTTCAAACTTCAAATAGACTTCAATTCGCCACATTGCCCCCTCATTTCAGCGGTCTCATCCCCTCCCGTTTGCAGGTGGAGTAGGCCCGGGTGTTACGGGAAAAAATATCTGCTTTATTAAACAAAAATGCAATACTAATAGTGCTACAAAGAAAGGGGAAAACTGCTTATGTCCCATCCTGGACCTCCGCATTTTAAACATGTATCTCACACACAGCCCTGATAAAGCTGGTGCAGCTGTATCAGTGCTGCTGGTGCAGTCAAGTGGCTAATGCAAACTTGACTGTTAATCCGGCCAAGTGCGAGTTTGCAATGGTCAAACTGCAAGAGTCATGTGGTGGGGCATTGCAGAGTGTGTCCAGAGCATGCAAAGGTGCATGCTATTGAAGACTATGCTCCACCTCCTACTAAGAAAGCGCTCATGCATTTGTTGGGCCTTGTGAGATACTATCGCTGCTTTTGCAAAAATGTTTCTACTATGGTTGTCTCCCTCACTAATCTATTGAAAGCTAAGGTTAAGTATGTTTGGTGTGCAAAGTGCCAGAGGGCTTTTGAGAGCATGAAACGGTGGAATATGGTTTTCAAACTTGGGAGTGGACAAGCCAGTGTGTTTCTTTCCAAGGAAATCTGAAAAATTCAGTGATTGAAAAGGAAACCCAAGCTTCTCAGTCCTTTGCAGTCTCCTAATCAGAGGCTGGTTTATTGGGCTCTGTTTCTCCAGTCCTACAATCTGGACATTTACCACATCGAGGGAAGACAACGGTGTGGGGAATGCATTGTCTCATGCCCTTGTCCAGTAATATTAAGATTCCTTTAATGTAGGTACATAAAAACTTGCGAAAGGACATTTCGCATGAAAGAAAAACATAGCAAATAGAAAAAGACAATATAGTGCAACAAAAAATTATAGATAATAATATAAATAAATAAATAAGTCTTTCTGTTTTGATTTAACAGACTGGTCACCGAAGGATAGAAACTATTCTTTAGACCTGTTGTCCTCGAGCAAATGCTCCTGTATTTCCTCCCTGACTGCATAAGAGAGAATGGACTGTGAGAGGGATGAGTGGGATCATTTATAATGCTGTCTCCTCTACGGATGCCCCGCTGGTCGTGGATGTCCAGTGGAGATGGCAGCGGTGTACCAATGATCCTAACTCTGCCACAGATACTTTCCTCTCTACTCTGTTCTCCTCTCTTGATTCTCTCTGTCCTCTTAGTTCACTGCAGGTGTGCAAGTCCTCCCCAGCTTCTTGGTTGTCCGACAGAGCCATGCACTATACGGGCATCAGAAAGGAAATAGCAGAAATCAAAAGACCCTGATGACCTGTTTACATATCAAGCTCTTTTCTCCTCCTTCTCTGCCTCTATTACTGCAGCCAAAAGTTTTTTTTAAATCAGACAAAAATAAAATCCTCGTTCTCCAACCCCAAAAAACTCTTCTCAATCATCAATCAATGACATTTTTATTTGTATAGCCCATATTCACAAATCATAATTTGTCTCATAGGGCTTAACAAGTTGTGATATCCTCTGCCCTTAGCCCTCAACAAGAGTAAGGAAAATACAAAAAAAAACCTATTAACAGGGAAAAAAGATCTGACCTCTGCACCTTATCCAGAATGCAGCAGCTCGACTGGTCTTTAACCTACCTAAATGAACTCACACTACTCCGCTTCTCCGCTCCCTTCACTGGTTACCAGTGGCTGCCCGTATCCGTTTCAAAACACTAGTACTTGCGTACTGTGCTGTAAACGGATCAGGTCCAGGCCACTTGGAGCACGCCCGGGTTGTTGCCGCTTGCTAAAAACACATCTCTTCCGACTACACCTTGGCTAAGAAGATGATGGTCTAATAACAGTTGTTAACTGTAAAAATAAAAACTGCCTTTATATATTTCACTTACATGTAGCACTTTGTAGTTTGGGCTTTTTTGAAGCTAATGTACTTACACGATTCTTGCTGTTCTGGGTTTGTACCCTCATGGTTCAATGCACTTATTGTAAGTCACTTTGGACAAAAGCTTCAGCTAAATGATGTAATGCAATGATCTTCTCTGCAGTTCTGACTATTCTTTCCAGTCACTGTCTCTCCTCTGCTCTGCTGTTCCAAAACCAGGAGGTGACGCAGTATATAGGGATACTCTAAAGGGTGCCATGGTAGTAGAATGTCATGGCTGGAGTGGGGAGGTCCGCCTTCCTAATTCTGTGGAGGTGGTGGAAGCATCGTTGGGCCTTCTTGATGACGGCTGTGGTGTTATCTCTGGGGGTTATGTCATCAGTCAGATGAACCCCTAGGAGCTTTGTGCATTTTACCCTCTCAACAACAGAACCACAGATGGTCAATGGATGGTGATTATTTTAATCCACCCTCCTAAAGTCAATAATCATCTCCTTGGTTTTTCCTTTGTTGAGAGTGAGATTGTGTGGTTTGCACCAGATTATGAACTGCTCCACCTCACTCCTGTACACTGACTCATCTTCGTTGCTGATGAGGCCTACAACTGTAGTGTTGTCAGCAAACTGTGATTAGCATTGAAACTTGCAGGACAGTCATGTGTCAGCAGCGTAAAAGGTAATGGCCTCAGTATGCACCCTTAGGTAATCCTATGCTTACTGTGATGGAGTCAGATGTGTTGCTACCTATTCTGACTTTTGACCGTTTCTGTGTTAGGTGTTATCCACTAGCTGTTGTGCTGAGACTGTGTTGAATGCTGATCTGAAGTCAATTAGCAGGATCCTGGCTAGGTTTTTTATCTTCCAGATGAGTCAGAGGGAGGTGAAGCAGGGTGGATATAGCATCTTCTGTAGACCGGTTTGCCCTGTATAAACCTGTGGGTGAGGGAACTAACAAGACACAGGTGGATGTAATGAGTGCAGAGCAGGTAATCAAGGTGCAGTATCCTTGAAAATGCTTCATTGTGTACTTTCAAAGAGAGGGGCTGCTTTATATGCATTTTTAATGTTTGTGTAAATAAGTCCAGTGTGTTATTTCCTTTTGTTGAACAGTTCACCTGCTTATAGAGTTTAGGCAACACAGACTTAAGTCCTACCTTGTTGAAATCCCCTGCAATAATGTAAAACTAGTCAGGGAGGGCAGTCTGCAGCTGACTGATGGTATTGTAAAGTTCTTCTTGGTTGCAAGAAAGTAATCGAGAGCTGATCACCAGCAGAAAAAGGGTTACCAGGGCAACCTCATGAGAGCTGGGCCACTGGAACAAGACATTCAAGGACTAGGGCGGAAAACATGGAATTTATGGAATGCTACTAGACAAGCAACTCCTGTGATGGGGTATATTTAGGATCTATTGATATTTGAAAACCAACATCTAAGTAAAAAAAAAAAAAACTACTAGCTCAGTGTTATAATGTCAGGATGACAGATAAAGGGGGGAATCATCATTCCCACAGATAGCTTTAACACAAAGGCAGCTGACCTGACATTGAAGACCACCACTATTAAGCTTGATACCTGGAACCTCCATAGCTGATTACCAAGGTAAGTCATAAAGTACATAAATTCTGTAAGAAGATATGAGTGCAGCACAAAGTATGCCAACAATCACCATAATATCAATGGGGGTTAGTGGATATGATAGCAGACCACTGCAAACTCCCAGAACAAGAGCTTGTGACCAAGCGATTGACGATGGCAGACATCCAAGAAAGAGTGTCTAGTATTAAGAGTTGTATTGCACCAGACCCTGACATGCTTCACACTTACTGGCTAAGGAAAATAACCACAGTCCATGAATGCCTGGCAGCACAAAAGAACCAGCTGCAAGTTGATGGGACTCACCCAGAGTACTACTGGCCCATAACCTGCCTCTGCACACAAAGCTCATGTCAGGAAGCTCATGTCAGGCATCGTAGCAGCTAATGTGAGTAGGCACATGGCTCAATACATGTGCTGGGCCCAGAAACAAATCAGTAGTAACACCAGGGGAGCCAAGACAGAGCAGTTACTTGTAACTCGAGTCTGGACTTCAGATTCCAGATTGACAAATAGCTGCTGGCTAGCAAACCAGACATAGTGGTGATGGAAAAAGAAGAGATGAGGGAAGTAGTGATAGATATGGCAATCCCAGTGGACAGTAACATTAGGTGAAATCAAATGTGATCCCCCTGGAGCATTAGGAGTTGTGACCCCGAAATATAATATTATTACTTATATTGTTATTGTGAATTATTGTGTCAAGGATAATATAATATAATAAAAGTTCTGATATTTTGACAGCCCTATTTTGAAGCCTGTGACCCCATGACAGAGATAAAGTTCCGAGACACTTATTTGATTTTAGTTGTGTTTTGTTATACCAGCAGTTTTAATGGAAATTTTTATAAAATAACCGTTCAATATAAACCCAATCACAAATTTGGAAACTAAGACGTTAGTAATTACTTTAAAACAATTAATTGACTGTGTAACAACTGAACCAATTTCCTGTGTTGTGTGTGTAGGAGATGATTCAACTTCCTATGATTCCAACAAATAAAAAAGCCTCTCGCAATCTGTCTGAATCGAAAACTTTAGGGGAAAATTCATGGGCAGAAAATACATATGACCAAAATCCTCCTTTCTCTTAAAGGCCCCATATTGTGTAAAATACATTTTCTGGGCTTTTACTATCCGTAATGACTTGAAGGGGGTCAGTAGGGACCCTCAAAGTATGAAAACAGTCACTCTGCGGACATTTTCACTCAGTCCATTCTAAGAAATATGTTATTGAAACGTCTCGTTTCGTACTTCCTCCCCTGTATGAGTCATATGGGTTCGCACTCGTCTCTAAGCCCCACCCAGCCGGTACCAGTCTAGGCTCCGAACCCACTGCCCCACCACCCCTCCACACTGAATGCGACACCAAGCAGACTTGTTGCTGAGCTAGCAGCTTGTTAGCTACCACAGGCTAACCACAACAAACAACTCTGAAGAAACACTGCAGCGTGGAGGGATTCAAGGAAGAGAATGTGTCCGTGCACATTCCTCCTAAGAACGTTAGTGTTCGAGACCAGCGGTTACGCTTTATTTCTTCTGTTGTGCTCAGTACGGAGTAACATAGACGTTTCTCGTTACTGAAACTCCGTACTGTAACTAGCGACGATACTCCTACATTGGCCGACTGTCCTGCTAAAACAACATGAGGACGGTGTAACTTACCGTTCAGAAACATCCTGTTGTAACCCACTGTAAATATGTGGCTGTTCTTCTATAGCGGTATCAAACAGCGTGACTTTCAGCTGTGTTTACAGCCAGAGATCATCAAATGCGCCAGAATGAGACCGGTGATAGGCCTGGTCGCGTGTCACTCCAAGCGCAGTCAGCCAATCAGAGGAGGGGCTCAAAAGGCAAAGGGTGAAAACGTGTATTTCCATCACATGGAAAATACACATTGCAGCAGTTTTTTCAACTTTAAACCACTGATATATCATCTTAGGGGTACCAATACCTCCAATTAAATCCCAGAAAGGAGTAAAATATGGGGTGAAGTTGCATGTTGTAGGTGAATACCCCTCACCTCACCCTTCCAAACATAAAATTGTATATATATATGTGATATTTAGTTTGTCCAGTCTGTGCTAAAGTTAAAAAACATGGCGGCCTCCGTAGAGAGGGGTTGCTCCGGATGTAAAGATAAAGGTGCGCTCACCACAAAAATTGGATGAACTTCAGATCCTGGTGGCTAGAGTCAGAGACTTTTCTTCATCTTCCGTCTTGTGTTTCACGGAGACGTGGATGTGTGAATCAATACCGGACTCTGCGCTGTTCAGAGCGGACCGAGACACAGAACTCTCCAGCAAAACGAAAGGTGGGGGAATCTGTTTCGATACAAACAGCAGCTAGTGTCATGACGTGACAGTGATCCAGCAGCACTGTTCTCCTGTTCTGGAAACTTTCTTCATAAACGGCAAACCCTTCTACACTCCTCGTGAGTTTGCCTCATTCATTCTGGTCGATGTTTGCATTCCACTGCAGGCACACGTGCAGGACGCACAGCGCATGCTTGCCGACCGAAGGAAGGAAACCTCAGCCATGAACTCTCCAAATACAAACAGTTTATTCAATTTCAGACCAGACAGGAGAACACTTTGGATCACTTTTACACTTCAGTCAGTGGAGCCTATCACGGTGCCCCCCCGCATTGCACTGGGACACTCTGACCACATCATGGTCCACCTGATTCCCAGATACAGGCAGAAATAAAGCTCTCAAAACCTGTTGTGAGGACATCTAAGAAGTGGACCAGGGAGGCTATGGAGGACTTTCAAGTGTGTTTGGACTGCACTAACTGTGATGTCTTCAGGTCTGCTACCAACTGTCTAGATGAATACACAGAGGCTGTGACTTCATACTTCATCAGTTTCTGTGAGGACTGCTGTATCCCATCACGTACCGGGTGAGTTACAACAACGACAATCCCTGGTTCACAGCCAAACTCAGACAGTTAAGGTTGGTGAAGGAGAAGGCTTTTAGGAGTGGAAACAGGGACAGGTTTAAAGAGTCCAAGTACAGCAGGGCGGCGAGAGATGCCAAATGACAGTACTCAAGAGAAACTTCAACACCAATTCTCAGCTAATGACTCTGCTTCTGTCTGTAAAGGGCTCAGACAGATCACAAATTACAAACCTTCAGCCCCCCACTCCATTAATGACCTGTGCCTGGCCAACCAGCTGAACAAGTTCTACCATCGTTTTGAAAGACATTCGGACAGACCTGACACCATCCCCCACGATGTCGCCCCTATCCAAAAGTATCACACCAGCTCAGCAAGGTTACATTCTTTCTCCTCTGCTCTTTTACCTGTACACGAACAGCTTCACCTCCAGTCACCAGTCCATCAAGCTCATGAGGTTCTCGGGCGACACCACCCTCATGGGACTCAACTCTGACGGGGATGAGACTGCTTACAGGTAGGAGATTGACCACCTGGTGACCTGGTGTAGTCAATCAATCAATCAATCAAATTTTATTTGTATAGCCCATATTCACAAATCACAATTTGTCTCATAGGGCTTTAACAGGGTGTGACATCCTCTGCCCTTAACCCTCAACAAGAGTAAGGAAAAACGACAACAAAAAAACTTTTAACAGGGTAAAAAGAATGTAGAAACCTCAGAGAGAGCCACATGTGAGGGATGCCTCTCCCAGGACGGACAGAAGTGCAATAGATGCCACGTGTAATTGTTGTAATGTCTTGTTGTAATCATAGTCCATGGTCAGCAGCCACCATGACCAGGATCCACCATCACGATCGGATGCCACCATAGTCCACAATCATGATCCACTGCCGCCATCAGGATCCACCATCAGCTGCCACCTCGATCGTGATCCACCACCACTATCCACAATCAGATACCAACACGATACAGAATCCACCATTATTATCACGATCAGCCAGCACGATACAGGATCCGCCATTATTATCACGATCAGCCAGCACGATACAGGATCCGCCATTACGATCACGATCTCTGATTCTCGACCTACCATCATAATCCACGATGTGGCCGCAGCCCTGGATCTGCGGACGATAAGGCAAAGGGACTCCGGGGAAGAAGTCAAGTCAGTAACATGTATTGATGAGATATTAATTTATTTGATGTGATAATGAGGGAGAAGAGGAAGGAGAAGCTGGGAAGAGAAGCTCCGTGTGTCATGTGTCCCCTGACATTCTAGACCTATAGCAGCATAACTAAGAACTGTGACAACAACTTGGAGCTCAACGCTCTCAAAACAGTGGAGATGACTGTAGACTTCAGGAAGAGCTAAGTCCAGCCTGCCCCCATCACCCTGTGTGACTCTTCAGTGGAAACCATGGAGTCATTGCACTAGATGGGCACCTTCATCACCCACGACCTAAAGTGGGAGCTGAACATCGGCTCCTTCACAAAAAAAGCCCAGCAGAGGATGTAGTTCATGCAACAGCTGAAGAAATTTAACCTGCCAAAGCAGATGATGGTGAACTTCTACACTGCCATCATTAAGTCCATCCTCCTTATCCATCACTGTATCGTATGCTGGTGCTACTGCCAAGGACTGGGCCAGACTTCAGCGCATTATTCGCTCCGCTGAGAAGGTGATCAGCTGCATCTTGCCCTCGTCAACAGGACTCTGAGGCGTGCAGGTAAGATTGTGGCCGACCCCTCCCAACCAGGACATGGACTGCTGCTGGCCCTATCAATAAGGCCCAGGACCCTTTAACTAAACTGCACCGATGTCCCTGCCTGGGACTGTGACACTTTGATCCTTTAAAAATTACAATAACTGTACATTTTGCACAATCCCTCCACTTATAGTATTTTTTATTTTGCTAATAGTATGTTTTTTTTTATATTTTGTTTTTGTTTCCTATTTTTATATTTTCTATATTTATAATTGCACAAACACAACACAGCAAATTCCTTGTAACCTGCTTGGCAATAAAACCCGATTCTCTTAAAGGATGTTTACACCAAGACGCTTTTCAATCTTGCCAAGAAGGTAATAGTGAGGGGACCATGGACATGGCTCGTACACGTTTTTTTTCATGACTGAATATTCTGTCATCGTCTTATCAAATATTATTGTTGAGCCGTTTTCATACATGACCTGTGGGTAAAATCCAGAGAATTGGCTATAGAGTTTACCCGCAGTCTGCCTTTCACTTATGCACAACACAGCGGGAGGTTCTCTGCACAGACGCCTTCACAACAGCATAAAATACTCCAAATTATTGAGGCGAGAGATGGAGCAACCGGGTGCAGCAGACAGAGGCAGGAAGTGACGTATTAACTCCGCTGTGGAGATCACGTGATCATGTTAACACCCAGACAGTTTTGTCAGCTCTTATCACCACAAACTCTCTTGCCATCTTCGTTGGTGTCTTCTTAGAAGTGTCATCAACCAATATTTTCGATGTTACAGCAGGCTTCTGGTCCAATGACCTATCCTCGACAGCTGTCTTTTCCTCAGCTTTGTCTACAAACAACAACAATTCTTGATCAACTATCCATTTTTCATCCAATTAACAACCCACTTCTCTTTTCCTTTTCACACTTATCCCCACCACAATACACACACACACACACACACACCCTACCCCCCAATGCTCTGCTTAACAACCGGGGTCTTTGCTTTAACTCGAGCCTGCATCCTAGCTATAGCTTATTCTGACACCATTTACTGTATACCAACCAATATGCTTTTGGGGCTGTGCATGACTGATACATTATGGAAGCACCGTGTTTTTTTTTCACTTCAGATACAAGTATTGAGAATACAAAATTTCCCAGGCAAAAGCAAAAGCTGACATTGCAGCCAAGACAGTGAATGTTTCCCCTGCTTCTCTTGTGGTAAAATGTCAACCTCTTCTCACGAAAAAGTACCCACTATTCATGACGCGGCTGCTTTACAAGCTGTTGCTGACACCTCTGTTGTGCCTGGTTGTCTTCTCACTGATGGGATGTGGCGCTCCTCGAATATCTTTGCTTCTGCCTTTTGTCCTCTGTTTGACTCAATCCACAACCTATTGTTTGACAGTAGTTTTACCTTAATGTGATGGTATAAAAGTTAGCTAAAGGCTTAGAGTACCCAGCCTTTCTGGAGTTGCTGGGTGACTTCCCGAACAGCGTTCCACTTTGGGACTGTCATTCTGCTGGGGGACTTAAACACTCACATGGGCAACAATGGAGAAACCTGGACAGGCTGGGAGATCAGCCTGCTTGAACAGTGGTCAAAGTAGTGTCTTGTTATTGGACATCTGTGCTTGTCATGGATTGGCCATAATAAATACCATGTTTGAACATAAGGTAGTTCCTACGTGAACTTGGTACCAGAACACCTTAGACCAGGGGTTCCCAAACTTTTCCAAGCCAAGGGCCCTCATATAGCATAAGCCTCTGGTGGGGAACGCCCAGTTGCAAACGTTTTTTAAATTACGTGTGCAATATGATGTCAAATATCCAAAATCAAACATACAGCTTCTTAATATATTTCCCTTTTTTTTATTAATAACTAATAATCTGTCTTTTTTCTGTTACAAACATTCCTTGTCATTTCTGTACAGTAATATTAACCGTAAACATATTGTAGCGTCCCCGCCTCACAGACGACAAGGAACTTCTTCTCTTATTTGTGACTTTATTAAAGTCAACACGAACACGAATGTCACACTTCTTGTTCTTAACTCCGACACTCCTAACAACAACTTTGTCTTCTCCACTCCCCTTCCTCATTCACCCGACCCGCTAACAAACCAGCCAATGAGAGCCTGTCATCCCACACAACCCCACAGCCATTGGTCTAGAACTGTCACATGCCCCACCCCGACCTGTTCACTGACCCTCAGGACATCTCAGTACTTATTTAACACAGTGTACTTAGCTGAACATAAGTCATAACGACCACATAGCAGTCAAACAGAACATAACCCTAACTACCAGTCCGTTACACTACCTCCCCCCATCAAAGTCCCTCGTCCCCGAAGGAACAACAAAGACTCCCAGGCGGTCAGGAGGTCTGCGGTTCCTCTGCGGCCGCGGCGGCCCTGCAGCAGAGGGGGGTCCAGCCAACGTGGAATCCGGGGCAGGGACCAGGAAAAGGGGAAAGGATCCTGACTGTGGGGAACTTGATAAGGAACACGGCACATCAGAGGGGTATTGGGGAGAAGATCGAACAGTGTCCCTGACACCCTGTGTTCCAGTCTCCAATCGCAGTGGGGTCGCCGTGCCCCGATAGGGAGCCAGTCTATCTCTGTGGAGGGCAACCTTCCTTCCTCTCAGCGGCAGCTGGACCCTGTACACAACTTCACTCAGCCTCTCCAGGACCCTGCAGGGCCCCATCCATTTGCTGTCCAGCTTTGGGCACCTGCCTTTCTTCCTCTGTGGGTTGTACACCCAGACCAACTCGCCGGCTTTGAAATGCCGTCCTCTGGTATGTACGTCGTAGTTCCTCTTCTGCCTGGCCCCTGCACTCTGCAGCTGGCCCCTGGCAAACTTGTGAGCGGACTCCAGGCGGTCCTGTAATTTCCTGGCATATTCAGGCCCAGGAGGATCCACTGGGGTGTCCAGAGGTTTGCCCATCATCATTTCAGCCGGAGTCCGGATTTCCCTGCCTAGCATGAGTAGGTCGAGGGAGCAGGATGTGGAGTCTTGGGCAGCAGACCTGTAAGCCATCAACACGAGGGGAATATGGGTGTCCCAGTCTCTTTGGTGTTTAGCCGTCACTATGGCAAGTTGTTGCGCCAGTGTGCAGTTGAACCGCTCGACCAAGCCGTCACTCTGCGGGTGGAGAGGTGTGGTGCGTGTCTTATGGGAGCCCAGCTTTTCGCACATGGTTGCAAACACACGGGACTCAAAGTTCCTGCCCTGGTCGGTGTGGATGACCTCGGGTGCCCTGAACCGGCTGAACATTCCTTTCACCAAAGCATCTACAATGGTCTCCGCTTCCTGGTCAGGCAGGCTGTATGCCTCTGGCCACTTGGTGAAGTAGTCCATGACGGTGAGGACGTAGCAGTTACCCCTCTCCGAGCGGGGGAATGGCCCTAGAACATCGACCCCGACTCTCTCCCTGGGACCCCCTGTTGGAAACTGTTGGAGTTGTGCATGGGATCTGTCTGTGGGGCCTTTGCGTGCGGTGCAGCTGTCGCAGCGGCGACAATAATCTTCCACATCTCGCCTGTGTTGGCCCCAGTAGAATCCCTGTCGGAGGCGGCGGAGAGTCTTAGAGATCCCAAAATGACTAGATCCAGGAGCTCCATGTACCGCCCGGAGCACAGTCTCCTTCAGAGCCCCTGGAACCACCACCTGCCACCGTGTCTCTCCTGTAGCTGGTTCCTTCCACCCCCTTTGTAGAACCCCATTACACAGGCGCAGGGTTTCAAACACTGACCATAGTCCCTTTGTGGCCCGAGAAAACACAGATACTTCCTCCTACCGCGGTTTGTGTCGTGCTGCCACCCACATGCATACTGGCCTGATGTCACCATCCTCCTCTTGATTTTTCTTCCACTCCACTGTATCCACAGCCACTAGTCCCTGATCGGCAGACAGACCCCCAGGTCCCAGAGCTGCACATTTCACCTCAGTCTTTAAGCATTCGCACTCCTGTGCCTCCCTTTTTCGCAGTAGCGGCAGCCGTCGCTGTCGCAGGGCAGACGGGAGAGTGCATCTGCGTTGCCATGCTGCATACCTGGTCTGTGTACCACTGTGACGTCATATGCCTGTAGTTCCTCGATCCAGCGTGCCAGCTGGCCTTCCGGCTCCTTGAAGGACATTAACCACTGTAAAGCGGAATGATCAGTCCGGACAGTGAAGTGGAGGCCCCCCAGGTAATATTTGAAGTGCCGGATGGCGCTGACCACAGTGAGCAGTTCCCGCCTGGTGACACAGTAGCGACGTTCAGCCTTGTTGAATGTCCTGCTGTAGTACGCCACCACTCTTTCTCCCCCAGGTGTCACCTGGGCCAATACAGCACCTGAGCCGACGTTGCTGACATCCGTGTCAAGAACGAAAGGGAGAGTGAGGTCAGGCGGGGAGAGGATCGGTGCCTCCAGCAGGGTTTCCTGCAGCGAAGTGAACGCTGTCTGACACTTTTCTGTCCATAAGAACGCCTCCCCTTTCTTCAGCAGGCAGAACAAGGGCGCAGCTATGCAGGAGGACAGGCCGAGGAAGCTCTTTAGGTCCTGTACAGAACTGGGGGTGGGCCAGTTCTTCACTGCTTGTACTTTCTCTTCCATGGTGCCAACACCGCCCTCGCCAACCGTGTGACCAAGGAAAGTCACTTCCCGTCTCATGAAGCAGCACTTCTGGGGATGCAGTTTCAGTCCTGCTGCTGCCACCCTCTCCAGCACCCGTTTGAGGGATCTGAGGGCAGACTCAAAGGATTCTC